>NW_026000164.1:5850342-5980705 GCF_001458135.2 Marmota marmota marmota | reverse complement strand
ATATATATATATATATATATATATATATATATATATATATATATACATATATTATTTCTAGTGACACAGAGTAATCAAGGGAAGCTGATGCAAAGCATATACAAAACAATGTATAAACCTTAAAAATGGGAGAATAATATGATGGCATTGAAGACCTATAAAACAGCAGATGGAATAAGACTCAATGGTGGTTTTGCCCTAAGGAGGAACAAACACTTTTCTAGTATATTCCTGAAACCAACCTACCTACCTATCTACCTTCTTTTCTTTCTTTCTTTCTTTCTTTCTTTCTTTCTTTCTTTCTTTCTTTCTTTCTTTCCTTCTTTCTTTCTATCTATCTATCTATCTATCTATCTATCTATCCATCCATCCATCTATTTATCTTTGAGTACCAGGGATTGAACCCAGGGGTGCTTAACCACTGAGCCACATCCCCAGCCCTTTTTATATTTTATTTAGAGACACTGTCTCACCAAATTGCATAATGCCTCATTAAGTTGCTGAGGCTGGCATTGAACTAATCCCCTTAGCTCAGTCTCCTAAGCCACTGGGATTAGAGGTGTGTGCCACTGTACCTTAGCTATGTTTTGAACCATTTATTTAATATTGCTATGGTTTTAAAAATCATGGAGCTGATTCAAAACTGGGAAAGTATTTTTTAAAAAGGGAATGACTAAGGAGACTGTGCATATTATAGGACTAAATAATTTTTTCCCAAATTTATGTTTCTAGAAATAAAATCCAGACTTTTGAATCTAAGGGTCATGCTCTTTCTACCACTGGTAATATTGGGGAAATCAACCTAATGCTACTTCTGAAAGTTATGACTGTCCAAGAAAATGTTTATTAGACAATAAGTTGAACAAATGAGTGGACATAAATTTATAAAATTGCCTCAGAGTGAAAACAAATTATAAAAGATATTATAAGAAGAAAAAGACTTTATTCCCTACACTTTCCATATGTTATTGAAGAAAAATAAACTGCTTGAATAGCACATAATCTAAACTGCTAATTAAATTTAAACAAGGTTTGGCCTTCAGGAGTGATTATATGCTTTCCACTGAGAAATGCTTGGGGGAATGAGAGTTTCACAGAGGACTTGAGGAGTGACCTGTGTTTGCTTTTCATGTTATGGTGGAAGGTCAAAGTTAGCAAATTCTTCAGGTAAATTAATAACATCTGCTTAAGTGATGTGTACTGAGAAAATGAGACAGAGCACTGATATTCCAAGTGCATCCCAGGGAAATATTTCTGCCTTCCTTTCTACCTTCCTTTCTTTCTTCAGAGAAAAACAAACCCACAGTGGTGGGAATAAAGTCCCTGAAATGTATAAGTGCTATATCTTATTTACATCTTCTCTTGGACATCAAGAGGCTACTAATAATTTTATAAAAACATGAAGGGCTAAATTAATCTCAATGATTACTCAAGGAAGAACCTGGGCCATGACTTCATCTATTATTTCATTCAAATCCTGAAATATCTATCAGGCTGTGCAAAAATAACAATTCATTTGTTTGAGCTGTTTTCCCTCTATCTTTAAAGCCATGTAATCAAAGGCATGATCTCTCTGGGAATGCAAGCAAATATCAGGAAAGTAACAGCAAGCAGCAGGTTGGAGAGAGGAAACGTTAGAGAGATAACAGGCAGGTGCACAGTCAGGTTGGAGAAGATGATAGGCAATCATCAGGCATGTAGTTGAGCAGACAGTGCAGAGAAGTTGAAGAGTAGGAGGCAAGATGTGGTGCTAGAGAACCAAGATGGGACTCCAGACCCTGAAAGGAACAGAAGAAGATGACAGAAGACCAACTTGTCTGCCTTCCTGATTGACTGAAATTGCACAAATTGAAAGGAGCAGCCCTAATTCTCAGAAAACCAGAAAAGGGAATTACTGTGACTCTTCAGCTTCTAGTTCCACATGGCTTTTGTCTTAAGGAACAGGGCTGGAGCCTGTTGATTGGAAGCAGGATTTGCCTTTTTAAGGAGGTCTTGTCAAGACCTCTTCCATTTCTCCTGACTATGAAGAGGAACGTCACCAAATCTGAGGCAGTGTAGACATGCAGATAGAGTTAAAGTTGTCCCCTCCGCCCAAGTTAGGAATTGAATGTGTGGGGGTGACTGAGCCAAGCCATTTAGAATGTGCCCTTCACAGAGGCTTGTTCCCTAATACACAGATGCCATGTAGTTGCTAAGACTTCTACCCAGAAAGCACTGCTTGGTTCTGGGTCCTTTGTTGTTCTTGGTAGCTCTCCTGGCATGGCTTGTATCAATACTTGTGCAATATAAAACATGACCAAAGTTCTATAATTTTAAGAGGTAGTGTTTTGTGAAGATTTTCTAAATTGCTTTTAATGGGAAAGAAGTTTGAGTGCCATATTCTAATGACTTACAGGTGAGGTCCCTTGACCTTGCACATTCCTGCCCATGTCCCTGGCTGATGGCCAACCCTTTGACCATGCCCTCTCAGGCAAAGGGCTACAGACACACTCAATTTGCCAGCAATTCCTGTGTCCCAGCTTAAGTTAGTACAGCATTCTTAACAGCTTGTCTGCCTTCCTGATTGACTGAAATTGCACAAAAATAAACCTCAAGGCCCATCTGTTCCTCTAGTTTTCATCCAAGATTCCCTGGAAGGGAAGTGCACTGGAGACCAAATATTTGCCAGAGCTGTGTGGAAGTCATCCCAGCGTGGGAGAATGCCATACCAAGTTATTGCAAGTCTGTCTCTATCTCCTTCTCCTTTATTTACTACTCTATCAAAATTCTACTTTCTCCAGGGGTTTGCCTGATTTTCTAATATTTAATGTCTGCAGAATTTTGAGATAACATACTCTATCATAAAAAGCCAGCCAGTGCTTTAGAAAGTGTCATGTGTGAAAACTGTTATTACAGCTGGAAATAAAAACAGGGAGTTCATCCTAAGAGTCACCCTGGCAGCGTGCATACGCATGCCGTGGGGTTACAAACATCTCTGGAATTGTATGCCCACTATGGCCCCTAATGTTCTTTTAAGTACCACCTGCTCACCAATCTATAGATCCTTTAATCTCCAGTTCTGATTCATTATCTGACAACATAATCAGTTACCTGTACATAATGTCAAATAACCTGTACATAGAAAAACTGCTAATTATTCTTATTCCCAAATACCTGGAATATTTGTCAAACAAGGCTAGAGTCTGCAAAAATTTTTCCATGAAAGGTCAGACAGTGTTTAGTTTTACAGGCCATCTGGTCTGTATTGCAGCATCCGGCCATTTTTGAAAGCAGTATAGACAAACGCATAAATGAAGTGCTTCTGAGCTCTAGTGAAATTTTACTAACAGAAGCAGCAAGGGCTGGATTTGGCCTGCAGGTCACAGTTTGCTGACTCCTGTTCTAGACATTTCTTAGAGTTTTCAGGGGTTGAGAGAAAATGAGCTCAATTCCCTCAATATGATGTGGGAGTCCTCTGTAGGAAAGAGTTTAGTTGACATATTCAAGGTCACACTTTTATGATGGAATGAGGTCTAACTAGCAACTCACCTGTGGCAATAGCCTAGCATTTTTTAATTTATATGTTATTTTGGTATTTGATTATATTATATTTAGCATTTAATTACAATTTGATGTTATTCTCTTGTTGTTTTATGTTGTATAACCTTATGTGGGTCCTTCTATTATTGCCACTTATGGAAAATGTGAAGATACACACACACACACACACACACACACACACTCACACACATATCTCATTTTATGTATATTTACATATATATTTGCATATAATACATATGTAGTATTTAAAAAGTACAAGGCAAACAGATATCAATAAATATTTCTAGTAATATCCTCTAGGAGAAAGTGTGTAAATGTAACATTTACTTGATTACTTAATTTTATGGTTATATATTATATTTCAATTAAGGAGATTATGAGGTTGCCAATGTTTAAATTCTGATAATTTGATAGTTACTTTTCACAAAAAAGTATTCTCTAATGTGCTCTTATTTTTCCTGATCTCAATTTTATTCTGATTTTATAATTCAGGAGTACATGATTTTTAAATTTATTTCTAACTGAGGTTTAAAATCAATAAAAAATACTATTTGGTATTAAAATACTAATTTGTTACATAAGTCAATTTTAATTAAATGTAATAAGGATAAACTACCTTTAGGTTTTAAAAATGCTTTATTTTTAAGTAAATGAATCATTCAATTAATTCTTTATCAACTGCATTTTGGTTACTTTTAATGAAAGTATAGGTAGTCAAATAGGCAAGGTATAGGTCAAACTAGAAAAAGATGCTCCCAGCATGTTCCTGTCCATTTCTTACCTGGCTCAGCTCCTGGTTTCCGTCAGGTCAATATGTACTCTGATGTTTCCTTGACAAGGACCAGACCCCTGGAACAACACAGCCCCTTCCCCAGCCCCTTTCACAGTCAAGCTCCTTTGTAGTGCCCCTCCCCACCTCAAACAATGAATGTGCCTTTGTGTTCTTGGTCACTTTCTTGACACTACACCGTTGGCTGCACAGGGCAGAACATGTGGATTTTATGTGCTCCTGCCCTTCCAGCAGGTTGGACTCATGCCTGAATGAGTAGGGAGAAGTGAGTGAATATTAACACAACCACGGGAATCTTACAAGCAATGCTCACTGTGGTTAAATGAGAACTTAAGCCAACAATATAAAAATTGGTCTTGAAAGAATTAGATAATAGAAAAAAAATCAAAGATGTATATTGTTGACCACTATTTTATAGTAAATTTGAACAATGAACATACAATTTTTCACTTTGTAGTATAGACTTGTAGACTGATTACTTTAAAAACACATTTTTGTGCTCATTTTTTCAATCTTTTACATTGAACTTTCTGGGGAATATGATGACACATACCTGCCATCTTTCCCAGAGGTACTTGCAGTCTATGAAAAATAAGAAATCTAACAATATTTTAGGAGAATGGATTTGTTCATTTTAACTTCAGATTGGTACACACTTGAATGGTGAAATAATAATAATTCATTTCTCTGGTGTCTTTGGGGACTTAACTCCACTTAAGTGAATTTTTAAAACAAATAGTTTATTCCTTCTATTGATAAACATGTTTCTGTTTATATATATCTGAGATAAGAATCATTCTAGAATATCGAGTTCAATTCCTTATCTTATGAAATGGAGTTCTGAGCATATGTGAACATATTTTGGAAATAAAAATTACCTTTCTAAAAATTAACTCTTGTGCCATGTTGCATGTTGACAATGTACTTCTAGACATAGAGGTTTGTAGGGTTTACATTTTTTTTCTTTTTTCATTCATTTATTTTACATGTGAATTTAGAGCTTGTACCCAGTACCAAGATCACTGAAGCGTTGGTACTGCAAATCATCAAATACTGTATTTCCATAGAGCTCACAGGCTAGTGGGAGAGAAGAGCAGAGAAACAATTACATGAGTCTCACATGATGGTGCTGAGTGCTGGGATGGAAAATGAGGTGGATTGAGAGTAGATGCTATGGCAGCACGGTTTCAGCCACAGACATGAATATTTCTGATGATAGTAACTTTTTAGATGGTGATTGTTCTATGTTCTCCCTTAGGGATGTCGCTTCCTTTTTCTTCCCTCCCTCCCTCCTTCTATTTATTCCTTCCTTCCTTCCTTCCTTCCTTCCTTCCTTCCTTCCTTCCTTCCTTCCTTCCTTCCTTCCTTCCTTCCTTCCTTCCTTCCTAGCAAAGCCTCTTTGCAGAGACCTGGAGAAGAGCTGGATGAGTCTCTTCTCATTCAGAATAGGAATAGTGAAGCCACCAGCAAGAGTGGAATGTCTGTCTGGACAGTAAAGGACAAGAATGTGAGTGGCCACTGTAGGTCAAGCCATGGCTTCAGACTGTCTCCAAGTGATGGAGAACAGAAGCCAGGGTCACCTGGACATAGTGGAGTTAGGTCCCGGGGTGCTGGAGATATGAACCATTATTCATTATTGCATCCATTCAAATGTGTACAAATCTGAAGTTCAGATGAACAAATCCATTCTCACAGAATATTGTTTGATTTCTTATATTTCATAGTTAGGTAGCAAGTACCTCTGGGAAATATGCATGTATATGTGATTTTATTTCCATAGTAAGTTAAAAGTAAAAGAAGGAAGAGATGCATGAAACCTACTTTGGAAGGGCCAGTTCATCAACATTGACTGTAAAGTGAGTGTTTCATATTAATTGTTAAAATTTACCATTCAGATTAGCTGTAGTCACATTTCCATATCCATTTTCATAAGTGTCTGTTCTGCTGCTCTGTGCTAAAGGATCACCCCTAGAGCAAGCAGCAAGGCTAGACAGTCTTACAGTGGTGATCACTTTGGACTAGGTCTGTTGTTTTAGAAGTCAGGGGAGATGTAGGATTTGAGAACATCTTCCACAAGCAGCAGAGTCCTTGATGCAGTCTCCCAGAGATGGAAGGTTGGATTGAGCAGCAAGCCAAAGGCTGGCCCTGGCCACTTTATTTTAGGAAAATGTAGACTTTAAGAAATTGTGAGAGACCCATCAAAGGAATCAGAGACCAAGTAGCTAAAAGGGGGTTGTGGTGGAGGACATTATAATAGCACTTTAATAGCCAAGTACAGAAAGTGTTACAGTAGAATTCAGGTATCACTTGCTTAGAGTGCCATTGATTAGTTGAGTATGAAGATTGATTGATTTTTCTGATGGTGAATCTTTTTAAGTAGCAATTATTCTGTGTCCTACCTTAGGGATATCTATTTCTTTTTTTAAAATTCATTTATAAGAACACTTAACATGAGATCTACTCTTTTAACAGACTTTTAAAAAATTATGGTACAGTATTATTGTCTATATGCACAGTGTGTGCATATCAGACCTTTAGAACTTACTCATCCTGTGAACTTACTCATCTGGAATTTTATACATGCTGATTAGCAACTTCCCATTTGTTATTTTTGTAGCTTTGATAAAATTCCTCCTTGTCATTCTTGCCTCCATTTCTAATTTTCTTGGGAGATACAAGATACCAAATTTTGTTGTGCAGACATCCTCAATTTTTCTTGCAGTTTTAAGATAACAAGTGTGAATTTGGCTCCTTAGGAACAATATACTTTGCCATAGTTCTACTCCTGAAAATCATAAGATAGAATTGCTTCTGTGACATTTTATAATTATTATAATTAAGTCACCCAAATTCTGACCCTTTGTCAAATATCATTTATTGATTTTAGAGTTTGTACATTATTCAATACTTATTTTAGCAAGTGCATATCAATCATTATTTAAAGAGTTTGATTGGCCAGCCATGTTGGCACATGCCTACAATCCCTGCAACTCTGGATGCTGAGGCAGAAGGATCACAAGTCAAGGCCAGCCTTAGCAACTTAGTGAAAACATATTACAAAATAAAAAAATATGGGGCTAGGTTGTGGCTCAGCAGTAGAGTCCTCACCTAACATGAGCGAGGCCCTGGGTTCAATCCTTAGCACCACATAAAAATAAAAAAATAAAGGTATTATGTCCAATTAAAACTAAAAAATAAATATTTTTTAAAAAAAAAATTAAAAGGGCTGGTGATATAGCTCAGTGCTAGAGCACCTCAGGGTCAATTCCCAATACTGCAAATAATGATGATGATGATGATGATGATGATGATGCTGCTGCTGATAATAACTTCATTGAATCTCTCTTTTCTTTTCAGAAAAATGTGATGAGCCACTGGTCTCTGGGCTTCCCCACGTAGCCTTTAGCAGCTCTTCCTCCATGTCCAGCAGCTATTCTCCAGGCTATGCCAAGATCAACAAGCGAGGGGGTAAGGCACATTTTCTTTCCTTTTCTAATAAATGTGTTAAATAAAAATGTGATTTTTATGACTACATTTTAAAATGTGTATCATTGGACAACAGCACATAGTAGGCTCCCAAGTCCTTCTTGCCTTTCTACTAGAAGACCCACAAACACAGTGAACTTCTCATAGAGCCACTATTGGAGAATAACAGAGGGAAATCTAGGCTTTAAGTGGAGATGATAAGTCAAAGGGGAAGAATTTTGAAGTCACTTGCGTCAACAAAGTCAAAATAATATAAACATTCTGAGTTAAGGAAATTCTTTTTAATCAGAAAATTATTGAGAACAATGTTTTTAAAATTGACTCCTAATATGTGTACCATATATGAAAAATAGTACTATATGTACAGAGATATTGTCCTTTTTTATTAATGTATGAACAGCTTCGTATGAAAATATAGATAAATAAAAATGAGACCTTTACAATTTTCCCTCCAGTGCACAGCTTTGTTATTAAAGCTGTATAAAAATAGTTATACATTTGCTTGAATTTTGAACCTTAAAATCACAGTATTCCTTAGCTATTGTCAATTTCAAAGTTGACAGCATTTCATAAAGAGTAAAGAAACACAATTAGAGGAAGAAACAGAAAACTCACTTCAAAGGGATACTGGTAGAACTATCAATAGATGGCAATTTTAAGAAGAAATAAGCAATATTTTCTTGGGTAAATACTAATTGATATTAATTGATCTCGGGTAAATACTAATTGATCAAATACTAATTGATCACCATTTTGATTCAGTTAAAAAATTTAGAATGGAAGTTGCCAGGTCTGGGGAGGGGTGGGAAAAATGGAAAAATGTTGATTGATAAGGGACAATGCTTAAGTTAAACAGAAGGAATAAGCCCTGTGGATTGTTGAAGAGCATGATGACCATGGTTTCTAACACTGTTTTTTTTTTTTTTTTAATGTGGAAACTTCTTGGAAAGTAGGTCTTAAGTGTTCTCACCACAGAAAATGTTCACTAAGTGAGGTGAATATACTAAATAGCTTAGGTCAATCATTGTGTAATGTACACATATAGTAAAGCATCATGTTTTGGACTATAAATATATAATTTTTTGTCAGTTTTACCATAATTAGGTTTGGAAAAATAGAAAGTACTAAATAATAAAATAGTATTAAACCATAGCCAATTCAAGACCCATAAAGTAAAAGGGAATAAATATAGAAGAGTAGGAAGAAGGGACAGAGGAAGGAGAGAAAGGACCATTAACAAACAACATGAGAAAGAGAAAATCCGTTGGAACTTTTCTAAGAGGAAGAGGAAAAGTAATAAAAATAGCATCAGGAAAAGAAAAGAAGATAGTAGTGATTTAGTAAGACCAAAAAGGGGCAGAATATAGATATGGAAAGCTAGACCACTGTACACAGAATATTTATGGAAATTTATAGATGTGTGAAGAGACCTGTTATGGTTTGGATGTGAGGTGTCCCCTCAAAACTCACGTGTGAGACAATGCAAGAAGGTTCAGAGGAGAAATGGTTGGTTGTGAGAGTCTTAACCCAATCAGTGGTTTAACACCTGATGAGATTAACTGAGTGGGAACTTGAGGAAGGAGGGGTGTGGCTGGAAGAGGTAGGGCATTGGAGGTGTGCCTTTCGGGTAGATAGTTGTGTATGGCAAGTGGAGATCTCTCTCTCTCTGCTTTCCAATTATCATGTGAGTTGCTTCCCTCTGCCAAATTCTTCCTGCATGATGTTCAGCCTCACTTTGAACCCTGAAGAATGGAGTCTGCTGTCTATGTATTGACAACTAAATAAATTTTTCCTCCTCTAAGAATTTTCAGGTCAGATCTTTAAATCACAGCAGCAAAATAGCTGACTAACATAAGCCCTTGATCAGTAATAAGACTTGGGGAGAGAGAGACACAGGCAAAACAGAGGGATGTAGATAACAACATGGTAGGTCTGCTTTAATGACATTGTTAGTTAGCTCATCTTTGATGAGCATGAGATAGTTGGCAAGTTACTCTTACTATTTGTTACCAGAAATTCTGCTTGAAGATGCTGATGTAATGGAGATGTTAGTTTATTCCACTTCCATAAAAGATACTGGATACAACAAAAAATGAATAGTGATAGAAAAACATGAAACAAGAAGCTGACCATCCCCACATACTAATGCTGCAGAATTTCCCAGCAATATGAAAGCTGCAACAAAATGTAAAAGATAAAGGAAATAACACATAGTCCAGGCACCAAGAGGATAGCACATGCCCTAAAATACCTGTCATGATGCTGAAAAATCATCAATAATGTTAATGCAAGGAAGCCAAGTCAGAAAGTGTTGATTTCGGAAATTTGGAAGGAAATACGACTGAAGACCATGACTTGCACAGTTAATTGGGGCCTCCGGTTATATTAGGCACACACACTTCAGAAACATGAATGACACCATCTAGTCAGTGATAAGAAAATGAAAATAAACAATGCATAAGCCTTGGCCAAATAGCTGGTCTTGAGCAAGGGATCCTTTCAGTATAACTCTGTGTCTAATTTAGAAATTAGAGTTGTATGTCAAATAAAAATGGTATAGACACAAGAATGCTAAAGAACCAGATTGTGGGGATTACACAGATGTGTGCTTTTAGATCAGGGAGCACCACATGCAGAAACTTTAGTTTTGAATTTGTGTTGTCTTTTAATTTTTAGAAATTAACATTTTATAGAACAACTGCTTTTTGTTCTCATTCAATTCTAATGAAGTTATATAAAAACCTGTAGGTGTTTAAGTGTACAAGATGACATTCTAAATTACTTAGAGACACTTTTCTATTATTTACTCATATAAGTAGAGTGTGAGATTTAAACAAACTTTTAAAATGCTAATATATTTTTAACCCAGATGGTCAGATTTGAAGAATGTGTTAACTTTCATTATAGTAGTTTTCTCTGCAGTTTATAGAATCTATATAGATTCTACATATATATACTATATAGATTCTACATGTGAATGTGATATATATTCATATATGTGTGTAGAATCTATATATATATTATATTTAAAGATAGAAATAAAGATGGATGGATAGAATGCATTTGCAAATGGAACATTGTTCAAAAGCAAAAGACTATTTGAAAAGATGCAGTTTCTGACTCTCTGACCTGCAGTTCCTCTCTCTTTGACTAGTGATAAAATGGATTTGCATGCATCAGGGTGGAAATCATACTGGGGGAGAAAATTCTGTCTCTCCGAATACAGCAGGTTATTACTTCAGTATGGACCATTGTGACAACATTTGTTCTGCTGGAATTTTACTTATTTTTGGTTTTCAAAGTAATATACTATGTTGGTACATATAACAACTTTGTCTATTCATATGTGCTATTTACCTAAGTGTTGCAGACTCTGGGGTAACAAACGCTATGCCCCCCATCCTGCCTTCAGGCTGCTCTGCCCCTTCTTATACAAAAGACTCACATGTGTGAGGTCAGCGATGACTGGTCATGTTGGTGTGATTCAGAGGAGGTGATATCAGGAGGAGGAGTATATCCTCTCCAAAAAAAAAAAAAAATAAGAAACATAGAAAGGAAAGTTACATGTGGTTGTTTTAATAGACAACAAAGTTTTCACTTCCATTAGAAAAGTTCATAGGCAAATGCCTTTGGGAAAAATGCCTTGTTAGGTGAAATTCAGGCTAAGATGTATATGACAAATAACCCTTACTAATGCAGAATGCAGTATTATTTTTAGTATAGTGTGATAGTAAATATCTGAATGACCAGGGGAAAAGGCAGCAGAGAATTCTCAACAGAAGAAGAAGAAAACAGATTTATGTAAGAGAAGCCAGGAATTTTGGAGTTGCGTTTTTGTACTTCACTGGTGGCAAGAATCATCTGACATTTACACTGCACAAGCATCCAAAAGTGAAAAGATCACATTTGAACACAGAAAGAAGTTGGCAACTTAGTAATTATACAAATACAGAAAAGAACATATTCTGCTCAGCATTGTGTTGATAAACATTGACACCAAGTTTTATTATTTGCTTAAATTATATTCCTCAAATATATTTTAGAGAGAGACTCTATGTGTTTGTAAATCCATAGAAAAGCAGAATATGAATGCAAATACACATTTAGATGACAGATTGTCTGTCATGCATTTCTTCATTGAGTTTAGTTTTTCAGTCCCTGCAACCCAAATTCATCTGCTGTAACCTTGATATCAGGGGCTGGTACATACAAAGCTGGGAAAGATGTGATCTTTGGTGGGAATCCAAGTGTGACTCCCACATCCTTTGGAGCCACTGTTTTTAGATTTTTGTTGTTGTTGTTGTTGTTACTGAGGATTGAACTCAGGGGGCACTAGGCCACTGAGCCACATCCCCAGCCTTGTTTTTTATTTTACTTAGAGACAGGGGTTCTCTGAGTTTGCTTATTTTTTTGTTCACACCTTCCTCATTGATTTGTTCTGATTTGCTCTTAACTGAAGAAGCCCTCCAGATCTTGTGTGATTGTTAAGTACATACCAGTGAAATTTGTTCCTCTTTCCTAGGTTAACAAAGATATTAAACCCTTTAGAGTTTTAAGAACACTCTCACTGTTTTTAAATTTAAATAGCATTTTCAGATTATAGCATGCTGTTGTATGTGTTCTAAGTGTCTCTTGACTTTCACAGCAACCTTGTTAGACAAAACTGTAAGTCAGAGGTGCCGTTTTCTGCTGTATTATAGAACATTGGAAACTGAGTGGTATATAAAGGAAATTTAATTGGCTGATGGTTCTAAGCCTGGAAAGTCCATGGCACAGCACGAGCCTCCACTCTGCATCTGGTGAGGACCTCTTCTTGTGTCCCCCATGGCAAAAATGGAAAGGCAAGCATGCACGGGAGACACAGGGGAAGGGGTCAAACTTAGTCTTTTATAAGCCGCCCACTCCCATGATAACTAACCCACTCCCATGATGTAACTAACCTACTCCCAGGGTAACCACACCACTCCCATGATAGTGGCATGAATGTCCTCATGGGGGCAGGGTGCTCATTACCTATACACCTATTAAAGGTCCCACCTCTCAACACTGTTGCCTTTGCATATGGAGAATCCTATTCTACCTCCAGGGGAACAGGCTTGTGCCATGTGGTCCTTTCCTTTCTGCCCTAGCCTGGTCTCCACTGCTGACCCGAATCTCTCTGTTGTGTGGTGTGATGTCGATATGGCAGTTGCAGGGACTTCTGGGGGAACCACGGTCTGGTGTGTAAATAAGGCAAACGCAGAAGAGGAAAGCAGGTGCTGGTGAAGACATGAAGGCAGGAGACCTGGGGGTCTGCATGGAGAAGCAGAGGAAAGTCCCTGTCTTCCTTCCTTGGCTCCCCAAGGGCCCTGCTGCCAGTGTGCTTGACCTCTGCTGTGCTTCTGCCTAAAGTCTGTTACACACTTTCCAGATCCTAATATCCACCATCATTTGCAGAGCTAACTTGAAGACGTTTTCTGGCTTGTTACCCAAGTACTCCTGAGGAAGAAACAATTATTATTATCCCTACTTTATAGATTAGAAATGATAAATATGGAAACCCCAAGATACACTGAGTATTTAAAATTTAGATTCTGAGGGGGCATAGCTGGGGACCAGAGTTACAGGACAAGGACACAAATCCATGCATTCCACTAGAACCCAACAAACTTTGTATTTGATTTCACCATATGATGTGGTATCACTGCAGGATTTGATTTAGACTAAAGGTAGAAGTTAAAATGAGGCTGAAGATTTGAGTAAACCTGTCTCAGTGTCCCAGGTGATGCAGACTGAATGGTTTTCTTTCTTTCCATCCCGTGCACTCACGTTTAAGTAGTAGATCGCCCACTGCCTGCTGCTCACCTCAGAGATGTTTCCTTTAAACTTTCTTCCTGAGTATGTTCTCCTATTTTAATAATGTATCATTTTCTCTATTAAACCCAAGGGCAGAGAGTGGTGGTAGTGTTTTCAAGTTGTTTCCCCCTTCTTTCCTTCAGCAAGGATGATGGGTTGTACTCAGAGGCCATAAAATTAACGCTCACTTCTGAAAGGAGGACGAACATGGTGGACATCTGGAAAGGAAGATGGGATGGGGCTCTGGATGACCATGCTTGTCTTAGAGAAAACCACAATCTTTACTTTCCCTTGAAAGACACCCCTGTGGTTCACAATTGTCACCCTGACTTGATGTCGCAGCTCCTTCATGTCACCTCAAGTTTCTGCTTCCTGTTGGCCAGGGGAGAGCTTTAGTAGGTAGCAGGTTGGTAGCTCTTCTCTGGTCCATGTGGCTCAGCAACTTACTTTCTCTCTCTCTCTCTTTTTTTTTTGTACCAGGAATTGAACACAAGGGTGTTTAATCACTGAGCCATACCCCTTGCCCTTTTTTATTTTGAGATAGGGTCTCCCTAAATTACTCAGGGTCTCACTAATTTGCTGAGGCCAGCTTTGAACTTGTGATCCTCCTGTCTTGGCCTCCAGAGCCACTGGGGCAAACAGTGTTCTTAACCCTGCTGTTGACCAATACTGATAGTGCTATTTCAAGGAAACACTTTCTCCCCCTTTATGCAAACTTCAACTCACTTGTCCCTTAGTCACATTTGCAAAGACCTCCTTCTCCTCTCCTTTCTAATTGTTCTCCCCTTTCAGAAAGCTCTATATATTCAAAGGCTCTGTCACAACTGATGAAATCCAGAGCTGTGGCTGACATGAGTATGTTCTTGGGAAAACAGCCACAGCACTTCCCCAGGACAGCTTCCCCCTCAGAAGCACTGGCGCCTCCTGCTGTGTTCCTCCAGGTGGTCTCAGTCCCTCTGCTCCACGTGGCCCACTCATGGCAGTCAGAATATGCCACACTAGGCTGTGTTCTTGACTTTTATTAGGAAGTTCTTCCCTCACAATATAACTTCAAGACTTAAATTAGAAAATAGACTTATTATGGGCATGCAGGCAGGGATCCTCAGGGAGTCCTGCGACCAGGTTCTTGGCATCTAAAATAAAGAGTTGAGCAAGATGTGAGGCTGGCAGGCAAGGCAAAGGTTTATTGAAAGTGAACATAACACCCTAAAAGAGTGGAGTGGGAGCTGTCCAATAGCCCAGGGCACCATCTACACCATCTCCTCTCCTTTCTATTTGATGGGCACCTTGATTGACACCTCAGCATGTCATAATCTCTTTTCTACTCTGCATACCTAAGTTTCTTGCCTTCCTTTCCCTTCCCCCCAAATGCACAGAGGGGGAGCAAACTGCGATGCTAATAATATGGCAACTAGCCACAGGTTTACTTAAGGTCAGTTCCCTGGAGAGTTAGGTGGGTGATAACCTCTCTTCCTCTTTTCTGTCCCTTCTGCATGCCCTATCTCCAACCAAATTAGTGATCCCTGTTCTATTTTATAAGCTGCTATTCAACTATTTTTTTTCTTTTCCCTCTTTTATTCTCTACCATCTAGTATTTTTTTTAATCTGCTCCTTTCCCCACTTAGTGATAATTTGTGCTGAAATATGAATTCATTATTGAAGTGCTACCTCTCCTAGGAGCACTTGCCTTTTAAGAGCAGATCCTTGGTAGCAGAAAAATCCAAAGGACTGATTTTTTCAGTGTAGCATTTCAAGATATTTGACATTCCTATCTTTCCTCACTATACTCCTTCATTTTCATATCACCCTTCAGAAAACGCCTGCTGAACAGTGGAAAGACAGTGGCTTGCATCCCTGTGTGCCGAGGTTGCAATTCTGAACTGAGGTAGGACAGTGGAGGCTGGACACCAGAGGAATTTTCAGAAAGCAGGTTCATTGACTGCAGGGTTCAGAGGTGGCTCTGGCTTAAGAATTCTTCCTCTGAACCAAGATTTTGGAAATTCTTTGAACTTTATACTCAATGGGGTGGGGGTTGCTTGAAGAGTCATATGACAAGTACTCTCTGTTTCATCCTATAGACCAGACAGAGATTTCATAATTTTTTTAACCAAGAAAACAGAAAATATCTTTTTGTACAACAATGCGGACTAACTTTGTCACACCTTTTGTGTACAAATTTGGCATTTACAGAAAAAGAGAAAACTACCAACTACAATAACCTCTGCAGACATCCTGCTGATCTGACAAGAGGTGAAGCTTAATTATGGCAAGGGTCTCTTGGGTTGGGGTACCTGGTCTGCTTCAAATCCACCATAGATGAGAATGATATTAGTCAGTTACATAACCTTTCTGTATTTTACTTTCTTGATTTCTTCAACTACTATGAAATTTATCATCCAAACCAGGAATTTTGACAATTGAAAAAGTAAAATTTATAATTGCTCCAAGAGGAGCATCATATTCCTAGCGATCTGGTCCACTTGCTTATATTTTAGAGTAAAATCAATCATACAGTTTATCAGAGCTGTTGCAAAGCTTAAAGAAAAATAAGCAACACAAACTGTTCTGCATTTAAGTATTAGTGTTCTTCCCACAGTAACCCCCAGCTCCTAAAAGCAACAGATAAGCATATATAAAGACAAGGATTGCATGAATACTCTTATCATTACAAAAGCAAGACCTTCCTGAGAAGTTACTATTAGAATTGTGTATTGGCCAATGCGTGAGTGTTTCTCATCATCATTTAACAAAAATCATTATCAAACTACTCTAAAAGTTGATAAATTAATGTTTTAAATAATTGTTAATGATTTTTGCAAAATTAGTCAATTATATACATTAAACTCAAATCTGCCCCAAGTCTTTTCACCTCAAACCCTTCTCAATTTAAATGAGATTATATCAGCAATTTTTCAAGTGTTGTTTTATTCTGATTATCTTATTGTCTTTTGAATGTTTTAGAAAATATAGATCTTATAATACCAATAGATTTTTTTTTACTTTATGGTCCTTAGAAAAAATAAAATATTGTTCGTGACATTAAGGAAAAGTAAATTTTTGTTCCTTAACATCATTAATCTGAATATAAAAAATATTTTGAATTATTTCTTCTAAGGATCTCACAGTCCTTATATCCAGTTGTTGATTGAATGAGAACTGCCATCTAATTCATATTGTAAATTTTGATTTATCCTTTTTGACTTAAATTCTCAAATATAAATTGGCATTTTACCTTCCTCAGAACCCTTATAAAATTAAGCATGTAATGCATGAAACATTTGTATCATTAATACTTATTAAATGATACAATGTTAGAAGCATATTTATGAGGCAATGATTCATATGGTTGGTTTGGATGTGGCTGTTTGAATTTGCAAATCATATTGTTATGTTTCTTCGATAGGGATCAAATTTCATGATGTTGGAATTTCAACACCTTTGCTTTTGTTCTGCCCATAGAAATTTGGGCTAAGTTTTTCACTATTTCCCATAGAGTACTGTTTTCTAAGCCACGTAAAGCTCATATGTATCATCAACACAATTATATACATATATTCTCAATCAAATCAGCTCGACGAATATTGTATTCTGTGCCCGCCCACTGGAGAACTAGGGGTCCTCTTATCCTGGAGCATTTTTTAGGCCAGCAGAATACAACTTGACTGTTGGAGCTGGTTTTATGAAATTTAGTTAAATACTGTGAATCAAGTGTTTTCAATGAGATATGTTTACTCTGCATAGATATAGCAGTGTGTCCCATGATTTCACTTCCGTGTTTCTGAAAGTTCTGATTGAAAAGGCTGTCGGATAATGAATATGATGATTTGGGGTTCAGCACAGTAAGCTGGAGTGTGTGGGGAGCCACCCCTGAGCTATTTGAGCGTCTTCACTCAGCCTTGGAGCCAAGGAGATTTTGGTTTGTCATTGCAAGCTATTTTGTGGCTCCTCCACCTACTGGATTGCACAGTGTACACACGTGACCTCTGGCTAGGAAGACTGATCTAGTAGCTCTGGAGCAGGGTGTGACCCTTTGGGAACTGGGCAGCCCACCTTATATCTTAATTGTCTAAGAACATTCTGTAGAGAGCCTTTGAAATTCCCCCATATAAATAAAGCAAATGAGGCTCTCGCTCTCTCTTTCCAGCCTGGAAGCTCCACCCTTAAGGTCTAAGAGCCGTCCTGTCCTGCTCTTTAAAACTATTTTCTGTGTCATGGGGTTTTTCGCCATATTTCTCAGCCAGCCCATGCCACAGGGGAACCCAGCTTCTGTCGCCTGTGTGGTCCTGGGGCAAGAGGAGTTAGTTGGAAAAAATGAGTTTTTAGATTTTGGACTTTGAAGATGAAGAATTTTTTAGTTAATTATTCTTAGGAAGCTTCTATTTACATGTATTTGTAGCAAATTTTAAAGATCTTAGTATTTGCCACTGAGAACATCATAAGCTGGCTTAGGATGGATGATAGTCTATGTTACACAGCTATGATATTTTAAATGGCTCTGGGATACAAAGTTTTTAAAACTCTGCTTGTGTCACAACATTAAAAGCCAACTGTCTAAAAAAAGGAACTTTTGAATAATCAATTATGAGAGTGTGTTTTGGAGATCTGCTTTAAACACGGTTAGTATACATGAGTTGAGATAACTTCACCTCTGAATAAGCAGAGAAATGCATTTAAATAAATATCGATTTTGGGAAGATGTGAACAATAAATCTACCTTGTAGTTTTTCTTGATAAGGATCTAGAGTTCCCTCTTATACCAGGAGACAACTTGGGCCACTTCCCACCTTTGTTCAGTTGCTGAATTACCTCACTTCAGCAATGAAAACCTTCGCCTATCATTGCTGATTCTTAGTGGGCTAGACCATCTCCCTCAGTCCAGAGAAATTAGCCAGGATACTTAATTGAAAGCCTCCATCAACTGAAGTTTCAGCAAAATGCATTTTTCGTTCTAAACCATTCCACAATATATAAAAATGGTATGTTTTAGACATTGTTTGGGTATCCTTGTTACAGTTTTCTAATTGTATTCATAGAGGGATACTGTGTTTTTCACATCTTAAACAGGAAGGGGAATTTACAGTATCAGAAATTTAATTTAAAGATATAACTGACACAATCTCAAAACACTTTAACCCAATGCTGTGCACGTGCTTGATTTTCAAAGAGCATTTTCTGAATGAAGAAATATTCTTACATATCTACTGCATAATTGTTCCACAAATTTCAAAGTTAAAATGCCCATCACTTCCAGGTAGGAATGATTTCTTAGACTGAATATTCAGTAACATTTGCTTGTTGTAAAAAATTATCTTACAAATTACTCTCTGTTATAGCCAGTTGGCATCTTGACTATATGGAAAATGAGTAACAAGAGCAAATACAATTATCATTGTTTTTGTATTTTTTTAAGAAAATGAAATATCATTTTTTTAGTATGAACAATCCGAAAACATCCCTGATGCCACCTTTCTCCCCAATGCTTTTGCTACAGTGGAACTGGAACCCTCAGGATAATGTGATGCTGAATTGGTAAAACAAGCCCCTCTTACATCAGGATATTTACTTCGCATGTGAGGCCTTTGGCTTGAGCATGCTTATGGGTGACAGAAACCTCCTATCTGTTCTTGTCACCATGTCCAGGCCATAGGAATGGTTCCATGTTCCCTTGCAGCAGCCTGGCCACAAGAAGAGGCAAAGGCCAGGAGTGAGCAGGGCAAGTCCACCGTGGCCATCTGGGAAGCTCACGTCCACTGGTTGGTGAGTGGCACTGAGCAGAGCCCATTCATTAGTAACTGTCAGAGCCAGAGTAACCCACAGGAGAGATGCTCTTCACTGTACTTAAACCCCAAATTACGGTGGCTGTCTTCAAAGGAGTAGCTCTCCAGTCTTCAGCATCTCCTCTCCTATAATTAGAAAAACTTCCATACTTTTGTGCCTGTTTGTTCCTTTTCTTTACTCATCAAGAGAAGAAAAAAGCTACATTATCTCCAAGACAATTGGGAAGACTTCATCTCAGGCTGCCCTATTAGCAGCTGGTTAGGTCATACTTATTAGAATGAATGGAACCTTGTCTTAACACTCAGCAAATTCATCTCTTTTTTATACATTTTCTTTAGGACGAATTAAAATAGAAAGAAAGAAATGCTCTTTCTTTTATACTCACACCTTCCAGAACTAATTCTAAAAATATTGTTGCCTTAACAAATCAAAGCAGCCCAGCCTTGTTGCAGTTTCCTTTGCTGTACACTGAAAATGAGCAATCAGCATTGTTTACTCATCCCTTGCTTTAAAAGTGAGATCTATGTTTGACAGGAATACTGCTGACAATAAACCATGACATTTAAAACCATCTACTTTTATTGTGTTTGCCTTTTTAACATTAAAATATAAACACAAAAACATAGAAAGTTCTATTCCCCAGATTTTCACCCAAAGGTCACTTCTATTTTGGTTTTCCTTAGCTCTTTTTATTTTCTTAGCAATGTAAGGAATTCATGTTTCCTGTTTTTTATTTTGCTTTGTTTTTATTTCTAGTAGTTTCCGGATTTTTCTTTGTTTCTGTTTCACCCTTTAAAGCCAGCATGGATATGCTATTTATTGGAGTTGAGGAGCTTTGTGAATTATACATGTTACCTCCTGCAATCAGGAAGACCATTCTGAATTATTTTATATTTTAAAGAATTGGTGCTGGGGCACGATGATAATTAATAACATAATTAACAGTGCTTTGTGGATTTTCCCTAGCCAGTGTTTGGGGCACATTTGTATTTAAATGAATAATGGGGAATGGGAGGGGGGTTGTTGTTTGGTTGGTTGATTGATTTTGTTTTCACTTCTGACTCTTTGCTTAGAGTATCAGGTAAACTTTATAGGATCTGCTATGAAGCTGATGAAAAGTGTGACTAACACCCCTGCTCTTTCCCAGAAGGTTCTAGAGAGTGGAAATTAAACCATGTGCTACTGTGGTCAGCAAGTTTCTGTGGTTAGTGTCCTGAGTGAGCCTCCTCCTTTTAGATTCTGATAAGGCCATGCATTCCCACAGGATCATGCAGGGCTCCTAGAAGGAGAATGATTAAACTTCAGAAAACAAGGAGAAGACACAGGCAAAGCAGAAATGATGGCCTCTCCTTTCTGTGGAGGGCTGGCAGCTACATCAAAGTCCCAGGAGGGCAGAGAGCCATCACAAGTCACTCTGGATCCCACCCCACCTTGACTGCGACCCTGATCTCTCCCCACACTGTGTGTTCAAGCTGTCTTAAATTATAAGCAGTCACCTCTGGTTCTTGGGATTTTTTTTTTTCCTTAAGATAAATTGCTCTTTATACATAGGATCTGTTTTTTAAAGTCCTTGTTCTTCAGTAGTACATTTCAGGTGTCACCTTTTTGAAAATCCACCACCAATGGCTTGATGAGCCATTGGTAGTTCCAAGGTACACCAGGCTTTTTCTACCTCAGAACTTACTAGGCAACCATGTGTCCCAGCATATCCAGCATGTAGGATGGTGTGGAGAACTGAGTTAAACTCACAGAATTGAAATACGTGCTGCATCTACATATCATCTCATCTGATCCCCACAAAATCCTTAGGAAGGAATTTAGAAGTGACAAAAATGTTTTATGGCTAAGAAAGCAGATTCAAGAAAATTTAGATTACCACCTAAGGCCATGGCTAAAAGACACCAGACATAAGCATTTGAAATGAAATCTTTTGACTCCAAGATTACTGGCTGCTGTGTTCTCCATATGTGCTCTCTGCCTACCTAAGAGCTCTTATTTTGGGAAAAATTAGAATGATGTTCTAGTTGGTCATAAAATGTAGCTAAATATACCCACTTGTATACCAAAAGAATGCCTCTCTATTTCATTTCTAAGAATAGACTGACCAGAATTTTTATTCAGAATGGTATGGTGATTTCCAAGAATGATTTTAATTCTTGTTTTAAATCATCAAAAATCAAAAGACATTCTTTTAAATTTTTGCGTGCAATCTTTCTAAAGACACAGCATTTCTTCCCTCCACTCTGAGCTGGTAGCAGAATCCAGACTTGTTCGCTCTTATTTCTGCATTCTTCTGATGTGAGGTTGTTGGCACAGACCTAAGTGTCATTGAAATATTACATATGTGAGAACAGCAAAGACTGGAGCCAAACAATGAGCCCAAGTTTCCATCTTCCAGAAAAGAGTTGAAAACAAATGCTGAGGTGCAGCAGCAATATGCTAGCATCTGACAGAAGCAATATTTTTAAAGTTACTAACAGTCTTAATATTCAAAACACACATGGAGAAAAAGCAGTAAATCAGTACAAAGTGAAAGGAAATTAATAACAGAAATAAAACTCAACCACAAAATAGAAAGTGTCTTGAGATCTGCTAGATGTGCCATAAGCCAGATCTATGTTTGGTGTGAGAAGGGAATAACCTAGCATTAATAATAACAATATCCCACTATGTGATCATTATCAGTCATGGAATGCTTGCTCCCATTCCAAAGAAAGCATTGGCACGGTTTTATTTTACGTTCCCTTTTGTTATTGTTTAGTGGAATGGAGCATACTGTCTGAAAAATGAGAGAGGTACCAGGGGAATTGATTCAGTTTCCTTCCCCAGACTTCCTTAAATCAGGTGTTGGATAAAGTGTGGCAAAGAATTCTTTGACCAATTCTTTCAAAGTTAATATTATTATTTTACTCCATATAATTTAAAGTTTAATGGATAGAAAGTATTTTTCTAAAGGTGTCAGAGAAGTACAAACTGCCATTGATTTATCTATTCAAACTGTGTATTTGAATTTCTACAATTAAAAGGAAAAAACTGAAATGGATCATATTTTGAAGAGCCAATGGTGTTTGTTGGAATAGCAGTCACTAGGCATCAGGCAAGAGGAAGAGGCAAAGAGAGTGTGACCTGCCCCTGGCCCATCTTCCTCCTCATCTGTGAGTTCCAGCACTCAGCAGTGGCTGGCCAGACTTGAAAGGAAACAGCCAGGTGGCCCAGCTTGACGGATGCTTATTGGTGATGTCCAAATAATGGAATTTCAGCCAAAAGACTCCTTTATGAACATGATTTGGTCAGTGATTCCTATAGAGATGTCTGGAGATCTGTGGGTACCTCCATCTTCATCTAGCACCCTGTGGACCTACGTAAGGAGGTGTGGGTGGACAGAGCCAGGCATGGGAACCAGGACTCTCTCTGCTCTTTGAAGCACCAGGAAACAAGATGCAGAGAAGAGAAGGCATGCTGTTGGTGGGGTGAAACAGAGGGAAAGTAGATGGCGTTTTTGTTCATTTCATGTTAATTTATCGTGAGTTCTTTGGAACTTTCTTTTCCCTATTGATATGATATACATTTGAAAATACCCAGTTCCCCTTAGCAATTTGTCAATAATATGGCAAAGATTCGCTGAGGAGTGATAAACAGGCAGGATGTTTTGTTAGCAGCCTGAAACATGTTCATCAGCTTCTGAAATGTCAACAATTTAAATTCAAATAGATTTCTCACTGAGACTAAAAATATAAAACGCTGTGATTTTATTTCTGTGTATTGGATTAGTCTTGATTTAAGGTTGCTTTGCTCTCAACTCATGGGGATCCCACTTTGTCACTTTTTTGGGGGAGAGGTGTGGATTAGTTGGAATAGAAAAAAAGTGAGATGGATTTCTTTAGAAGCTCCAAAGTGTTATCTGTGCTGCTTCACAGTTGACCATCGTGTGACAGAAGGCAAAGACAAGAAAATAAAAATCCTGTTGCTGAATGTGAATTCTACGTCTCTTTGCAGTAAGGAGTAGTGCAGTTATTCATATTTCAGGCACCTCAATTAGACATTCATTATTCATCAACACTTCTGTAGCTCTGAGTTATTCAGGCTGGGAGAGAACACTAGCAATCGTTCTTGGTTTTTATCTGTGGCCAAGACATCTTGTATCTAAAAGGAGGAGAAGAAAAGTTAAAAAGAAAAACTGCCTGTAAATCTAAATTTTACATTTTAGGTAAAATAACTCCAACAGAATCAAGCACAAGGTTGACCTTGTACATTGGCCGTGTTTTGTCAGAGAAGCAATCTCAACAAATAGGTTATCAGCAGTTCTGTTAGAGTGGGAATAGGAGCTAAGGTAACAATGTTGATCCCTTTAGCCACAGGCCCCTCAAGTAGTTCAAATATGCAAGGTTCAGCCCAAGATCTGGAAAGGACTAATGGCCAAGACTGTGTCAAAGAAAAACTTGAAACATTGTTTAGATAAGAGGAAATGAGGCAGTCTCATTCCATCAAAATACATTGAGCGGAGCACATGCATCAGGAAAGCACATTACTACAGGGACTTCAGCATCTACAAAGCCAGCAAAGAAAAATTTTAGATGCTCTGAAATGGGCTCATCACTATGATAGTCTTAAGGATATTGGTGAGGGTCTCGAGCCCAAAATTTGGAGAAGAAATAGAAGAAATCAAAAAGGACAGGGAACTTGTCTAACTCAATGAAAACTGTTTGGGAAAGCACCAGTAATTTTATAATATTTATTTACTGTCTGTTTTCAGAACATAGAAAAGTCTATGTCAGTGCCACTTTATAAAATATAAGGTGAGCCAAAATATGTAATTTTGAAGTATCCAATGTCTGTGTTTTTTAAAAAAAATTAAAAAGAAAGTAGGTGAAATATATTTCATGATATTTTATTTAAACTGCTTTATCAAAATGTTGCCATTTCAATGTGCAGTCAACATTAAAGGCATCAAGAATATATTTTGAATTTTTGTATTAATATTTTAAGAACTGGGAGTATTTTATACTTATAACATATCTCAACTTAGAAGCTAAATTTCCATCAGCGATAAATCATCTGTATTGAGATGTCATAGCATTTATGATTGAAAAACTAGATTCATGTAGTCCAGTGGCTTCCAAAATAATTAAAATGTTATCCAATAACTGAATGGTTGATTTTTAAATCTAAATTTGTCATTTAAAATAAAATAAAAGCCAGATGTGGTAGCATATACCTGTAATCCCAACAATTTGGGAAGCTGAGGCAGGAGGATTAGAAATTCAAGGCCAGCCTCAGCAATTAGTGAGACCCTAAGCAATGTATTGATACCTCATCTCAAAATAAAAAAAATTAGAAAGGGCTGGAATGTGCTTAGTGGTTGAGCACTCTTGGGTTCAATCTCTGGTACCAAAAATGATACAGAGAGTGACACACAAAGATGAATACACAAGTGAAAACAGCACACAAAGATAGATACTCTGATAATAATCACAAAGTATATTTTGTCATTTAAAAATCATGTTGTAGACTAATAAAAATTCAAACACCTTAGGGATTTAAGGAAAAATAAATAAAGAGATAGGTAACTATTCATTCTTTTCTCACTCTCTCAGACATGTAATAGTCTCTCTAGACACATGCCAATACTCAGTAGTCCTGTGTATTGGTCAGCCTTGGTCCATATGAAGGGTGACTCTGGAGACTTGCAGTACATGACCACATGTGGTGGCACTGATTTGGGAGAGTGTCAGAACTCAATTATAGCCAGAGGGGGGGGACAATGGAGTTAAAGTAATTGAAGGGCTAGGAGGCCACATGCTCGACCTCCATCCTTGGGGCCACTTCATCTCATCAGATAAGCAAGAATGGTAGAGGCAGACAGGACATGACTGCTATTTATCTTTGGGAATCCTTTAGAAAAGTCGAGGACTGGGGAGCTCATCTTGGGTATCTGAGACATAACATCCAGTGCCGGCTCCAGCCTTGGGGCCAGCATGGGGGCTAGTGATGAAGGCCAGCCTCTGACCCACAGATGGATTTCAGCAGCATGAGAGGGATTAGGTTCTGAAGCCCACAAAGAACCAGCAATGTGTGGAGCCCAGCACCAGTGTGCTCATAGGGAAACAATTTTGAGATAAAAGTTTTATTTACCATTGTAGAACATAGAACCCTGGGATCTGCCTTTCTTTCTTTTCCAGAACATGCTATAACCTGCTGGTGTTTCATGGGATTATATTGGGGTATATTCAGCCAAATCTCTCCCCCTGGGAGGTAGAGATAGAATAACTATGCTGCTCCTGTTGGAGAGAGGGGGCTAGGATCCTTTGTGTTGGATAACTCAGAGAAATACCATGAGTTTAAAGGGAATGGTATTCTCTCAGTGAAGACTGGACTAAATGCATTTGATAGTCCATTTCTTTTTTTTTTTTTCATCTGTAGTTAATTTTTAATATTACATGAAAAAGAAACATATTTATTTAAATATTGTTTCCAATCTTGCACTGTTATTTTTAGTACGTAAGCATAGAGCTCTGATACTAGAAAATAACACCCATAATTAGAATTGATAGATTCTTATCTCCAACTATTAGAAGAAAAAAAAATTTAAAGCCTAGTCTGAGAATTTCAACATTTGAGCTGAGTTTTACAATCTACAGTATTTCAATGCTGTTGGCCTATCTGGAAAAGTGCTCAACCCCTCCACCCTGGCAAAGAAAGAAAAAAGATACAAATTATCCCTAACTCAGATAGGGATATCTGAGCCAGAAAGGAGCTGTTTTGCATCCACTGCTAATGTTGAATATTAACAGATTTCCTAAAATTGAATTTTCTGTATTTTAAAGTTAACTACTTTGGCCATATCTATCAGTGTGGGACTGGATTCTACCAATCATCCAGGTTTCATTTAGAATGTTTGTATTGTTATTTGAAAGAAATACTATAATTTTCATGTGTGCACACATGTTTCCATTTGTGAAATGTAATCTTAATAATAAAATTTATATCCTATCAGGAATCATTCTAAACATTTTAGATATAGTAACACTTAATTTTCACAAAAACTATTTCTAGCAACTACTATTATTACTATCATGTTTTAAAGTAAGATAACTGAGGCACATAGAATTACATTCATTGGGATAAATTGTAACAAGTGTCATCATTCAAATATAAGAGAGGTTTATTTCTCACATATGAGTCCAAAGTGTGTTTATAGTCAGTGGATGATTTTGGCTTTACTTCATGATATGAAGGCCCAAGATACTTCCATCTTGTGGTTCAACCATCATAGAGGGCTTCATTGTCAATGGTATCCAGCAGGCAAAATAGGAAAATAAGAGTGCAAACCCTTGTTTATAACCATAGAGGAAAAGTTTGTTCAAGTCATTGCATATGCATAATTTCTATTAAGTTTAGAGAGATTGATGCTTAGAAGGTGACAGGAGACATCATTTAATAATTATGAGAGAATGCATTCTTTAGCAAGGATAATATATCTCATTAAAAATAAAGATCATTCAATTATTTCACTATTGAAAAGTATCAGTGTCATAAATAACATGACCCTAAATGACATCAGTTGTGATTTAAAGTCTCTAGGTGGAAATTAAAGTATTAATAGTCATAAGGTAGTTATGATTTTGCAAAGGTTGGAAACTGATATTAGATATTTTTTTTTATCTATCTGTCTTGTGTATTGGAGACAGGATTAATACCACAATGTGATTCTACCTATAACCTGGAGTATCCCAAAGCTGGCAAAATAAGCCACAAGTATTATTTCAATTATTCATCTAGAAAGAAAACAATTATTTCAAATTAGCAAAAATGTATCCCAAACATTATATTCACATACATAAAGCAAAAAAGAATTTCATCTTTGAAAATACTTATTTTGAAGCCCTTAAGAGTATATTATTTTTTTTACCCTATTAACTGAGTAATGTCTTATCTGTACATGGAGTTCTGCTCTAAATTGCAGCCTCTCTGAATATGACCTACCATGTTATGTGCTGTAGTTACAATAGCCAGATAAAGCAGAAAGCAAGGGCACCTGTTGCCTTTAAATTTTCAGTGAATTTTTTTAAAGAAAATATGCTAATTACAGACATAATGCTGGTATATAAATAGAGCTCTTTTCCCCTAAACTCTGAGCATTGCTGACAAAACATCAATCATCATGATAAAGAGCAATCTGTTATATCTCATAGCAATGTGAGGAATGAGAATATAAGTAGTAAATATTGGGTGTCAAATATGAGCCATGCTAGCGATGTTTTAAACAGTGCAGTTCTGTATGTTGATGTTTGGCTCCTGCTAAGCTAATTCTCTGGCTTCCACCTGGGTTCTGAGTTTACTTGGTGTTTCCAACAGAACACTCTTACATTCTTTAGCAAGGATAATGTATCTCATTAAAATCAACATTTAAGATTCAAAACGTTAAAAGGACCAAGGGATTTTACTGAGAAGATGAGGATTCACATGAAAATAAAAATGTTATTTTGGGAAATTAGCAAGGAGATGAGAAATGAGCTGCCACGAAGTCAGGGTGCAGCCTTCTGGCCAATTCCACCAATTCTACCCTTGGCTTAGCTCCTACCTAGGAAGCTCTGAATGCAGTGACCTCACGGAGCAGGAGTACTTAGCTCCCATAAGTCCTTCAGTCTTCCAGGTGTTGGTTGATTTGCCAATTTCAAGGTTCCCCTCTTGTTCAGTCAGGTGGGTTCTGGGAGGTTAAGTACAATCTGAAGACCAAAAAAAGCACACATGGAAACTATCCTTGGATAAAGCTTCATTGCCCACACTTTCTGGGCCAGTAATCCCAGTGATTGAAAAATACCCCAGGAAAATGCTGCATATTTTTATCAGAAGTTATGTATAAAAATGTATGTAGTAGCATTGTGTGTAATAGCCAAAAAAAGGAAATGATCTAAACATCCACTAATAGCATCAATAGGAAAAAGTAGGCTGTACTATAGATAATAAAATACAATTCAAGTTTCAAAGGAAATGCACTACAAATAAATATGTATGATACAAAAACTATAGTGTTGATTAATGTTAATTCACACAAGAATATGTACAGGATGGTTCCATTTACACAATGTTCAAGAACAGATAGAGGCATTCTTTGTTTAGGAATGTATACATATGTGGTGATATCATAAGGAAAAGAAATGAAGGGTATTTGCTACTCCTAAATTGGAGGGAGGAAGATGGTATTGAGAGATAAGCAGGAAGCTTCAAAGGCGCTGATAATTATCTATTTATTTTTTTAAATTAGTTGGTGGGTTCATTCTTAAATTGGTCGTGTGCTTTCTTTTGTTTATGTTACTGAAAAAGTCACTAAAAATCTATAATGAAAAACTTACTCTCCGGCTTAAGAGAGAGAAAATGAGTTGTGGGTTCCTTCTGGTTTACTCAGTTATAATATATTCACTCAGTAAGTGCTTGAGTATTGATCAGAGCAAGGAGTTATTGTAGAAGCTCAGGAAATAAAGATGAATGAGATCTACCTTCTGGAAAAGAGTTCTGTAATTTAAGAAGTGTTGTTGACTTCTCATGTTAGAAACACAGCTTGGCCACTTAAAAGGAGAATAACTTTGGAAAAGGTCATTAGTTTCCTTGAAACTTAATTTTCTCATCTGTTAAATGGAGGTAACAATGCTGACTGCCCTGTTCACTTGAAGCTTACAGGAGTCAGTATATGAAAGGGCTTTGAGCAGAGCACAAAGTGACTGCAGAGCCCACTAACAAAACTCTTCCTTAAACATGAATTTGGGATTACACTGAAAAAGTGTGGGCCTGCTTCATTAATAAGGAAGTACTTATTAGTTTTGATTTGTGATCATTGATGGATCCAAGGTGAATAGTGCATTTTCATCAGGGAAATTAGCAAAGGAAAATCATGAACATGGAAAAGCATGACAAGGTGTGTTCGCACACGTTGGAAAAGACTGTAGGGGAAGTGGCAATAGTGGCTCATACAAACTTAAATTTGTTCAGTATCTTTCAAATTATTGTATCATATTATACATGAATACATGTACATTATAAGCCAATTTCCAAAGAAGTTGGATAGCATTGAGATTAGTCAGTTTCCAAAGATTTCAGAAGATACTGAGCAAAAATACCCTTGCTGTATTTTATGCCAAGTGTGCGAGAATAACACTCAATGAAGCTGAATCCTTTGTGCACAATCACTGTAGCAGTTAAGAGCAGAAGGATTTTGAGTATGTATGTAATTCAGAGCCTTTTCTTTTCACTGACTAGTGGTGCACTTTTGTGAAAATTACTCAAGTTTCTGGATCTCTGTTTCCTCACTTTAAAACAGGGATCTTTTGTGGAGAAGACTCAGATTGTCCAGATTGAGTGAATTAATATGCATATACAATTTAGGATCATTGCTGACACATTATAATTGCTAATGAGAGTAATTATGGGACTCAAGAAAATGTGTTAAATTTAAAAAAATTAATATTGAATAACAATATATAATGATAGTAATATGCTACATTTTGATACAGATGGAACCAATTCAAATTTTGAATAGGAGAAGAAGCAATTGTAATCATCCCACTAATGTAGGACATTCTTTTTAATAAGTATACATGTTTTACTCTCTTAGTCACCTATCATTCAGGGTTCAATTGTAATCAATAGCAGGTATACCAGCTGTTTCAATAGAAGGGCATTTGCCAAAGGATATAGAGAGTTGAAGAAGTTTCTGGAGAGCTGGATTCAGGTTTGAAATGCTACAAGCAGAGCTCACAGCCACAGCACAGGGCTCCCCAGTGAGGCAGTACTATTCCATCATGGCCACAGACACCAGAGGACTCTGGTACCCCATGATGGCCACCCTCAGAATACTGGGAAGACCAGCTGCCCCAATACCAATACCACCCTTGCCGAAAAACCAATCCTGCCCAGCAGCTGCTCCCCACCTACTTTCCCTTAAAATGAAAGTCCTGATCTGGTTCGTCTTCTTCACAGAATTTTAGCATCATGTCTCTGCTCTAGCTGCAAGGCAAGCTACAAAAATGAACTTCTGAAAGTCTGCAAACATGCTGGTTGTTTAAAGTTGTTACCTGGCCACCCAGACAGGAAGACTCATCAACCACTCCCAAGAACTCTTAGGACCTTATTTAACTGACAGAGGTGACCAGCAGTTGATATGTCAGTTGTGAAACTGAAGAAGCATTCCAGCTGCTTGCGGATTTGAACTACTAGGTAGGACTTATCAGAAGATACAGAGAACAATAAGGCTGAATTTTACCACCCTGAATTTCACAGGGAGGCAAGAAAGGCATCAAGAACAGGGATCCCATTGTCATGTGCAGTATGTGAGACATATTAATGAATATCCTGAAATCACAATAGGAAACTCCCTTCTTCCAAAAGTACAAAGAGAGGCTATGTTTAGGCCATCGAGCAAACATTTGCTGAGGACTGTTCACAGTGATTATAAAAATATAAAGTTATATAAAACATAAACTTAATCTGTGTTGTACAGAAATATTACATATTGTCTAGACATGGAAGACGTGACTCTGAAATGCAAGATTTTTGTATTTAAGAAGGAAATGCATGTGGAAATGTGCAGAGACTGTTCATGGTGGGATGGACTGTTCAATTTGACTGAAAAGTTGGTGGGTCCAGAAATGTGGTAGGATGTGTTGAATGTGATCATAGAGAACTGGGGTTTAACATTCAGAGAGTGGACAGAGTGGATGCTGATGTGGTGGTTGACCACTAGTGGATGTGAGATGGGCAGGAGAGGCCAATCCCAGTGACCATGCCAGGAGGTCTGAGCCCCACTCACACCCCTGTGAAGGTGAGAGGAAACATGTTCTTGGGGAAAGAATAGCTAGCTTAGATAAAACAGATGGAGTTTAAGGTATTGGATTACTTTTCTTTTACCACATAATCAATTACCACCGACTTAGTAGCTTAAAACACCAGCTCACGATTCTATAGGTCAGAGGTCCAGGTGCACTGGCTGTGTTCTCCCCCTCAGGTACCCTCACAAAAAGTGAGAGTAAATGTGTCCTGAGTTATTTGGTGGGTCTGGGGCGATGGCTTGAGCTGGTTCAGATTGTGGCTGCATGAGTTTCTTGGGGCTGTAGGCCCCTGTTTTCATTGCAGCAGACTCTCCCTCACTCCACATCTCTCAGGCTTTGAACCTCTCTGACTTCTGCTCTTGCTTGTGGGTTGAGGAAACTCTGCCTGTGGGATGGAATTAGGCCCTCCAGAATATTCTTCCTATTATAAGGTCAACTGATCGTATCGTGAGACAACAGAGGGTCATCAGAGTGGACTGTGGAGAATCACTGAGGTTGGAGATGGAGATGTAGGAGTCACACTCTTAGAAAAGAGAGGAAGAAAAGTGATTGGAAGGTTACCTAGCTTGAGAAAAATGAAATACTGTAGATACTACAGGTAAAAAGAAAATCAAGTCATAACAAGAACATGTAAATTCCATTCATAGATGAAAATCCCGGAATAGAGAGGGGGAGGTGGATAGGTATTGTTATGATTCAGGAGACCATGATACTCAAAGTGACATGAATGTGAATGTGGAGAACACCTAACAGTAATGCAAAATTAATAAGAGCTCTTCATTTATTCACTTAACTAACATTTGCTATGTACCTTTATGTGACAAGTCATTGAATTTGAGGCAAAGATATCATGTCCTACATTGAGAAGAGAGAGAGAGGGACTGCCAAAAATCCAATGCCATCCACTTAAAAAGAAAAGACATTAATGAGAGTTAGTGGTCAGATCTGGCCCTGAGATTGTACCAAGGAGAAAGACTAAGCCAGCATCTCAGATTCTAGCAAAATGAAATCCATAGAAGCAGCACCAGACACTTATAATAAAGGTGCCACTTGCTGGAAGACCTCCCTACAGTCCCCCAGGGGATAGAATGTGAGTTGGGCAAGAATGCAGGTGGTGTGCAAAGAACACTGGGTGGACTAAGGGGAAAGGGGCTCAGGAGGGAAGAAACAGGCCCTGCATGTGCACAAGCTCTGGTTAGTATTTATCAGTCTTGGATCTCAGGCCAATCGAAGACAGCAATGGAGCATTTTCACCTTTGAATCTATAGCACATCATTAGCCCTCAATAAATTTAAATTTAAATAAATGAAAAGCTGATAGCAGGCAGTGGTCTGAGCCTACAAGAAGAGCTGTTAGTACCAGGCATTGGTTGAGAAGGTGCATGGTAAATTATACTTCCTGGAAATATAATTTTAAAGATATAATCATGAAATATTAAAAGAATTGTAAAAGTGGCAGTGAATTATTTAGAAATAGTGTCCCTGCATGCACAGTACAATATTCAGACGGGTGCTAAAATGTATGCTACAAGGAAAGCCTTAGTATAGTTTTATGTGAGCTGCATATTTCCAATAAAGCTGGGATGCAATTTGAAGCTTTTGAATTTCTTCATCCTGTTTCTCTGTCTCCTTGTAGAGCTCCCTTTGATTTCAAAGGTGCTTCATTCCTAGAATGAGAAATAGATGGTGAGAACATTTAATTCTTCTAGGCTAAGGTTTGAAACAGGTTTTTCAATTTACAGATAAAAATTCTACCTTTGGACTTGAACATTGCTCAGCTTTACCTGAGATAAATCCACAGAAGTAGCCTACACCTTCTGACTGCATATTCCCATCACATAGGAGCAGGCACTGTTTTGGAAGTGGGGTGGGGAGGGAAGTGAGTCAAGGAGAGAGAGTGGGGAGCTGCCTGCTCCTCTACTAGACAGAGAGAGCTGTGATAAGATCACTCATGTTTTCAGTAAGATAAAGCAAAAATTTACTAATACTACTCTTGGATGCTAATGATTTATTTGCTAGGGTTTATTCATCATACTCATTTTTTTTTTTTTTTTTTTTTTTTTTTTTTTTNGAAGGGCATCTAGGTTGATTCCAAAGTCTAGCTATTGTGAATTGTGCTGCCATGATCATTGATGTGGCAGTATCCCTATAGTATGCTCTTTTAAGGTCCTCAGGGAATAGACCTAGAAGGGCGATAGCTGGGTCAAATGGTGGTTCCATTCCCAGCTTTCCTAGGAATCTCCATACTGCTTTCCATATTGGCCGCACCAGTTTGCAGTTCCACCAGCAATGTACAAGTGTACCCTTTTCCCCACATCCTCGCCAGCACTTATTGTTGCTTGACTTCATAATGGCTGCCAATCTTACTGGAGTGAGATGGAGCCCTAATATCCAGAATATACAAAGAACTCAAAAAATTAAACAACAAGATAACAAACAACCCTATCAACAAATGGGCGAAGGACCTGAACAGACACTTCTCAGAGGAGGACATACAATCTATCAATAAGTACATGAAAAAATGCTCACCATCTCTAGCAGTCAGAGAAATGCAAATCAAAACCACCCTAAGATACCATCATACTCATTTTTAAAGGAAAAGTTACTCTGTCCCTGAGATCCTAATTAATTTTAATTCCACACGTATTTATTGGATGTTTCTGACTAGACTCTGTGGTTGGTGTTGGGAATATGGCAGTCCTTGACCTCCAGGGTTTTCTAATCTGCCAGGAAGGAGAGAGAAATGCGTATTTTCTTTTTGAATGGAAAAAAAAAGTAGCAAGGCAAAAGATATACAAGTTGCAAAAATATTTAAAATATGATGTTAGTCATGTCCAATCCTTGGTTATAGGGGAATAGATATAAGTAAATATAATAGTAATGACATGCATGAAAAGCCTTATTCTGCAATAATTCCCTCTCAGCACTTGGAAATGCAAATCTTACCAAAGAGCTCCAACATATGTCATATAACTACACAATACCTAACTTTGGGAAGAGGTTAAATTAAGCAAAACACTAACCCTTATCTAGTCAACAGCATTCTTAAAGTGTTAGAGTTCCACAAAGTCCTGGGCCCATTATCTCCTTTCACACTAGTCCCCACAGTATACCTTCCTTGGTCCTTTAAATTCCATAGGGCCCATTGCCATGTTCTGAGCCATCATCCTCTTTGACTTAGGATTCTCTTTTATGTTGCATCTGTAAACCTGAAATAGCCCAAACCTTTTTTTTTTTTTTTCTGTTGTACTGGAAACACAGAAATCATGTAGGAAGGTTTTCTTTGGGTTCCTCTCAGAAGAGTAAAAGAAGCACCCAGAGTGTTTAAGGTTTGCATGAGAGGATAAGAAATACTCGAGCCAGTTATCAGCACCAGAGAGAAGAACAAATGGCTAATGAGCTGTCAAGCCAGACTGTGGTTGTCTCCATGGTCCTCCTCCTTTGAATTTTAAACCCTAAGGTTAATGGAGCATGGGGAGGAGAAACAGCCGTTGTAGACTTAAAGAATGTAGAAAACCCTTTGGGCATAGTATAAGTCTGTATAGAGTTAATAGTTAAATGTGGAAACAGTAGAGATTTGCTTGTTGGAAACAAAATGGAATAAATGATGGAAGGAAATAAAGATGGAAGAAAGGGAGGAAGGGAGGGAAAGAGGGAGGAGATACTGAGGTTGGGGAGGGATGAAGATAGACACCAGGGATGGATGTTTATTGGCCTAGCTTGGGGCATGTCCAACACTGAATGCTCTGTGTCTATCATAATATTGATTCCTGGGTCAGGAGCAAAGATTCCGTGACTGTGAGCCATACTATGATGGGTAGGAATAGTTTTCCAAAGATAGTCAGGCTGCTCTTACTAGAAAATGAAGGTGAACCTTGGTAGAAGGCTGGCAAATATATCTTTATTTGAACTGTTTTATTAGTTCTCCATTATTATTGCAGACTAGCCAAGCTGTAGTATTTGAGAATTAGAATAATAAAGAACAAAAGTCAGTCAAAAATATAGCTGGCCAGAATTATTAAAGCTGTACATTTCATACTTTCAGGTTCTAAGTCAGAAATTCAGTCACTGTCGACACAAGATAGGTCAATCTCATTACGCTGCTTGCCAATATAAATTAGACGGCTTCTCGTCAGTCTTTCTTGCTCTCTGACTGCACACATGCTTGTCCAAAGCTTTAATGGCCATAGGTAAAGCACTAATTACATATTCCACACTAGTCATTACTGTGGCGGAAGCCTTTGTGACTGCTGGGGAGGGTAAATATTTCAGTATTATATTTGCAATGAGAGTTACGCTCCATCCTGCCTTCATACGATAACATGTAGACTCAGAATTTGTTTTCATCTTAATCTGTCTCTCCTTAGGGATACAGTGGAATGAGGAGCCCGGAAGCAGGATTTAATTCTCAGTTTTGATTTTTACCTTTGTCTGTTGACAGATGCCATTCTGGCCAATGAAAGTGAATTCTCCAAATTGTTGCCCCTTAAATAGACAGCTTTGTCTGGCACATTCAGAACAGAGCAGCAGAAACTAATGCTTAAGACAGATTCCAAGCCAAACTTCCTGATATCAAATCCCAGATCTACCACACACCTGTGTTTGATCTTGAACAATTTCATCTCTCCCTTTCTGTTTCAGTTCTATCTGTGAAGATGGCACAAGCCTAGGACCTATCACATAGAGTGGTAAAACTGACTAACTGGGGTAATATTTTTATAATATTCAGAACGATGCCCAGCACTGGGTAGGCAACACAGAAATGATTATTAAATGAAGGAATGAATTTAAAGAAATAAACATGTAAACATCTCAAGTTTTTAATAGATGTTAAAAGATTTTGTTAGCTAACATTTTATATCAATTAAAATTATGCAAATATTTTACCCCTCACACATCAGATAGAGCTCTAATCTCTAGGGTATATAAAGAGCTCAACAAGGTAAGCATGAAAAAACCAAATGATCCAATCAATAAATGGGCCGCGGACCTGAACAGACACTTCTCAGAAGAGGATATACAATCAATCAACAAATTTATGAAAAAATGCTCATCATCTCTAGCAATCAGAGGATGCAAATTAAAACTACTCTAAGATACCATCTCACTCTAGTAAGAGTGGCAGCTATTATGAAGACAAACAAAACAAGTGCTGGCGAAGATGCAGGGAGAAAGGTACACTCATACATTGCTGGTGGGACTGCAAATTGGTGCGGCCAATTTGGAAAGCAGTATGGAGATTCCTTGGAAAGTAGGGAATGGAACCACCATTTGATCCAGCTATTCCTCTTGTCAGACTATACCCAAAGGACCTAAAAATAGCATATTACAGCGACACAGCCACATCAATGTTTATAGCAGCACAATTCACAATAGCTAAACTGTGGAGCCAGCCTAGATGTCCTTCAGTGGATGAATGGATAAAAAAATGTGACATTTATACACAGTGGAATATTACTCAGCACTAAATAATAACAAGATCATGGCATTTGCAGGGAAATGGATGGCATTAGGGAAGATTATGCTAAGTGAATTTAGCCAATCCCCAAAAAACAAATGCCAAATGTCTTCTATGATATAAGGGGCTGACTCAAAATGGGGTTGGGAGCAACAGCAAGGGAGGAAAATTACCTCTAGATATGGAATAGGGGTGGGAGGGAAAGGAAAGGAGAAGGGGAAGATCTTGGATGGTGGAAGGAGACCCTCATCATTATACAAAATACAGGTATGAAGATGTGAATTTGGTGTCAACATACCTTATATATAGTCAGAGATATGATAAATTATGGTATAATGGTGTATTAAGAATTGTAATACAAAAGTAAATAAATAAAATTTGATTTAAAAAAATTAAAAATAAAATTATGCAAATATCACATATTTCCCATGGAAAATTTCAAAATTAAATAACTGGAATAAAAAAAATAAACTTACAAATGAGACAACTGTTTTCAATTTCTTAATAACCATAATCTTATAATAGTTTTAATTATTATTGATAATAGTTTAGTTTACATTTTCTGTTTCTAACACAACTAATTATAGCTTTAGTCATATTCCATAGTCTTAGGTATTTTACTAATATGTTACATTTTGAGTTGATTTTATGTTATTAGGTTATGACCCACTGCTAGATATCTAGATGAGCTCTGTATTTTGTCATTTTTTTGTGATTCTGGGATAAACATTCCTTAGGAAAGTCTTTGCACATTTTTGTGGGGGCTGAGGGTACCTGGAAGGGCAACTTCAGAGACCAGGAACAGGAGCACATCAGGTGTTTGATAAGTATTATCAAAATTGTGCCCATGGATGACATGTCAAATTACATTCCTGGTACATTACTGTTTTCCACGGTGACCATCTAAGGAATAGCACAGATACCACTTTACCTGAACTCAGCACAACCTGGGAACCCAGGAGACCTTCTCACTTTCTCTCCAGGACCACACTATTCCCTCTTTCTCTCCTTTTGTCTTCGCCTCCACCGTCTATCTCTACATCGTCTTCCTCTCCTCTGCCTGTCTGCTTTTTCTTCATTAGGTCCTTTTTCTCAGGTTTTAGATTCTGCTAAAAGATCTGCCTCATCATGCATATTCTTCCCAACACTCAAGGACTTTATTTTAATTTCTAACCAGTGCCTTTCTTCCCACCCCTTTTGTGACTAAGAGTCTCTCAGACTTAAAGGTCTGCACTCTTTTCTCTGGGCCCATCAATTTTTTGGTGGTATTAGTGCTGGTGGATCACAGAAACCCCAGATTTAATTGTTTTTAAATGTGGAAAAATAGTGTCTTAGAAAATAGCAAAATTATTGACATGGTATTGTTACTGCAGCTACAAAGTTTGCTACTTTCACTGGAGACTTGAGTTTATTACATAAGCAGCCTGCCTTAAGTTTCTTACCATCTCACAAGTATACTCTCTAATATAATTTATTCATTGAAGCTTGCAATTGTGTTTCTGCCTTAGGGCTTTATTTTCATCTCCTTACAATATACAAAATTAAACCCCAAAGACAATAGCATTATATATGTTTCAAATAATTCTTCAATGGATATTTATAATTTCTATTTCATGCAATACAACAAGATCCTGTGCATTGATTGAGAGCACTGTGTGGAATATAAACTAAAGTGTAAAATGTAGCTGAGATATATTTCAACAAAGACGGTTTTATCAATCTAAACTCAAAAGTGCTTCAAAAAGGTTCATGTATATTTTTACAAAGACAGGATTTCTTTTATTTTTATGGTTATATTTCATTGTGTGTATGTGCACACACACACACACACACGTGTGAAAACATATACCCTTTTTCTTTATGTATTCTTCATTTGATGGACCTTAGGTTGTCTCCATGTATTGGCTATTGTACACAGTGCTGCAATGCATGTGCAGGAAGAGATGTGTCTTTGAGATACTGACTTCATTTTCTTTGGATACCTACCTAGGAGATGATTGCTAGATCACACGATGAGCCTACTTTTAATTCTTAAGAAGCCATAAGGACTATGCCAATTGACATTCCCATCAATAGTGTACAAGGGCTCCCTGCTTTCCCACACTCAATCAAAATTTTTCTCTTGTCTTTTTGATAATTGCCATTCTAATAGGTGTAATATGATAGTTTGAATTTGCATTTCTCAGATAATGAGTGATGGTCACTTTTTCATATACTTTTTGATCATTTGCATGTCTTCTTTAAAAAATGTCTATTCAATTCATTTGTTCAGTTTTAATCATATTGCATCTGTGTGGGTGTTTATAATTGGGTTTCTTACATATTTTACATGTTAAACCCTAACCAGATAGGTGATTGGAAAAATATTTTCTCCCATCCCATTTGTAGCCTTTATGTTTGTTTGTTTTATTTTCTTATTTCCTTTGTTTTGCAGAAGTTTTTTGTTTGTTTGTTTGTTTTTTGGTTTTGTTTGTTTGTTTTAGGTTCATGGGGACCCAGCTATGTAGCTTTGCTTTTGTTGCCGTGGTTTAGTGTCCTGTCAATACCTCATTGTCAGGACCGATGTCAAAGAGCTTTTCCTCTGTGTCATCTTTTTGGTCTTGTACAGTTTCAGATGTTTCATTTAAATCTTTAATACATTTGGAGTTAATTTTTATACATAGCATAAGATAAAGGTCCAGTTTCATTACTTTGTATTTGGAAATCCAGTTCCTCAAACACCGTTTGTTGAAGAGACTCTCCCTCCCTGTTGTCAAAGGTCATTTTCTAGATGTGCGTACATTTCTCGCTGTGCTCTCTGTTGTGTTCGTTTGTCGGTGTGTTTATTTCATGCCAATTCCATGCTGTTCTGATCGCTGTCGTTTTTATAATACGGTGTGAAATCAGGAAATGGTGATACTCCCAATTTTGTTCTTCCTTCTCAAGAAGGTTTTGGAATTTTCCTTGTATTTGTGTCCTCAGCTTTTTTCATCAATGTAGCCCAGTTTTCAGGATATGGATCTGTCGCTTCGCTAATTGCGTTCGTGTATGTTCATCTTTCTGTACTAGTGTACGTTTAATGGTTTTCTTAATTTCAGCTGCTATTTGATGCTGCTGACTTTTCATCCTGCAGCTTTACTCAACTGATTTATTAGTTCTAAAAGCTTTTTGGTGGCGTCCGCAGGGTTATTTATATACACAATCAAGTCCTCCACAAACAGAATCGCCTCCTTCCTTTCTTGTTTGGATGTCCTTTATCTCTTTTTCTTTTCTTTTCTTTTTTTCATTTTGCCTAGTTTTTCCAGCTAGGACTTCCTGTACCCTGGTGTTGATAGAATTAGTAAGAAGGCTCCCTCTGTCTTCTCCGTGACTTAGAGGAAATGATCTCAGCTTCTCGTGGTGGAGTGTCATGTTAGCCATGGGTGACATGCAGACTTACCTCTGTTGGGTTACAGCTTTTCCCTCCCTATTTTTGATAACTTTTATCATGAAAGGATGTTAAGTTGAGTCAAATGCCTTACAACAATCGAGGTAATTATTCAATTTTAATCTCTCATTTTGAGATGATATCTCACATTTATGGATTTGCTCATGCAGAACCAGCCTTGCATCCTAGGAAAAATCCCACTTGACCATGGTGGAGATCCTTTGAATGTGCTGTCCCATCCAATTGTCCAGTGTTTCAATGAGGATGTTTATTTTAAAATACTTTGTAATCTTTTCTTGCTCATACTTCTTTGGCTTTGGTGTGAATGCTGGCCTTGTAAACTAAGCTTAGAGTGTTTCTGTCACTTCCTTTGGGCCAGTAGGTGGTTGGGAGTGGGGGCGGTTAAAAGAATTGGCTTTCATTATTTCTTAAATATTTGGTAGACTTACTAGTGATATCATGTGATTTTAGGTTTTGCTTTTTTCTGCAGGTTTGGTTTCTAATCCAGTCTCCTTACTGTTTCCAATCTGTTCAGATTTTCTATTTTCTCATGATTTAATCATGGTACATTGTATATTTCTAGGGATTCATTCATTACTTCTAAGGTAAAATTAGTTTATTGTTGTAAAAGTATTCTCAGTATCTAGGTTTCTCTCCTAGCCAAACTCTAAAAATTTGCAAGAATGACTGGACCTCTCACTTCATTCATTTCCCTATCTTTAAAGTGGGCATAATTATCTACTTCTTAGGGCTGTATCTCAATATCAAGTAAATAACCTGCTTATGCCTTCCATAAGATAAATATTAAGCAAATGAAGAAAATTACATGCAAGATTGTTAACATAATGTACATAGCATCTTAATATGTTTGTCAAAATAACAGCAGATCTAAAAAGAGAGTAAGAACTAAATACCAAAGTTTCATGTCCCATGATAAGACAGCATTTGGAGCCTGGCTATAGAAACTCTTCCCTTGTTAATTTATTTTCTTCTGTAATTTCTATATCTATTACAGAAGAATACATACACTTATGTATGTGTAAAACTGCATGAGAACCACAAATCACTCAGAACACAAAATTAACATTGAACTGGTAACAATGGCTAGACAGATAAATGATACAAAGGCCTAAGTTAGTCAGCTTCAAGTCAAATTTTTCAGACATTTCTGGTAGGACCAGATTGGTTCCTCCAAACCATTGTTTTGTAAGTTACAATGATGCATCCACTTATCAGTATGACAAGATTGTAAAGTTTCTTGAGATTCATAATACTTTTTTTAAAAGAAAAATAATGTACGAAAAATTGAAAGAAATTATTTGACTTCATGTTTTGGGGGAAAAAAAAAAAAACCCAAAACTTGTTTTTTAGCTTTTGAACATGCACCTTTCAATTCCCTGACCATAATTTACACTGAAGTCACCAACTCTTTAGAGTTAATCCATAGTAACTAGCATTCATAATCTCTGAAAACATATTTACAAGATGACAAATGCTTTCACCAAAAATTAGTGCTGAATGCACCATTTTATTCTACCTTGCCATTAATCTTTTGACAAGAGTGGCAAATACACAATACTGCATTACTTCATTGTTGAATATGAACAGTTTCAAGAATTCAGTACAAGATGTAAGTTAATGATAGATGTATTCATTCATACAGAAATTACAATATATTTGCAATAAATACAATACCCTTCTATTCCTGCAGCATATTATTTTAAAAAAAAATATGACACATATATTTGTAGTTCATTGTTTAATCCAACTTTTTGCTACAAATAACTGTGTGATATTGGAAATGTACTAAAATTTTGTAAAGGTCATATTTTATTTACTGAGAAAATGACATGATTTGACCAAAGGAGCTCTGCAGTTCATTTCATCTTTAAATTTGCTAGAAGCAAAGCTAGAAGCTCGTTGTGTGTACATATATGTATATATGAATACATGTCACTGCATATGTAAGCACATGTACATACGCATACAAATATATATTAGTTTTGGCACAATGTGGAGAGGAGGTCAATAAATATTTTATCAATTTCATTTTACTTTATACACATATTGGAAAGAGCCCTGTGCTGCTTCTGTGACACTTTTTGAGGACTAGCTGGAGTCGGGGGTGTGAAGCATCCCACACGCCTGGTGCTCATGGGCATGTTCTCTGTAGTGATGCGAAGACTGTGAGAATCATGGTGCTTAAAGACTGAAAATCATAGACACCTGTTTATGAGGACGGTGTTCCTGGGACAGAGAAGAAGCAGAGAGGAGCATAGAAGTGACTCCGTGTCTTCAGGCTGGGAGGAGGGTGGGAGGGAAGGACTTTTCATTTCAAGAACAAGATGGTGGGAGCAGAGAGCCAGGTAGCATGGACGTGCTCTCAATGGAGGACATGTCCTGTCCCTTACCCAGATGAGGGCCAGTGGTTGCCCCACAGGTATGGACACTGAGACATGTTCTCTGGTCATAGCTTCTGGGACTAGGTGAGGGTGCAGAAGAAAAGCCCAAACCCCTGACTCATATAAAACCAAGCATGCCAAGATGTGGGTCTGACGGACCCACAGACCTGGGGCCTGAAGGACAGCCTAGTGTGACATCAAAGTGAGGTGTGGGCCTTCTGTGGGGAGAAGCCAGCGTAGGTAGAGTAAGAAGTAAGAAACAGAGATCCCTGCTGCAGCTCCACTCTGAGCAAGCAAAGGGCGACCAGCAGAGGCAGTTGAGTTAACACCAGCTGTCGTGGTGGGAAACCTCGACTCCAGGATTCCGGGACGAATCCAGCAAGTGCCAGCTCATTAGCTGAAGAGCTTGTCCTATATAAGTTACATAAAAGGGCATATAATTCGGGAAATGAATTTATATTGTATGGGCAGGGGCAGACATGAAGAAGGACCTAAATAGGAATTGTTGGTAACCGTTTATGCAAGTTGAACTAAAGTCTCTAATACGGGATGGCAGAAGTTTTAGGGGGAAAGGTAGACATCTTGGCTGCTATTTTAAAATTATTATTCAGTTTGGGTCAAGGGAATTTTGAAAATACCAGTATTGCAAAATGAAAAGGAGGAAGAAAAAATGAACAGAAATGGCAGAGCTAGAGAAGGAGGGCCAGGCCAGGCAGGGCTTCCGATGCCAAGATGAATGTAAATGTAGAGGAAGAACCAACCATGTCAATGCTGAAGATGCACAATTCAAAATCAAACTCAATTGGATGGCAATCGATTAAAAGTCTCAGAAACTTATAAGAGAAAGAATGTGACACATGGATGAAAAATATGCTCTTGTCTGAGTCACTTTGGTATTCAAAATTTTTGAAAAATTAGAATTTAAATTTAGAGCTAAATAAATATTAGTGGTATTTATATTAGTAGTAGTGTGGTTGAGCTTTTCCATATTTTGTTTCCTCATTTGCTTGTAATACGCCTCTTTTTTTCTCAGGTTCTTTATCAACTTGAAAATCCTTGTTCGTTCTTGTACCAGACAGTTTTAATAGTTTGATGAACTGGCAAGTTCTCTAATGGGTGGTGGGAATGATTCATCTTAAATCCTAAATTCAAATAATATCAGGAGACAATTTTCTAATGGTGCGTGCTGCTTTTAGCCTTTATTTCAGTATTAAACCAGTGACACTTCATTAATTTTTAGAAGGATTTGATGTGTCTATTAAGTAGTTCATAGAATCCTCTGACTTTCAGTTTCCTGAGGAGGCCAATCTATTACACGTTCCCCTCTCCATTTAGCATATTGTTAACATTTTGTTTCTCTGTTTAGCAAAATTACTTTTTTAAAAAAATATTTATTTTTTAGTTGTAGTTGGACACAATACTTTTACTTCATTTATTTTTATGTGGTGCTGAGAATAGAACCCAGGGCCTCTCATGAACTAGGTGAGCACTCTACCACTGAGCAATAACCTCAGCCCCAAGCAAAATTACTTTTGAGAACAATTTAAAATAGTATTCCTGTATATATAAGTACTTTTTCGTTTTTAATATTTACTTATAAAAATATAACACATTTGCACAGGAAAAGATAGCATGGGCTTTAGGATCAGACTTCTGAGAATTCCACCTGATTTCGGTCCCTCTGGTGCTATAGGCAAGTCACCTAAACTATCTGAGATTTTTCTTTTAACATATATAATGTTGGTATTTTTATAAATATCACTTTTACATCTATTGCTATAAGTGGTCATTAGTTATTTATGGAAATCTGACTAAAATTTAGCATCTTTGTTATTTCAAAAGATCACAAAATGAGACAAGAAAAACATTAAGAAATAAATAAAAGAACAGATAAGATTATAGGGAGACTTTTTGATTCATGGTTTTATACTCAGTGTGCAAAATATTTAGTTTCATTGGTTAACAGTAATAAAGTAAAAACCAATGATAAAGTATCTAACATTATTAATGGAGAAAATTTTTTAAAATAATAAATAGAATTAGTAAAGAATTCAGATTTTACTCTGAAACAGTCCTGAGTCACATTATTTATAATTTTATCTGTGATTACTTAGTATATTTTCAGTTTCATATTTTGCTCTGAAATCACTTGAAAAATCATCATTATTATCAATATTTAATCACTATTATTAATTTTACTAATGCTACAAAACAGTATATGTAATTGTTTTTTCCCAAGTTTCTTGCCTTTTCTTTACTTATGAAAATTTAGATGTTCCTTGTTTCAGTTTATTGAATAATCATATAGTAGAAAAGTAAACATATCTGTGTAAAAATCTACTTTCCTCTGAAAAAGGGTAACAAGCCATGAGAATTATTTCAATAGGAAAAAAAAAACAAAAAAAACTCCAACCTTGACCAAGTGGAGCTAATAGATGAAGGACATGATTACACTTTGACTCACGTGAAGTGTGTATCATATTGTATCACAAAACACATAAGGACCTCTTTCTCCTTCTAGGAAAGTTTTTATGCTTAGTTATCATGGTACCACATATTCTCCTGGTTCCCTTTCTGCCTACCTGCCCTTCCTTTTCCTTTTCCTCTAAAACATTATCAAACATTAGCATGTTCCTTGGGTCCTGGATTCTCTACACATCTCTCACTAGGTCATTTCATTTAATATCATCTGTAAAAACCATTCATAAAGGAATGGGGATGTAGCTCAGTGGTAGAGCACTTGCCTAGTTTGTGCCAGGCCTCCTGAGTTCAATCCCCAGCACTGAAACACACACACACACACAATTATAAACTTCTTACTGGAGATGGTGTTGTATTGTATTCTTGGCTCTTGTGTCTTTGCATGAGAGGATTTCAAGAAGCCATGAGACTTGGTAAAAGTGAAGCAAAATTTTTACAAGGGAAAGAAGAGGGGAAAAGACACTCGAGGGAAAGAATGGGTCTTCTCAGAGAGGACAGCAATAACTCACTCTTTCTGAGACTTAATGGGGTAGAAGGGGAGGTTTCTGGAGAATTGCACCGAGCACTGTCTGTTAGCTGTTGACTGACAGTGGCATGGTATCAGTCAGGTAAGTCCCTGCTGCGAACGCTTCTACCTAAAGGCGGCTCTCAGTCATTAGGCTTTGTGAAGGTCACAGAGGCCCTCTTTCATCCGGTCTGGCCTGGAACAGGGTAACTTGTGTGCTTTCTATTGGCAGAGGAGTCTGGACCTACGCTCCTCAGCCCTAAGAAGGAAGAAGAACCCTGGAAATAACAAGCTTGTTGGTCAAGGGTTTGTAGCTTACTGTTCTCTCTTAAACTCAAGCTGGCTCAGAGTGACCTGTGTGAGCTGCTTCAAAGGAAGAGTCAGAGTTAGCATGAAACTCAGTGTTCACAATGAATGCTCAACTCCCTCTTCTCACCACCCGTGTCTGCTTGCTACCTAACAACTGATGGCTCCAAATCTCTGACTTCTCCGAGACCCAGGTTCATGTATACAACCAATTTGGAATCTTGCCTTGGACATCTACAGACACCTCCAATTAAGGCTGACACACCACTCTTGTTCTCCTTCTTCAAATCTGCTTCTCTAATTGTCTTTTCCATCTCTTCCCAGTGTTAGCACCAACACACTCCAGGTTTCTCAAGTCAAAACATCTAGAAGGAATCCTTGATTCATTTTCTGCTTTTACTATGGCCATGACAGTCTCCCTTCCTGTTCACTGACAGGACCTTAAGCCAGTCCATCATTTTTTATTGTTTTTCTCTTTTTTTTGTAGTGATTAATTATTTATTCCAAGGATGGCTTTTATTCACCTGATTGGCTTGTTTCTGTTTGCTTTGGGATTGCTATTCAATATCTTTTTGCTTTTTCATGGTCCTAAATGACTTAGTACAGGGCTGGTATCCATTCACAGCTTACTTGGTGGAAGTTTGACTTCCTATAACAAATATGTTTTATAAGCCCTGTGGTTATTACAAAGATTAAATTCTTGAGGATTTAAACAAAAACCACTTATTTATCAAGTGAATATTTTAATTTCTTGCTCCTTCATTATATGTCATTAAACATCAAGTAAAATGGGTAAAATCGATAAAAATATTTTTAAACTTAATTAGATATTTGTTCAACCTGCCTCTGACTCAATGTTTTGTTCCTACAGTCATGGGATTTAAATATTTATTAATGAGATCTTTTGTGAATTAGATGTTAACAAAATAGTGAGAGCATTACTCATCAAAGTATTAATTTTAATGATAATGTGTCTTCTTATTGCAAGGTTCCTCATCAAATACAATGATAGCATATGTTTTCTTTTAATTTTTATCATGGCCAAATCAAAATATTGAGGCTTAATTAGTTGGATCCCATATTCCATAATGTCATAAAACTTAGTTTTACAAGTAGGTTAAAAACAAGTTTCATCCCAATTCTAGTCTAACATGCTTTCTACTATAATATGTTATCTTAATCTCAGGTTATAAATAAAATTATAGTTTAAGAATCAAAATTAGTGACATGGTAGTTACAAAGATGTGGGAAATTTTTCATGAAAGCAAAAGATGTTGGCTCTATTAAAGTGTGCACAGAATGTGGAGCCTATCTTGCTTTGTTTTAATGGGACTTTCATCTCTAAAATTCTATCCTGACACAATGCAAGATCAGCCAGTTCAGTCTCACATTATAGAAGAAACTATTCAAGAAAATCTTGGTGAGGAGAATTGATGACTCCACTGTATGTATGAAGATATCATTATATGTCATTTAATAGAGGATTTCCCTAAAAGCAACTGCACCATCAGCCTCCATATCTATGGGTTCTGCATCCAGGAATTCAACCACCACAAACTTAAAATAGGAAAAAAATTGTGTCTGTATTACACATGGGAAGACTTTTTTCTTGTCCCTATCCCTTAGGCAATGCAGTATAACAACCATCCATACAACTTTACATTGTATTTGGCATTGTAGGCAGTCTAAAGAGGATCTAAAATATGGTTTTAGACAACTTTTTAACTGCTGTGACTAAAAGACCCAACAAGAAAAATTTTAGAGATGGAAATGTTTATTTGGGGCTCATAGTTTCAGAAGTCTCAGTTCATCGACAACTGGCTCTATGCTCTGAGCCCAACATGTGTCAGAACACCAAAGCAGAAGAAAAATGGCTCAGAACATGGGCACCAGGAAGCAGAGAGACACACACTGCATACCCCAAAGGTTTACCCCCAGTGACACACGTCCTCCAGCTACACCCTTCTGCCTACAGTTAATAGCCAGTTAATCCCTATCAGGGTTATAATGCAGTGATTAGGTTAAGACTCTCTTAACTCAATAATTTCACGTGTAGGCTTTCTTGCATTGCCTCATACATGAGCATTTAGGGGACATCTCATATCTAAACCATAAGAAATATATACTGGGGTTATATCAGTTACATATAAAAATGGTGCTCTTTTAAGTAAGGGACAAGAGCACCCACAAACTGTTTCCAGAGTGGGTCGTGGAATCCATCTCCTGTGGATACTGAGGGATGACTGTGTTTACAAGTTCCATCTGCCTTTATCACTGTTTTCTGGTGTTGTTTCCCTACAATTTCAGAGCCTAGGCAGGTGGGAGTACTATAAATATTTTCTATTTGTATCCAAATACACCCACAATGTTTTTGATGAAATCGTTTTATCTTGCCAGTATACAAATGCCCTCTTCACTAAAACAGATTCTGTAGTTAGAATAGATGTTTATTGAAAGAGCTATTATGTGCCATTCATGGATTATTAAAATGAACTGGGGAAGGATACAATGCTTACCACCCAGGAGCTGGCGTCAAGATTGAAATAAATAATGTGTGTAGAAAGTGCTGACCCAAGAGGAGGGAGTCATTCACTGTGCGTGAATTATGGGGCAGATCACAGTACTCGTAAAAGCCATTTGAGTTAGATCTGAGAGGATGTGTTTACTATATTTAACTGTATTGATCTTGAGAATAATCCTCTTCGTATTTTTTCCTAAAAAAAGAAAAATGGAACTAAAGCAGAGAAAGTTTTTATGACCTATGTTTTCAAGCATTGAAAATTAGTATATCATAGACCGAATGAATACAAGTATAAAACTTGAAGATACAAAGCAATTTTCCACCTACTTCAAGTCAGTAGAAACATCTGTCTCAATTATCATGATATTTCACTGGAAAAAGCCCTCATCTTTCTCTCCTTTCATGAAGGATAGATCTTACTTATAATTCATTGCATATACATTTTCCTTATATCATTGCATAGGCCACTAGTACCTTTATATCATCGCATGAATCATTGTATATTTAGTTTATATAAAATCTGCATGTATCAGTTGATTCCATTTATATATGTATATATATTGCATACACATCTATATATACTGTTTTGCATATGTTATGTTAATGTGCCACTGACATGTTATTCCATGTACCATAAAATATTTTTTTAATTGAACAAAGAATATATGCATTTCTTTTTGCTCTCTGACATTTCTTCTAGTGATTTCTTTTAGAGCAGAAACTGTGCCACAGAAAATAATGAGGCTTCAGTAAAGGAGTCCCTGAGGCAGATGGCATAGAGATGTTATCTGCATCTCTAATTATTTTGTTAATAAACAATAAACTATATTTAGTTACAAGTTAGAACATTTCCATTTTGTAAATGGTCTTCTGACCCTTTTGTTTATTAAGTGAGGGAATCAATGACAAGAAACATTTTGCACAAAACACTAGATGGAGACTAGATTTTGACAATGTACATGACAATCTGTTTTGAAATTCACCTACTGTTAAGTTCTTAGCTAAAATCTCCACAAGTTAAAGAAATTTCCCACTGTACTGAATGAAATCTGAATTCTTGGGATTGATTTTCACTTTGATTTGTGTATCTGCTCAGCCATTTCTCCTGGCCATGCCCTATCCCTCTTAGAATAACTTGGAATAACTGAGTAAATCCCAGCCCTTCAGAATACCTGCCCAGTCTTTTTGCTGACCTATGTGGGCTGATGCTTTGCAGCAAGCTAAGGAATTGATTGTGAGAAGTTTCCCAGTTAAGGACGTGGTAACACCTGAGTAACAGCTGTAAATCAAGCAGAGCTTGTTAAAACTGAACTGAAAAAGTGCTCTTTTACTAGTTTTGTCCATTCTGTGTATCAGAATTTTGATATAACCCAAGGACTTCTCAAAGATAATGGTTATAGCTTAATTTTTAAAAGATTTAATTTATGCAGACAACCAAAAGAATTTAAATGATGACCACAGAAACATTCTTCAATGAGAATGCCCACATAATATATATTAAGACAAGACAAATATCTAGAATAAATATAATAGGCGTCCCCAGAAAAGCTCCAAATATTTCTCTACTGAAGATACCATGAGAACCAGAAGGGTGACTAAGGGATTACTTTTTATTATAGTCCAATCTGTCTTTCATGTGCTTTCTTTGCACCAGGCAACTGGGCCCAGGGATTCTCACATCGTGTTTCAGAGATCTTACTGCCAGACTAATATTCATTTATCATTTGATTTATTCATCATTTCATTTTTTACTTCATTGCTTCTTATATTTATTCCTTTAAAAGATATTTATTGAGTACCTGTTATGCCAAGGATAGCAATGTAGCAGTGGTTATTCATGAGGAATAAAGACCAGTCCTAGACTTCAAAAAATTTGATGATTCCTTACTTACCCTCTTGTTTAGGGTTTACTCTTTAACTGATTTCTGCAATGATTTCCTTCCTCCAGTATTCCAAATAGAGGCCAATTTATTTGATCACCTAAAAATGACTGCTGTATGGTAGAGCTCTGAATCCCTTTTTATCCCATAAATTTACTTTCTGCACTCTGTCAAGTAGTATTTTGGGGGAGCTGAATGAATAAGAATGTATTTACAATTCTCTTTGTTAAACTAGGTACAAAAACTACCCAAGAAGAGAATGATGTCATTTTCTGGACAATGCCAGTGAATGGAAAATTATTTCTAATTAACTATGTCATTTCCAAAATTCTTCAGACTTTACTAGGAACACAGCCCCCAAATTACAAAAATACAACGTAAAGAAGTAGATTTGCACATGTAAAACTGACTTCCTGCTCACACAGCTTTTAGTTTCTTGGGAACATTCATGCTTGTACCCACTAATGAAGGCTTTGTCCTTGACCACAGCTAGAAGAGCACTGAACAAAGGGATGCTGGAGGGAGCCGTGTGGAGCTCCTCCAGGAGAGTCACACAGGCAGAACCTCACAGCAGGCTTGCACACTTGCAAATGGGAAGCATGTCTCAGTGACTTCGACTTGGCTGTAATATTAACACTAATCTTTATTATTATATACAGAACACTTTCTGTGAACGTTAAAAATATATGAAAGATCTGATTTCCCATGTGACAAAACCTTTATTAGATAAAGAATATTTTTGTACATTCTCCAAATGAACAAACTAGATATTCAAGTTTGTTTTAAAAACTGTAGTAAAAATTGAAAAATTCTAAAAAAAAAAAGTAACCTCAATAGCTAACATATAGAAGTGCTCCATAAATATAAATATTTGCTGAATGAATGAACCAGAGGAATTATTCACTGTAAAAATGAAATGACCTAACTCATTAACAGTAAAAATTATATGTAGTCAAGTATTACTCAGCAATAGTGTAAATAATATCCCCATATTAATAAAATAGATCAACCGAAACCTGTATAATAAGCATTAAAAAATAAAAACCATTTGATACTATTGCTAATGGTTTTATCATTATAGTTTGCATTTCAATGTTCTTTCTATATGAAGTGAAAGACATTTAGTTCAGTCTTTTATCTAACATAAATTTCTACTTCTAAATTAATTCTGATTTTCTAGCTGTAACTTGAATATCTACAGTAATAAGGAGCTTGCTACTTTAGTTGTAATCCATTTTATTATTAGTTATATCTAATTTAATATTTTTTCTTCAATATCACATTAATATATGGCAGCCTATAGCTTCCTTTTCTAAAACCACCACCTACGGTAATACACACAAATAGTGTATTTCCCTTAGTCATGTTATTGTCAAGGACATTTTTCAAAATAAGATTAGAAATTACTTATAGTGTTTGGTAAATAAACTTTAAAATTGCAGGGTCAAGATTTTTAAACTTAATTGTCATACATTATTACATTAATCACATCATTTTTACATTGTATACAGGTATACAAGACTAATGTAAGATGAATGTAGATAATGTATGTAAAATAATGTTAAAATTAGAGTATATTTGCTGTCTCACTGATCCAGGCTCTGAATCTGTGCTGATTTCTGTGGCTATGATGCAGGACAGGAAGTAGATCAGATTTAGCTGAGGTTCGGAGTTTTTGCTGCCATGAAAACTCCATGTAGTTTTATGCAACAATGGAAGTCTGTACTGGTTCCAATTTTTGGTCTCCTAAAACATAATCTTGAGGTAATATTTGACATTTTAAGAAACAAATCAAAGATTTTAAAATGTAATCGACTTGTGAAATTCATAAATGCGTCTATTTTTTTCAAATTTCTGAAAACAAATTTGCATTTCTGTAAGTCTATTTCTTACAACTGAGACTCAGTGCTTTGCCTGTGAAGAGGTGAGCTTATAAACATAGGCCTCAGATTGACAAATGGCTTCTCTAATTTTACTGAATTGCAAGAAATTTACTTATCTTAATTATGTAAGTTACATCAGGATATTACCAGTATTGTCAAGAGATCTCCTGAAAATTCTTTTATTGTGGTAAGCTGAGCCCTGAAAGGAATAGATTGTATTTAATAATTTTCTTTTTCTTGCTGAAAAGTGTTAGTTTCAAATTTGAGAAAAGAGCTCAGTTTTCAGTTTAATCTTTGGTCAGGTTAAAAAAAATGGAAACCATTTGAGTACAATGAATACTTTATAGACAGACAAATGAAACTGACAATATTGAATCAAGAAGTAATTTTTAAACATTATTTATGGAAAACATTAATTTTACAAATGTGAAATAAAGCTAAATAATCTATATACACAAAAGCATGTATACTTTTGGAATGTGTATATTTATTGCTTTATTATTTAAAAAATAATTTTATCCTTTTATCACTAATCCTTTGAATATAGAATATAGAAATGAAGTCTCTCCCTGATTTTCACTTATAAAACTTAAACATCTCTGGTCTTTTGAGAGCAATATCATGAGATTTAGTTTCTCGTCATTCTGGGTTTTCCTCTTGAACACTCTGAGCTTTTCAATTATCCTTCAAAAGGTCAATCCCATGAGGTCCATCCTGTCACTATACATTTTATAGATTATAGTCCCTTTTTCTTGTGGATTTCCTGTTAAAGTATTGTGTTCATTCTTTATTGAATTGCCTAAATGTTTCTGATTGTTTAGTAGGACTTCATGTTTGGGATCTGAGCATTTTGTTGGTTATATGTTTAGGAATATTTTACCCAAATCCAAGGTTAGCAATCTCACAAATTTATTAATTCATTTTCAGAATCAGTAGTTTCTATTTTTTAATATAATGTACTTTATCCATACTTTCTTTTATAATTGGTGCTTTTTGAGCCTGTTTAAGAAATTTTTTCAACCACAAAAGTGATTTCATTTATCTATGTCATTTGCTAGACAGTTAAATGATTCACCTTATTTTATTCGACCTGTGTGTGTGTGTATGTGTGTGTGTGTGTCTGTGACCAAAAGATCCTACAATAACAATTTTATAGGAGAAAATGTTTATTTGTGATCATAGTTTAAGAGGTCTCCAGTCCATAGATGGCCAACTCCATTGATCTGTACCTGAGATGAGGCAGAACATCATGGCAGAAGAATATGGTGGAGGAAAGCAGCTCAGGACATGGCAGTCAGGAAACAGAGAGAGAGCTTTCACTCACCAGGGACAAAATATAACTCCAGCAGGCATCTCCACAGTGAACCACCTCCTCTAACCACACCCATCCTGCCTATAGTTACCAGCTAATATATTCAAATAGATAAATGCATTCATTAGGTTGAAATTCTCATAAGCCAATCATTTTAGCACCTCTAAACTTTCTTTTTCTTTTTTGGTAGTGGGGATTGAACCCAGGGGCACTTAACCAAGTCATATCCCTGGCCTTTTTATTTTTTTGTTTTAAGACAGGGTCTCACTAAGTTGCTTAGGGCTAATTTGCTGACACTAGTCTCAACTTTGCAATTCTCCTGCTTCTCAACTTTGTAAGCCTCCCAAGTCTCTCGAATTACATGCATGTGCCACCCCACCTGGCTCACATCTAAACTTTCTTGCATTATCTCTCACATGAGCTTTCCGGGGACATCTCATATTTAAACCACAACACATCTCTTATAACTTGATCTGCATATTTTAAATGTGAGTTTTAACTGTTGTGTACAACATTTCCTTTCTTCCTGTGTGGATATGGAATTCACCCTGAATGCATTATTGGAAATATGACTTCTGTCATACCTCAAGTGCTGATACACACACGCATATATGTAGTTTGTTTCAGAAATCCGTATTTTGCTTATTTGATCTATTTATCTATCATTGCACTAATGACCCTTCTGTCTTCACTAATGATAGTTTCAGAATATATCTTAGAATCAACAAAATATGTGTAGTAAGTCAGCTTGCCATCACTCTGACAAAATACCTAAGAAAATCAACTTAAGAGAAGGAAAAACTCACTATAGCTACTTGGTTTCAAGGTTTCAGTCTATGGCCACTTGGTTCCATTGATTCTGGATCTGTGGCAAAGAATCATCATGGCAGGCAAGTGTGGCAAGGCAAAGCAACTCACCTTGGTGGCCAGGAAGCAGAGAGAGAAAGAGAGAGAGAGAGAAAGGGGCCTGAGACAGGAATGCACTTCAGGGACCAGTGACCTCACCTCCTAAAGTTTTTATCTTCTCCCAAGAGCACCACAGTGAGGGACGCAGCAACCATATGGATAAATCTTTGGGCCAATTCACTGAGGACAAGGGGAGGGGGAGATGGATGTGAAGATTACATAATGTACGAAAATATTTTTGATCTTATACAGCAAGCATAGAAATATAGTTAGATGCCATAATTTCAAGATCAGATTATCCATAGAGTAAATTAAATTTACATAATTATTTCTAAACATTATATATCTTTTAGCATAGAATCAGTAATGGGTATCTTAGTTTATTATTTATATTAAGACAAATTGTTCTGGGATGTGCTCAGATTTCCAGACAGTCAAAAACATTTTACATTATGGTTCAGTTAATTATCTTATTAGGTCTCTTTACCAGTTTTATATAATTGACAAATTTCATAAGCATGTCTTCATGCCTTAAATAATAAAAATATTAAAACTGACAGTATACAGGGTGAAATCCTGTGGCACATCATTAGGGAGCTCTCTTCAAGTTGACATGGCCATTAATCAACATATTTGGGGCATGATTATTAGCCATTTTTGAATCTACCTAAAGCTGTTATCTCCCAGGCCACATTTTGCCATTTTATTACTTATCAGAAATTTTGCCAAATGCTCTGCTGTAATTAAAGTTGGAGATGCATCTTTGGAATGTATTGTGTTCTATTAAATAAGAACTTGATTTTAAAGGGAAATCTTTGTAACCCACCAATACCACCTCCACTATCACCAGACCTCCATCTCTCTTCTATTCTAAGTATTCACAATGCACACCCAAGAATTTAAAGAAGGTGTTTTCTATACATTTTAAATTTTCCAATTCTCTCCCTTTTAACATTGATGTTTTTCCCCCTGTTCTGTGGCTCTTGTTGATGTTGTGCCTGTCTCTGAATTTCTGGCAGCAGCTTTGATAAATATTCAAAGGAACTAAGATTACCTTTTATGAATAATGTCAGTCCTTTGGGATATAATCTGAATTTGAATGTTTCCAAAATGTCAACACAGCTCCATTTCTTACTAGGTCCTAACTCATCTCAGGAGATGAAGCCTCATGCTCAGCTCTGCTGCTCCCAGAATGCTCTGAGAACCGTTATCCTTGGAGAAGGACGGAATGGGAGAAATAGCTCTGTCTTCCCGCCGTTTCATCCTATCTGATGATACGATATCTTTCTTCTCTGTTGCTTCAAAAATAGCTGTCATGCTCTTTTGTTTCGGTGTGATTTTATAAAAGCATTAATTTATCCATTTTTTTAGGAATGACTGTGATGCTGCTTAATTCTTGCTGAGGACAGATGTTAATTAAAGGGTATGGCTCCCTTCAATGGCTACTCTGATCAAAAAGTGTCTGCACATGGCTGAGGCTATTTATCCAACTTTTCATAGATCCTTGCAGGTGTTTATGTCCTGCTGTAAATAAAATCTGAGCTCAAAACCTGAGCTCATTAGCAAGTCCCTTTAGCATTTCCCAAGGTGCCTATTATTTTTCTTTAACAGTGAGATAATTCTCAACTAGGATGCTTACACTTTGTTTTTTTTTTAAATGTCACACTTCATCAGTCGTATGCTTTTAGACCAGTCTTCCATTTACACATCATGACACCCATCATAAAGTGCTCTCACTACGTGCTCTTTTCAGCTCTCTTCTCAACTCATGGGATGGTGGCTCTTTTTGTATTCAGTTTTTTTTGGGAAAAAAAAAATTCTATCATGATTTCTTTAAAAATTTTTATTCTCTGTACAATTAAAATGGGTAGATTTACCTCTGATGAGTTTTTCCCTATCAATGAATACATTCTTTATGACAAAAATGACTTTTTGGTTCATGTTACCATTTGTAAATGCTTTATTTCTTCACTTTCTGTATCATAATTGTCACTGCTTTAATGGCATGTATTACTTCTTTTATAGTTTCCCGAGAAGTTAAAATGGATTTGTTCCCAATGGTCCTCATTGCTTTGAAGTTAATTTGTATTGAACTCTTGACTTTGTGGCATTCATTTTCTTTCTTGTGATTGTGAATTTGAGTGCACATGCCCCTCCCTCCCCCCAACCCATGCACACCCTTTCATGGTCACTGTCCCTCACCTTCTCTTTCTACTTCTCGTCTTCTTTTCTCCCTTCTACTCTAACGTTCTCTAATCAATGTCCCAGGAAACCCTGTCTAAAGCCATTTCTGCATTGCTGGCCCTGTGCCTTGGCCTCTGAGTCATTAGGGAGTTCTAGGTCTAGTGACAAGCCAAAGGCTTGTCCAAGTACACATGGCCTGTTTTCTCACCTCTTGGTACAGTCTTGTAGAAGTCACATATCCAAGAGAATGAACAGTTATTTTTTTTTCCATTCTCATTTCAAAAGCAAATTAGACTTTAGCCAATCTTGGTCTCTAGCCCTAACACAGGCATCCTGTTGCAGACACACACAGGTAACACATTCACCAATATTTCCTAAGCACCAAGGGTCCAGTTGCCGCTGATGTTTTCAGCTCTCAACTCAGCCTCAAACCTTCCTGTTGTCTGCATTTGGGTTGCATTTCTTGTGCATGGAGATGCTTATCTTATTTCTGATCCTGGCCTATGTCTTTTCAATTTTCTTTTTATCTGTCTTATCTAAAAATATTGTGTATTTGGAACAGAAGGAGACCTCAAAGCCTGAACTCATAATGCTATCTTGCCTGGAGTCTCCTTTTCAATTTATTGTTTTCATCTGATACATATTTCACAGCCAGTTATTAAAGGTAGCTCTCTCCTTAATTGAAATTGTTTTCACTGTTTTCTTCTAAATTAGAATCCAGCCTTACAGTCTCTGGTGGCCTTACAACTGTCAGCTTGTGTGGCATGTTTATTCAGGAGCCATTTATCACTAAGAACGGAGCTCCATGCCTTCTCTGGAACCACCCACTGAGCTCTTCTTTGCTCTCAGAGATACTGAGTTACAGAAAGCAAAGGGAAAGTAACTGTCCTGTGAGTTCAGAGCACTGACTGAATCCATTCAGAGAACTCACACCCTTTGCTCCAGGTTCTCTGTTGTATTTTCTCTCTCAAGGATCCATCATAGAATGAGCACCTAGAACACCAACTCCCTGTATCTTTTACATTCTCTCTCTCTCTCTCTCTCTCTCTCTCTCTCACACACACACACACACACACACACACACACACACACACATGCACACACACAGAGAACTGCCTGTCTGTGAGAGAGAAAAACAGTGGAAGGGAAAAATAGGAGAGGGGAGGGAAAGAGAGAGGGAGTAATTCTTATTATTCAGGAAATAGTCTTGCAATAAGTACACATCATTCAAGTTATTCCAACAATTTACTCATTATTTGCTGGATAGTTTTTGTTTTTTTGTTGCTAGGTGAGAGTTCTTAGGTCTTCTAGTGGTTCACGACTATTCACTGTCAATATCTCTACCTCCTTTCCTTCCTTTTCAGTATCCACTCAGTTTCTTTGAGTGTCCCAGTATGCACTCCGGCCACTTGGGCATAGGAAAATCAAGTCCTCCTAAACACCCTATTCTATGCTGGTAGATACTTCCACCCTTTTACGTACCTTTTTCCAGACTTTTTTGTAATATAAGAGGTATCATTCTTAATCCTTGGATCAATAGAAGTTACCACAAGCCAAATGAACAAAGTAATCAACTTCCCCAAATTACATGCTTGATAGATCAAAGAGAAAGAGGAAACTTTTCATTGATCTTTCCACCATGTTCCTCTTGCAAACCTGACTTTTGCCCTCCCCTTAAAGTTAATCACTATTTTCTCCACATAAACTGCTACTAAAAATAAGCTTTTATTTGCACTTCCCCTGCCTTTAGATTTTTGCCTCCTTTAAAGTCGACAGTAAATTCTTTGCTGCTAAAAGTAATGAGATAAATGGGATTAAGTAGCCATATGTTAGTTGCCTACTCACCGAAAAATCATAGTGCAGCAAAATGTGGGTAATGTAAGAAAATTTATTTTGGAGTATTCTTTAGCATGACACTTAGGAAAAGAATTCTAAGTTTTACCCACAAACACATTTCCACCTTTTTTTCTGATTGTATTAATTATTTGCTGACTTCATTGACCAAATTATCCTATTTCTTTTAGTCATGTGTACATAAAAATTTATACACCATTGAGGACAACTTTTTCAAGCTTTAGAACTGCATGTCTAATAAGTTAGAAGATATATTCATCATCTCATGGTGGCTGAGTATATTGATATCGCCAAAATTGATCTGAGACCCCTCCAAAATTTTACAGAATTCTAGAAAATAGGCATGTGGATGAAAAATGACTATAAAACATATTAGGTATTAAAACAGGACAAAAGTTAGTTATGTAAATAACACACAAATGTCAAAGCAAGGACAAGTAACTCTTGCTGGTGAGCAGGCTATGTAGAAAGTGGCTTCCCAGTGGTTTTGTCAACTAGATTCCCCAGGACACAAATTTTGAGATGGAGATAGCATGTAGGAAATTAGTCAGGGAGCACTTTGGGGATGAAAAGGTAAGGAAGAGAAAGGAATGAAGCTGAGAATAGAGGAAGAAGTTAGGTACAATACAGTCTCAATGAAGGAAGCCCACAGGAAGCTCTGAGACTCAGAATGAACTGCAGAATGGCCACAAGTTGAAGCAGGGTGCTGGTCCTTGATGGCCCCAGGCCGGCCGGTCATGACACTTATAACACCAGGAAGGGTTATAAACATGGGTACAGTTCTCATTCCTTTTCCAGGAAATCCCTGGGTAATATTTCAAGGGAACACACGGACAGCTCACTAATTATTTACCAGGCTGATTGGAAAGAGAAGGGTGGATGGATAGAGTTTATTCCAGGAGTGTCTCCTGTGTATGAATTTGCAGGGAGCTTGTTTCCACAGGCAATGAAGGTCAGTGAAAAGGTAATGAGCAGGGATGAAAAAGGATCAGATTAGCATTTTAGAAAGATCATTCCAGTAAAACTATGCATTGGAGATATGAGACCAGTTGAGATAGTAGTTATCACATAGTCTACACACACCCTACAGATAACACATATGCTGTTTAGGCACATACTATATATAAATCTTTTCTGAAAGTTTTGAAGTATTATTTAGATATAGTGAAAAGCACATATTTTATTTTTCGGGGGGAGATTGGTCTTGAGCAGGGGTTGACAATTTATAGCCCCCTGTCCAACCACCAGCATGAGTTTTATTAACAACTTTTACTGGAACACAGCCACATTGACTGACAGAATTTGGTACTTCTAATAGAGATAGCACAGCCTTCATAGCCTAAAATGTTCAGTTTTTCAAACTTTTACATAAAAAGTTGTCTGGTCCTTGATTTAGATTTCCAAATAATGTCACTTAACTCGAGATGTGAGAAGCTAGGTGCCGTGTATTCGGAGTTCTACCTCCTATCCTTTGTATGACTGTAGTTGCACATTTCACTACTCTTTCTGTTATAAACCCTCGAATTCAGTGTTACTATTTTGCTTTAAACTCTCAATCGTTTTTTAAAAAATTAAAATCTCGAACAAGTATTTTATATTTACTGATCTTTTAACCATTACTTCTATTTTATCTTTACTGATATTCAACATTCATTTCTTCATGAAAATATGAGCTTTAATATGGTAAAAATTTCCCTGAAGCTACAAATTTATTTTTTTTCCTTTTTATCATGTCAGAGATGTGGCTTCCTTATTTTCTGGCTCACATTGTTTCTTCTGAGAAGTTATTGCCCTTTGATGATGTTAGTTTTTCTCTTTGACATTTTACTTTCAGCAAATGGTTATGAAATGAATTGGTGGTTTTTCTTGGTGTTTATCCTGCTTAGAATTCAATGAACTTCTCAGATATTTGAATTTATATATTTTAGCCATTGTGTCATCAAATAGATAAATTACATTTGTAAGCAAATATATAAAATACAAATATATATAATGCAAACATATATAATACAAATATCTATATATGTATATATAAATACAAATATATACAAAAATACAAATACACACAAATATATATATATATATAGTTTTTGTGTGGTACTAGGGATTGAATTCAGGGGCACTTGACCACTGAGCAACATTCCCACCTTTTTTTAAAATTTTTTATTTTGAGACAGGATCTCACTAAGTTATTCAGGGTCTCTCTAAGTTGCTGAGACTGACTTTGAATTTGTGATTCTCCTGCTTCAGTCTCCCAAACCACTGGTATTATAGCTATGCACCACCTTGTACAGCTGTATATAGCTATTTATAAACCAATCTATAACCTTAATGTCTTAATCTGCTAATTTCACATTTCTGTTATTTTGGAATACATTTCCTTCATTGGTTTTCCTCTGGTTATGAATCATATTTTTCTGCTTTTGCACAGGTCTAGCGTTGTGTGCGTGTGTGTGTGTGTGTGTTCTAATTTTACACTGGGTATTATGGTTGCAACGTTGTGTAGTTTCTAAACTTTCATGACCTTGCTTGATGGAGTGTAGAATTGTTTATGGAAGAAGTTAACTTCTTTGTGAATCAGAATCACCTTTTCCAGTAACCTTTGTTAGGGTATATCCAGAGTAGCCCTTGTTCTAAGACTCTGTTATCCCTGCTTCAAGGCATAACCTTTCAGGAATGTCTACTGAACGACTGGATGTTTGCTAAGGCCTCTCCCTCTATATAGTTTGACATCAAATTTTCTAGCCCCATGCAACCTTTAGTGGTTCATTTCACAGCTCCTATAAGCTAGTCCTGTGGTGTCTTAGTCTGCAAACACACAGCAAAATATTGATTCAGAAACTTGACTTCACAGACTTCCATGATCCCTATGCAGTGTTCTAACTCTCTTTCCCAAAACAGCTGTCCACTCTCTTGGACTCTGTCCTGCAATTTCCAGCTTCCTCATCAGTGTTGAATTCTGGAAATGGAAATGGTCTGTTTCCATTTTCATGACACTGCTGTACTCTGGGATCTGCTTCCCTGTACCGTGATCTGGAAAGTGCACCGTGCCAAATGCAAGGAGCCTGGTGGCTTTGCCTCATTAATCTTCACTCCGTGGATCAGGGTCCTGCCCTCCCTGTGGTCCTGTCCTTAAGAACAGTGTTATTTTAGAAAAAATATATTTTGTCAGTTTTGTAGTTGTTTAGAGAGTTATTCTATCAGAGCCAAAAGAAAACATAAGCCATATAAACATTGTTAAATGAATGATGTATGGGTAATGATTTATAAAATGATTTTTTATGAGAGTTCTCATAGAATAAATTATTTGGCCATCCTTTGAATTCCTTACTTAAACAATGATATGTATTATGTTGATATATCATACATTGGAAAAGCCGCTGAATATTTTTCTATCATTTCTGCCTGTTAGTAGCTGAACTCACCCTAGATTGTAATGCCTCTTAGCACTAAGCATTATTCGGTATTTTCTGTCACTTTTTTTTGTGTGAAGCTATAGTGGTTAATATTAAGAATATCACTAAAAATTGAGTCTTTTGATTCTAAGTTAGAGTCACTGTCTAATAAATAATCTTATATTCTTACTATTACCAATTGGTCATCCTATTTTACCAAAAGATGCTTAATTTTATTCAATGTTTCAAATTATTTTTCTAGAAATATGGTAAAAAGAGTCAGTGGATTCTTTCCCTGAGGTGATATATACTGCCTGTTTCTCTTTCCTCTCACAAAATCAGGGGTCTAATGTAAGATTAGATCTCATTTTAAGAACTAAAGTACTTACATTCTTTGAACTCTGAGCTTCTTAAGGCAAAATGTATTTGAGAGTTGTGTATGATTGGTTTTTGTTTCATTTATAATTTACTAAAAGTTAAAACCTTTACATGAAAGAAAAGGAATTAGTTACTTTTTTTTTTTTTCCTGGTGATTTTAGCAGAAGAGTTCGTGGTAAATTGATCAACCCTCAGCCAATTAGACTTTGACATGTACTAATAAGATCTAATTGAGGAATTATGAAGACATTTGCTCAGGAGAAAATGAGCACATAATTACACCATAAAGAGGTTAAAGAATCAATGTTACCCAGCTGGAAGACTATTAGTTGAAGTCCCAGTGGCATCTATAAAGGACACTTCATAATATATCTGCGAAATACAACACTGACAAGGCCAATTAAGATATGTAGAATAATCTGTTCCAATTGTACAAGTTCAACCTCAAATATTCATCTTTCCCTCTTGCCTCTACCCTCAGGTGCTGGAGGATGGTCTCCATCTGACAGTGACCACTACCAGTGGCTTCAGGTTGACTTTGGCAACCGGAAGCAGATCAGCGCCATTGCAACCCAAGGGAGATACAGCAGCTCTGACTGGGTGACCCAGTATCGAATGCTCTACAGTGACACGGGGAGAAACTGGAAACCCTACCATCAGGACGGGAATATTTGGGTGAGTCATTATCAGAAATGAGAAGAGAGAGACAGAATAGAGGTACCAGTATTTGAAAATGGGAGAGGACCCACAGGTTAAGGTACTCCAGGCCCTCCATCTCTTGAGCCGTATGTAGCTTTATTTTTCCATTAGAACTATTGATAAACCAATTATTAAATATTTATTCATTATTTAGTCTTGTGCATTGAAGAATTTCCAGAGACTGCAATTTTTTTTTTTCAATACTTAGCAATTGGTCTTATTGTATCACAATGGGTCTCAGTCTGTTATGTATTCAAATTACCTGAAGAGGTTTAAAAGTATGTGGATGTCAGTCATACCCAGAACAAAAAGATCAGAATCGCATCAGTGGAAAATATGATTGATGATATTGGTAACTTTTTGAGATAGAGAACTTTAATTAGAATAAAATATTAAAATCATGAGGAAAATAACTTAGAGAAACAGGAGCACTAGCAATTTACCCACACTATAATTGTACTTTATACCCTTATTACAGATCTATATTTATTCTCTTACTGTGATAGAAAAACAAGGTTTTATTCATGTACTCAGAAAAACCCTCAGTTAAATTGGAAAGTAGTATTTATTCAATCAATTATTTAGCACATTTGAATACATTATTTAATACTAAATTTTAAGGAATCTATTGTAGTTTAACTACTTCAAAAAAAAACAGTTACAACCAAAAAGCCATTAATATTATAAGCAAAGAGAAGGACAAAGTGGAGGAGAAGGAAATATTCATATTTTACATTTACCCTTCACAGTTTAGACAGAGTACTGGGTACTTTCAACCTGATCAGGCCCATTTTTAGGGAATTTATACTTTACAAGAATAAATTTATTTAAAAAATGAATACAAAGAATCCCAGAGTTTAGAATTCCAAGCATGGTTATCACTTCCTCAGCAGTGTCTAATAACAGTAACTATCATGTGCAATAAGGATACCTGGGAAATAATACCTGGGAAATAAAAGGTGTGCCTGCCCAAATAATACTCCCTTGGAGCTGTAATTGTATAGCACAAACATGTGTGTATTGGAATGTATAACTTATAGGAAACAAGTGTAGGAAATGCTTCAGTGGAAAGTCATCTAACAATTATGATAATTCAATGCCTCAGGCATAAATTATAGCAATGGGATTGTTCGCCCAGGATAGACAATGGAATCATGTAAAGAGCTTTAAAACAGAAGGTTGCTTATGTCCCAAACTCAGATTTGGATTTAATTGGCCTAACATGCAAAACAGGGAAAGGGGTTTGGGGATTTAAAAGTTCTCAAGGTTATTTTTTATCATTTTGCCAACATTGAGAACCATATTTTAGATTGGCTTCAGTCTGCAGGTAGATTGTGGGTAAAAATAATTTGTAGTGAAAACAAGTGGAATAGAAAATTAGAACTGACCTGCCTGAAAACCTAGCAAAGAGAGAGAGGGACAGAGACTGACCAAGTGAGCAGTCAACTAAACAACAGATCAACTAATTGTGTGTAAATAATCAGGGCTGAAATCACACTCTATCCAGTTAAGTAAGTACTCATTATTTTCTGCCTTTCTTTCAAATCTAAGATCAAATTATGTGAAGAGCTGAAAGTCAGACTCCAAACTATCTTTCACATCTGTGTTTTTATAAAGTTTTCACCTGACAATTAAGAAATATTCATATCCTCTGGCCCCTGGATGTGTTAAACTGTAATGAAGATGGCTGCCAAAATGTAGCCACAGGGGATCTGTTCAGGTGCTTAACAGATTAGTCACAGTATGAAGTGAATGAGGAGACACAAGTTAAAAGGGTGAAAGAAACTAAAATTTTCCAGGATGACATGGACTCTTCTGGTGCTGTACAAAATACCAAAGCTGTCCTGCGGTGAAAATATCACAAGTTGTGAATGTGGATTGGGTCTCCAGGGTTCTCAGATATTTGTGAAGGTGATATAGGATATGTTTCTATAGTCTTCTACCTTTCTGTTTTCATTTGGTTTCATTCTTTCAAATCATATATATTTTCATTAAAATTAGCGGGCTATGTGATGAGTGATTGTGGGAAAAAATGTAGTGAAGTAATCATGAAATTTTAAAAATCAAGTTTAAAATGAAATATAGATATTGTGAACCACATTTAAGTGTCAATAAGCCCGCCACATGATGGCTCTAATCTTAACTATTTTTTAATGATATATGACAGAAATGATATAATCCTAATATGAAAAATAGTTCATTGCTTTGATGTATTCTAAAAGAGATCAAGTTCATTGACTTTTAAAAATTTGTGAGTACTTCAGAGCTTATGTCTTAACAAGCATTAAGTGATTAGAATTTAGCTTCTGTAATATCAACAAAAATATTTTAGGCTTAAGTTTATTAAAAATGTTAATTCAATACTAGATTTTCTTTTAATCTGCTACTTCTTAACCTCATGTAATTTGGATTTAAAAGAAAATTCTAACCTCGATTAGATTAGATGGCTTTTGATGAACAACACCTTCTAAGATTTCAGAGTCAAAGGATTTCATTTTGATGTGTTTGAGATTGCCATTCCTAAAATGATCGATTACCTCAGAAGAATGTAAGATAATGTAAATTCAATCTCTTCAATATTTAACAAACGTCAGTGGCTACTCTTTATACAGTTGTTGAGAAAATAAATGACATGACTTCTTTTCAATAATATTTTTAAATGTCCATGGGGATATTCTATATTTTTATCATTAGATACTATATTAAAATATAAAATATTAAAATATGCAAAGACCAGAGTATTCTGACAGTTTTATAAGACTTTAAAGTCATGAATCTTACATTGTGGAATGAAAATGGCTTTTGAATAGATTACTAAAGAGTAGTTTATCTGAATATTTAATAGACAAAGATATAATTTGTTAAATGTTCCTAATTACCCAAACCTTCTACTCCTATTTGATAATACTGAGTATAAAAGAATCCTATATACTTTATTAATGATACCATTTCCTTCTATTTAGAATTTCCTTTCAAATGTAAAAGAAATTTGTGGATTGATAAAACTGCCACCCCCCTAGTCACTGAATTAATCTATACCACAAACTCTGACTTGTGTACTTCTCAGCAGTATTTTCAGGTTTCCTAAGTATAATGTGTGGGAGAGAAAATTATTCTGTATAAGCATTTCTTATCAAAAGTCCATTAGACATTACATTAAATAAGAATTCCAATAGATTTTTGCTAAGAAGGTGAATTCAGTTTTACTTGGTTTTGGAATGCAGGTATTTGGAAAAAATAGAAAAATGGATTATTAATAGTGAATGCCTTATTCAAATACCACCATTATTTTGCAGGACACTTACTACGAATTTGCCTGTACTGTAATATGGACATAGTTATTCTTTTTGAATTATTTTCTTAATCATGAGAAAGTCCTTATATATTCCTAATCATCTTTTTAAAAAAAGAATTAATTCCTTTTGTTAATGGTGGATGCTAAGCAATTATCAGATTAGGATGAGTTACCTTGTATCTACTAGTTAGAGTCCTGCTGGGAGAAATGTTTTACCACATTTGAATTATATAGTTTTATACTTACCAAAATAAGAACATAAAAGTTTATATTCTCTAATATATCCCAAAGAATATTTCTTGGCATGACCTGTTAAAAATCTGGGTTTTTGTTATATACAGGCATTTTCTATCCATGTATACGCATACATAAAGCTACATTGTTTTTAACAAATTAAAAATATTTCAAAAATCTTGAAGGCAAATATAACAATTAATAGATAAATATATTAAATGTTTTGTTTTCTGAACATCAAATTAATAGCTGGAATTATATACTCCACTATATTTTTAAATAAATATCCCATTAATCAATTTTGTTTGTCAAGTAGATGCCAATACATAAGATTGAAAGGTCTGAGCTGCATGTCTTGGTTCATTTATTTGTTTTGTAAACTTAGAAGATGTGATTTCTTTCTTTTGACCTGAAATCCCTAATCTAAGAAATGGGAATAATAGCAAATGGATGATTTAGCTGAATATATAAGTAAGGAAATTTTGCAAACTATGAGGCTTTAGAAACACAAGTGCTGTCAATTATAGAAGCATTCTGTGAATCAAGTGTAGTGTGTCCTTTCAGTGAGAAGAGCCTGCAATGATCACTGTCAGGTTTATTCATCATGCTACCTTTTCCCTATCCTCATGCATGATTTGAAATACCTGACAGTATTGTTAATGAAGGACACATGACTTAAAATAGGAGGTAGACCGCACAAATCTCTGGCATATTTTTCAAATTAACAAAGGGAAGAGCATGGCTAAATGCATCGGTAGGTAGGGCAATGCAGGCTGGGCCAGTGACTCATGATAGGGAGGCTCAGCTCTGGGCCAAGTGCCATTGCAATGCTTGTAACAAATTATCCGTTACCATAATGATGGCCCTGTGTGCAATGAGCCATGTAAGGGGACACTGTTCAAAATGAATACATTGTTCTGTGCTTTCTTTTTGGCCATTTGTTATAGCAGTTGCACTAATTTTCCAAACCACTCAAAAATCTGTTCCCATAATGTTGTGTTTTATAAATGTAAAACATGAATACCTCTGTTTCACAGTTCAGTAGTATACAGAGATTCTCCAAAAAAGTCTGGAATTTTTTTTCTGCAATTGAAACTAAGGAAGAAAGCCATCCCTGTTGCTTGATCATGCGTCGTCCATCACATGATATCTTCCACTTAGCACACTAATGGAATTCTCTTCACCAAAAGATGGGAACTACCCATGCTTGTTTATGTATCCATGTGCCTGGTTTCTGCAATCAGATATTTGAGAAAGGACCAGACAGGCATATTCAAAATAATTTTATAGATAGCTTATAGAGAAATAAAACACATCAAAATAATCTGCATTAAACACTTTCTAAAATGAGCTTTGATATAAATGGGGTGAAAATCTTCAGGACTTGTATAGAAGAAAACAATTTCCAAGGTGAATTTAAAGTAAGTTTCTCATTTCTGTGAAATAGATTTTTCTGTTTACTCCTGCCTTTGACTGGGTGATATTTTTAAAGTTTCATGAATTTTAATAGGGTGAGTGGATATTCCAGATCTTTTTACATATACTATAATGCTTCTACTAGTGAATTGTGATCACCTTTCTAAATATGCATTTGTATTGTGAACATCTCATTTTAAGGGGTCATGAGTTTTCTTCTTGTGTCAATTTGTGAGTCACTCAACATCCTTTATAGAACTATTACTTAAAACCATTGTAACAAATGTGATTATGTGTTTAATTTTCTCCCCAAATTGGAAAATATAAATACCATTTTATTAATAATATTGAATACATTTTTGTCAAACATTATTTGATGAAGAAAAGTATACCACTCAATAATATTTCTAAAAGGTAGTCAAATAATAGTAAATAAATTTTTTTAGATTTCAGTGTATTTTTCATATATGAGACAAAATAGGATATATGTAATTATTGTTTTAATTTTGGGGGAGGAGTACTGGGATTGAACTCAGGGGCACTTGACCACTGAGCCACATCCCTGGCTCTATTTTGTATTTTATTTAAGAGACAGGGTCTCCCAAGTTGCTTAGTACTCACTGTTGCTGAGGCTGGCTTTGAACTTCCAATCCTCCTGTGTCAGCCTCCCTAGCCACTGGAAGTACAGGCATGCACCACCACACCCAGCTTATTTTAAGTTTTAAAGTCCACCAGATTGCTTGGAGACCTCTCTGAAAGAATTCTCATCAAGTATGTTGATAATCTCCAGTGGTTTATTTTACATTGTTCTCAAATAATGGAGATGCTAATTTCTTTCTTTCATAATGGAGATGTTAATTTACTTCTTTCTTCTCTTTTTCTCTCTCTCTTTCTTTCTTTTTAATGAGGTCAAGGCTAGCTTTAGAAGATTCCAAGTAAATGCAGACTGATATAATGCCTTGGTAGAGGAAGACCTGCAAAGTTTTAAATATGATGACAATTTCCTTACTTAAGATGCACATGTCTATACTCTGCTTAAGTGATAACTTAACACAGGCCAGATGACTAATAGTTGCTTATGGTAAAATTTAGAACCCAATGAACCATGCTTCTCATGTGGCTGCAGACTTGCAAAAGGCAGTGAAAGTGTCAGTTAACGTGTATATTCTGAAATCCGAACACCCAGGCCAGCCATTACAGTTTCAATCACACAGATCTGTGGGACTTTGGGTAGATATTTTACTCTTTCTCTGCTAAATATCCTCATCTGTGCAATGGAAATAATGACAGTACTAACTCTATTTACCACAACAGTGGTTGTTGATATTAAATTAATTATCCATGTAAAGAGATAAGAACCATGCCTGGCATATTTTATTTATTTATTTATTATTTTATTATTACATTTTATAAATTTGGGATTTCCAGATGCATTTTATAAATTTGGAATTTCCAGATTACATTGTTCCTAAAAATTCAAAACAGCCTGTTTCTTTCACTTTGCTTTGACTTTTCTCAGCTCAACATGTACATTGTATCACATCTGTGTTTATCATCCTAAAGTTAATAAGAAGTTATTTTTAAGTATATTTGGGAATGCTAAGTTAGTTTATGTCAATCAAATCATCATCCTATTGTCACACTGAGTCCTGTACATTGACATAAAAATTTGTGTCCAAGCAATTTTTTATTCAGATATGTTTGCTGGACATCAGTGAAAATATGATCATGATGCTTCCATTAGATTTAGTCTCATCAATTCATTTTCATGGAAATCAAGGAAAACAAATATCCCCTGTTTGTCCATAGTACTCCGTATCTTCTTGGGCTAATTAAAAAGGCAAGATAAGCAGACTCTAAAACAGGCTCACAAGCATTAGTAAAAACCAAATATGCTGTTAGTCACATAAGTCAAAGGTCTGCAAATGGAGTGTGGGGTCCCCTCTGAAGTCTGCTACCTGGAAGCTTATTATAAATGCAGTCTCAGAGGCCCATCCCAGACCTACAGAATCAGAATCTGCAATTTGACTATATTCACAGGTGATTCATATATATGTCTTAAAGATAGAGTGTATTGATTTCAGTATTTCCAGAGCTCTGCTGAGAAAGAGAAATTAGAATTGGCCTCTGTGTCTCCAAACCAGAAGGTAGAATTAGACCTAGAATCTGCCATGCAAATTATAAACAGTTTTATTATGAAAAGCAAATGAGCTTTGCTAAATGACACTCAAGGAGCACTACTATTGACAGAGGGCTGGAGATTAACAAACTAAATGACAAACACAGTACTTACTGTCTTCTGGGGTGAAAATACTAGTGGTAATGTGCAGCGTACAAAGATGTACTGTTCAATTCTGTGTTCTAATAGGTTAGAAGCATGCACAAGTTATTTTGAAATGTGAAAAAAAGATGCCTAGTTAGGAATGGCTGAGGGTTATGGCCAACAATGTTTGCTGAGGTGCTAGGTATTAATGGCTAAGCAGATAAGCAGTTGCCCTGTTGAGAGGAGGAGCAGGAAGTAATCCCAAACAGAGGGATCTTCCACTTAATAGGTAGCAAGGAAGAGTGGGACTCTAAAAAGAGCCACATTTTTCTTGGCTTTAATACAAGCAAAAAATTAAATGCTGACCTTTTTAGAAAAGAAATTTGGAATCATATCCATTCAATGAGTAATATTGAAATTATATGATATAAACACCCTACTTTGGAAGAACTTTGGTTGGCCTTTACTTGGTCTTCCAGGGTGTGTGTTTTCATCTCTCTCTCTCAGCATGCAGAATTTACTGCTAAGCACATAATAGCTTTTTAAGAGCTTACAACTGAAGTGAAGCATCTCATTCTGAAGCAAGTGAGCTGAGGTAGGGAACCATAATATTATTTATATCTGAGTCTCAAATCCAGACAGAGGGACCCACCACTCAACATGAAACCCAATCCCTATTTGTTTCTACAATAAGAACCCTACAGTAATGACCACTTGCTCACTTTAACTAAATGAAAGCAATATTAAATGCATACATGGTAATTTTAGAACAAGATAGCCTGGGATCTAGAGCCTGGCTTCCAACATCACAACCCTGCTCTAACACTTAACTATTGGCATCCCTTTGACCATGTTCATCAATCTTTTCTGGGCTTTAGTTACCTTCGCTTGAAAAAGGATATGATAATGCCTACTTTGGGGGTGAGGGGTTGAGAATTAAATAAATTAATCAAAAGAAATTGCTGAGAACATGATCTATAAACATAGTTTCCTCTTCCTCCTGTTTTACTTTTCTCATTATTTATCAGTATCATTACTATTATACTGATGAGTATTGGACACTACATTAAAATAATATAAAGAACACAAGAAATTAGTTAATAGATTTATTCTTGAGAATAACATATTCTAATTGTAAGGCCAGCAAACAAAAGCCTAGGTTGTCGCATCCAGTCTTCAGGTGCCCTGGCCAGTGGGTCCACTCACGCTCACAATTTTACCAAGTATTAATTTAGTCAATGTTGACTTTGAGAAAGAAATAATGAAATGTTAAAATGTCTTGGCAAATACATTTGATTTGCCTTGAGTTAAACTAGCTTGATTATACACTGCATTGACATGATCATTCTGGCAAAAGAACTGTTACATTGACAGTGGCTCAGTTACCATGAGGCCATCTTCCAGAGAGTAGAAAACAAGTGAAACCCAGATTTCTGCTTCCAGGAAGATTACTTTGTTTCCAATTGAAAAGGATGTTTAAGATAGATACCCACTTCTATCCAATGAACTTCTTGTGTATTTTGATGTGACAGTGAGTGGTTCTACTCTAATTGCCATTTATATGGTTTATAATTGCATGAATGTGCAGCTTTAGTGACATCTATGAAAACTCCTGTGACTGAGCAAAGCAGTCCAGAAAACTCCACCTGCACCAGTTAATAAATAATAACAGCCAACCAAGATTCACTGTGGGGTTAGTAAAGGTTTTATGTACTTTATCTCATTTAATTTTCAAAACAGATAATATGTGATGGTGTCATTATTAGTAGTAGGGCCCCCCTCCCTTTTTGGCTGCAGATCAAAGATTCGAGATGGCAATAGTTTCCTGGAACACATGGTGAATTAACACTGGAGCTGGGTGACAGATGTGTTAAGGAACTTAAGTATGCCAATCATTTCACAATGTATACACATATCAAAGGAAAAAACAGGAGTTATAATATTGAATAAATATTACATTTCTAAAAAAAATAAACAACCTCTCCAAAACAAACAGTGGAGCTGAGATTTGAAATCAAGGCCAGTGTGTTCTATACCATGATGACCTTCCTCAGGAGTTCCTGTTACCAGTCACAAGGAGCTTAGCAACAACCCAATTTTTTTTTCCTTTAAAGATGTTCTGCCTTCGCTGCAGAAACAAATGCAAAGCATATAAGTCTTTTGAGTGGGGCTGGGGTTGTGGCTTAGTGGTAGAGTGCTTGTCTTGCATGCATGGGGCACTGGGTTTGACCTTCAGCACCACCTAAAGAAATAAAATAAAGGTATTATGCCCATCTACAACTACTTAAAAAAAAACGGTTTTTTGAACAAATAGTAGAATTTTTTCTTTTTTTTTTGTGGTGTTGGGGATTGAACCCAGGCCTTGTGCATGCAAGGCAAGCAGTCTACCAAATGAGCTATATCCCCAGCCCAGAATGATTTTTTTAATTAAGTTTATTTATAATACATCAAAACAAAATTGTATATATAATTGGGGTAATGTGATATTTTGATACATGTTTATAATACGTAACCTTTAAATCAAGTTAAACATATCACATTTTTACTATATAGTACTGCACATATGTAAAATATATTTTACATGAAAATGTAAAATATATTTACATTTAAAATATATTTTAAATGAAACCAAAATTTAAATGCAATTAGATCTTTAAAGTAAAGATAACAAGCTTTCCATTTTTTTTTTTTTAGAGAAATGCTTGCATGCGTGAGATTGTGATATCTAGGATGTGTTCCTTTTCTATCTTCTTATCAGTCATTCTGACTCTCAAGGATATTCAGTTTAAATATTGAGGTTTTAATATTTATGCATATTTCATGTTTCTGCACTTTGGTAACCAAAATGATGCTTTTTTTTTTTACAAATAACAAAAAGAAGAAAATACAAATTTTAAGGTGATGATGTTTGAAGTTGTCCAAAAGAGTGCTAGAAACTTTGCTTTGAACCCAGAATAGGAGCCTTAGGATTCCTGTGATTGTTGATTTCCTAACTACTATATTATGTAGTGCAGACTAATTTATCATAAAACAAGCATTATGACTTGTTGGATGACTCAAAATTTCCTATTCTAAATTAGAAAAATCCCTATGTAAAAAAGAGGTAGAGATTAGTGGTTCTCAGACCCAGTACCAGTAACATCACTTGGGGAAGCTTTAAAAACCTGATGAGGCTGGCTGCAGCCCAGCCCCATTAAGTCAGGACCTTGGATGTATCTGAGGTATTAAATCTCCCTATAGGATTCTAATATGCACCTAAGACTGATAACCCCGAGAACAGATAACACAAATCAAATTAATGACTATTAATAGAAAAGCCCTAAAGATCACAAAGTCATGATATGGGGAAAAAAATAAAAAACAACTTGAAGTGGAAACTCTATTTTCCGTGCCAGGAGCTCTTATTGTCTTGTTCATATCATTTCAAGCTTTAAAAAAATAAAACCAAATAAAACAAAAATGAGCAGCCTGTGTGCTATCTCCTGAATATTTCACTTCAACTCACTTACTTTTCTCAAAGTCTTTGGTAGTACATACCATTTTTCATAACTTTCAAATCTGAAAGTTGTCTCAGAACCTAGTATCACAGAACCTAAAAGGCTGAAGATCTAGTTCTTAAATTCTATTGGTGTCGCTGTTTTCAAGTGGAAACCACCATTCACCTATGCGCTAGTTTGCTAGGGCTGCCATAGCAATGTCCCATGATCTAGATGGCTGAAATAAGAGCAATCTATTCTCTCACAGGTTGGGAGACCAGAAATCCACACTCAAGTTGCTGTCTGGGTTGGCTCCTTCTGAGGGCTGGAAGGAAATGAGCTGGTTCAAACCCTGCCTGTGCTGCTGTTTTCCGTGTATGTGTGTCATACCCTGACATGATATTCAACTTATAGAAACACCAGTCACATTGAATTAGGGAACCATCCACCCCAGTACAATCTCTTATTAACCAATTAAATAGGCAACAAGCCTATTTCCCAACAAGATAGTGTTTTGAATTTCCAGGAATTGGGACTTTACATATGAATTTGGGAGGTGATAAAATTGAAGCCATAACATCTAACTATTAGGAAAGTATTTTAGAGAGCTAGGCCAGCCAATTTCTTTGCTTGCACTGGTATACTGGTAGTGTTGTATATGGTTACAAAGAACTCAGGAATGTCCTATAAGACAGACAATGCCTAAGAGGAGTTGTTCATCAACCCCTATTTTATGATTTAAATATGAGTTGTCCCCCAAAAGCTCCTGTCAATGCAGGAATATTCAGAGAGAAAATGATTGACTTATGAAAGTTGCAGCCTAAGCAGTGGATTAACCCACTGACATGGACTAACTGAACAGTAACTATAGGCAGACAGGATGTGGATGGAGGAAGTCAGTCACTGGGAGCATGTCATTGGGGTTCATATTTTGTTCCTGATGAGTACAGCATTCATTCTCTCTCTCTCTCTCTCTCTCTCTCTCTCTCCTTCCTGACCGTACTCTTAGCTAAGCAGTTTTCCTCCACTAGACCCTTCCCCCATGATGTGCTGCCTCATTTGGACCCAGAGCAATGGAGTTGGTCATCTAAGGACTGAGTCCTCTGAAACCATGAGACCCAAATGAACTTTCTCTGTTTTTATTTATTTATTTATTTATTTATTTTTGTTGTTGTTGTTGCTGGGTATTTTGGTCAGAACTGCAAAAATCTAACTAAAATACCCATCAGCTCAGGAAATATGCCTGGGTCAAACCATGAAAGATTTGTTGGAGACACACTTACCTATGATTCTCTGCACTCAGGTATTACATTCAAGGGAACAATTTCAGAATTATTATTTCATGGAGTAAACACCAAAAATAAAAACAGCCCTCTTCTCTCATCCCATGAGATATATTTGAAGTCTGAAAATGATATCCAAGTTTCAAAGCTCACCTAGGATCTATTCTGCATTAAGCACCATTTGGCACTTGAATATCATTTAATTCCTTGTGATATATTAAGTATTTTTTAAAAAACAGATTCTTAAGAACATATATTCTAAACAATTACAGATATTTCTTCTATGAGCATAGAAAAGAGTTGTCTCAAAGCTGAAATGGCTTTCTCCAATTGAATGTTGAGATTTAATTGCCAATTCCATTTGGATTCTAATAGCACCTGTTAAAAAATGGCAAGTTTCATTAGTGAGCCGTCATGGTACTCTCTGGAGAAGGTTAAGAAACATACTCCTCCCATTCCAAATATAAAAACTGAGAGGCACAGAGCCAAGGCATTGTTTATCTTATGCACTCAGCCAGCACAATTGCTCATTCTCTACACACAGCAACTGTCCTGTTTGTGTGTTTTTCAGCTTTGTTATAGTATACAAATTGGAAAATAGAGCTGCATATGATAGCCTCGAGCAACAGGAAAAGGCTGTGAATTTATCATAAAGTTATTCAGGCTGTTTACATTCAGCCTGGCACAAGCAAGTGTTTGATAACAGAACCAAAAAAAAAAATGAATGTATATAAGAGAAATTTCCTGTCCCTTAGAAAAGATGTTGTGTTTGAGATACAAGACAGTAAATACAATGGGCTTTTCACATAACTGATTAAATGAAAAATTTGGTGTATGACTAAGTATCTATAATATGAAAGTTTTATTCTTGGAATAGTAATAGATAGGGCATGGCACTTTAGCTTTACATAAAATAAGAAGAAATGCCGATAGTTTTTTTTGTTGTTGTTTGTTTGTTGTTGTTTTTGTTTGTTTTGTTTTGTTTTTTAATTTTAACATCCAACACTGAGCAAATGTTATTCAGATACTTTCCATGTTTGGATTTAAACCACTGATAGTGAAATAAAACACACACTGATTTTATACACACACCCCCATACTCAGCCCTTACTAAAAAATTACTCCTAACCATCTACCAGATCATATGATCATATGTAAGTTGATTATATGTAAGTTCTCTGAGGGGTTACTTTTGGCTTGTTAAAGGACGGGTCTGATCAGCTCAGGTAGTGTCAAGCATGTCAAATGTTTTCAGCATTCTTGTCAACATATCGACTTAATTATGGAATTCAGTGGACATTAGAATATGCGGTTCTCCTTAGGTGTACAATTGATGAATAAACATCAGTGCTTATTTCCATAATTTGTACTTATATAATAATCTTGACAAATGCTGCACATATCTGCATCAATTTTAAAAGTCAAACTATTAAAAACAGCATGTGCAGGAACACATAGTAAGCTCAGGATTTCCATAGTTGGGATTGGATAGCCCTGTTTACTGCAACAGGGTGCCAGGGAGGCTGGGGACACTGAGCACAGCCACAGAACTTGTCCTCCCTGAGGCCTGGAGGCAGCTGAGGCTGCTGAAAGAAACAGTCAAGGTATGAGTGCCAAATTCACTCACATGGTTATATTCAGTCGGAGCTAGAACCTGGGTCTGTGCAGGTTGTCTAGTGATGGGGTGGAGAGTTTGCTCCCATGTTAAATGCTGAGTGTCAGGATAGCTGTATGAAATGTGAAGTCTGTGCCAACAAAGAGACCTGCAATGAAAGAGCATGTTATAAACTCTGTGTTTCCATTTATAAAAATGCAAAACCAGGCAAAACCTGTGTGCAAGCAATAAGGAAGAGTGGTTACTCTGTTGGTGGCTCATGGCTGGAAGGGGACACAAAGAGAGGCTTTGGTAGTGCTGATAATCATTTCTTGAACAAGCTGCTGGTTACACCTGTGAAAGTGCATGGAGCTGTATATTATGTGCACGTTCCCCATCCCCCCACCCCATGTATGTTAAATTTCAATAGCAAGTGTTAAAAACAAATTAGGCAAACTTAGAATTAAAGCACAGCTCTGAGGAACTAGGAAGGAAAGAAACTAAGAGCTATTGTCAGAATTGCTCCCTAATCACAGCAATAATTACAGGACAAAGCCAGTGGACCAGGGATAAGGGAACCAGGGCACTTAGCAATGGAGGACCTGAAGAGCCTATGTGCATCACACAGGGGAACTATGTAATCTTTAGGTAATTTCAGTTTTGAAGCCTATGCAGGATCTCTGTTCAGGCTTAACACATGGATAGTAGGTGTGGCACAGTATTTGACTTACTAATGAAAGGATTTCTAAGGAAACATATATCTGTCGCTCCTTTGTTTCTAGCTTGAACAAAGATGAATGCATTTAAGATAGAAATCCTCATGTACAGATGGCTTGTGTAAGGGCCGACAGGTAAACCAATCTATGGGTATGCCTAGTTTTTTTTTTTTTAATTGTTGTTGTGCTACTTGCAAGATGAATACCTAATTTTATTCATCTTTGTTCAACATTATGCTCAATTGCCACGTGTGTATGATAGATGCTAATGTCACTATTTTAGCTTTATTTGTGGCTGTGACTATAAAACCTTACCAGAACAATTGTAGAGGGGGGAAACGTTTATTTAGGGGACCATGGTTTCAGAGTTTCAGTCCATAGACAGCTGGCTTCATTCTTCAGGGCTCAAGGTGAGGCAGGACATTATGGCAGAAGAGAATGGCAGAGGGAAACAGTTCACATGATGATCAAGAAGCAGAGAGAGAGAAACTCCACTCACCAGATACAATGTATATATACCCTAAAGGCATGCCTCAGGGACCCACCTCCTCCAGCCAGCCCAACCTGCCTTCAGTTACCACTTAATTAATCCTGTCATGGGATTAATTGGCTGATTGGGTTAAGATTCTCATGACTAAATGATTGCTCCTCTAAACTTTCTTGCATTGTCTCACACATGAACTTTTGGGGACCATCTCACATCCAAACCATAGCAGTCACCAACAGAATTTCCAAATCTAAAATAAACCTCAATTAAATTTGTGAAAATACAGAAACATGGGGAGGATATGAAAAGATGGTTCACACAAAATATACAAAATTGTTTTTAAGTATACAAAAATGTTCATAAAAAAGAAGAGAAATGCAAATTAAATCTACATAGAGACACTATTTCTCACTCATCAGATTTGCAAAACTTCAAAAGTGTGACTCTAGACTCTTTAGGCAAACATGTGGGGAAACAGCATTTTCATATACAAGAAAGAAAGCAAACTAGAATGAAAGCTATGGAGGGGGATTTGGGATTACCTTATATAACAACAAATTCCTTTATTCTTCAACCCAATTATCTCAATTCTAGGAGTTTTCCCAAAAGTATTCAGCACAAACATTATGAAATCCACATGTACAAGGATTTTCATTGCAACATTATTTGTAATGACAAAATATTGAAACTTATCTCAGTTGGGCATGGTGGTGTATGCCTATAATCCCAGAAATTTGGGAGGATGAAGGAGGAGGATCGTAAGTTGAAAGCCAGCCTAAGCAATTTAGAAAGGCCCTATGCAATTCAGAGAAACATGTCTTTAAATAAAAAATAAAAAAGGCTGGAGATGTGACCCAGTGGTTAAGTGCCCTTGGGACCAATCCCAGTATCAAAAGAAAAAAAAATCTCTACAATATTGTATGAGATTAATTTCCTGGATATATGGTTAAGCAAAAATAGAAAAGTGCATAGATCATTTATTGTATGTTGACTTTTGTACAAGAAAGAATAAATGAGAAAAAATATATATACGTATATATATTGTGTTGCTGTTTCCTGTCTCCCACCACGACTAATATTTACCAAGACAGTTGCAAAAGTGTAACCTCCCAACACCCCACTCCTTATGCACTAGTCAGAAGCTGACCTTCTGTGAGCAGTGCTCTTTTCTTCCCCTTCATTTTATCTGTCTCTATGTTTTTCCTCTGTCTATCCATTGTGTCTTAAAGATTCCTATTTTGGGAAAGATGTATAATTCATTACTGTCCTTAATTATGTTGGTGCACATATCATACAGATTTGGCCAATATGATTTTTTTCAAGCTGGCTCTTATGTACTATTCACAGTAAAATATTAGTTCTGGTGGGAGACAGTAATCAGCAACACAACTGGGAGATGGGGAGGATTTTGACAAGGTGAGGAATATGTGTACAACCATAAAGTGTCTGTTACACATTACTTGTTTAGGAGAAAAAAAAAGTAATAATTACATGAGAGAAATTAGACAGCATCTTGGCTGGGTAATCAAAATAGAAACCACCAAGAGAAGCACGAGAGTGCCATGCACTTCCAAAGGAGCTGGACTGAGATGTGCCCAACATCATGTATGTAGCCTCCTCTGGGAATGTGCACATGGATCCAGACTACTGGGAGGAATCCTGAGACAGGACCCAAAGGAGAAAAGTCTGCAAAGAACATTCTGTTAAATGGGAAAGGAGGATAAAGTGTTAAAATACTAATGTGATAAAAAAGTAGTAAAATGCTATAGAATTATTCTAGGTAAAAGATTCGAAGGACACTACATCTACAAGTAATATGTAATCTTGGCCTGGATCCTCTCTGTATAAGACAAGTGCTGTAAAGAAATTATTGGAGATAGTTGCAGTGGCACACACATGTAATCCCAGTGGCTCAAGAGGCTGAGACAGGAGGATTGTGAGTTCAAAGCCAGCCTCAGCAAAAGCAAGGTACTAAGCAATTCAGTGAGACCCTGTCTCTAAATAAAATAAAAAATAGGACTGGGGATGTGGCTCAGTGGGTGAGTGCCCTGTGTTCAAACAAAAATGTGTTCAAACCCTGGTACCACTGACAAAAAAAAAGAGACAATAATGGATCAGTGGATAAAATTGGGATATGGCAGGTTAATACTCAGGGTCTTGGGTTTGTGCCCCACGTTGGGCGCCAGTTGTAAGGATTCAATAATGAAGGAGATGTAGAGACATGGTGCAGAGGCAGGTAAAGTGGCAGAGTGCCCCTGTCTAAGCAACCACGTTTATTTATATCAATAGGTTACATTAGGTCATTAGTACCATAACTACATTATTGTTTAGAGTATCAGTAAGATTGCTTATTCTGCAGTTACATTTTACAGTTACAATATACAATGTTAGGAGCTTTGTGGAGTTCTCAAGCAAGTCCATTGTCTGAAGTTACTGTTAGGAGGATAGATCCAGGAGCACCAGAGCTTGATGAAACATTGTAGTTATCTAGCAAGCAAATTCCTGTATTACCAGGAGTTATGTGCCTGCAATCAAGGTCAAGGTTTGATGAGTCTCTAGCACAGAGGAATCTCAGGGCATGGCCCTATCAGCTAGACATTGCACATATATTAGCTATATTATTAGATCCTAAGAGAGATTACGGGGCATCCTAAATGTGGGAAACAGGGTACCTGTTACACCCCAGGACTTTGCTCACCAGGGGAACACTTCTCTGTACATTTCCATGGTCAGAATCCCTATAATCTCTCAATGTTAGGTTTCCTGAAATTGATAACTATATACTTCTTTACCTGTGTTCCTGATTTTCAGAAATGTGCACTAAAGTACTTGGCAATAAATGAACATTGTAGGCAACTACATTTCAGAAAAGTGTGTTGAGAGAGAGAGAGAAGCAGCAGACTAGGAAAATCAGGACAAAAATCAAGCTGAAGTATGATAGGGTCCTTGAGTGTTTCTTTTAATTATTGAAGTTTTCTGGAAATTTGAAATTATGGCAAAAGTTAAAATAGTTTTGTGAACTTTTCTGAACATCCAGCACTTGCAACACCTTACTTGCGTTGTTTCAACAAATCACTCTTTCAAAAGAGATGCCTTACGAGAGTATAGAAGTAAACATGTTAATCTAAACCAGTTACTGACATCTGCATTAGTATGTTTAATTGGATCTTTCCCACTAACTAGCTGAAAGGTGAGGTGCTGAGGAAATTAGAGGTTTGACCTGGTCAGATAAAGGGAGAAGAAATTAATCCAAGAGTTATGACTCAGGGGAAATGTGAGGCTGGAGAGAATAGAGAGCAGCCAGTGTAGGCAGAATTGACAGGACAGTGTGGGACATGCAGAGTACCTACACTCACACACCCCCAGCTATCAGTGTGAATTGCTATGCAGACCAGTCCTGGTGAAAATGATGATAGTCTTTAGCCTCTGTTTCCTCTGTGCTCAGTTTTGCATCATATGAAACAAAAATGTACACTAACCTGTGAAAGAACATTTGGTTCAACAGAATTTGTGGGGTGAAGTGGGTGACCACAGTTTCTTGCCAGTCAAGGATTGTAAATACCTCTCAGGAAAGAATTCAAAGATGCCAACAAGTGACACTTAGAATAAATTTGCAAATGAAAATAAATATGGCAGATGAGAAATTAGACAAGACAATTCAGGATTTCTAAAACATGTAGGGAAAGGTGCTAGGGGCCTGGACTGAAGAAAATAAATCACCATTAGATCTTCTGCCAAGACTACACTGGCAGATCATGACTGTGGAGGCCCGTGAAGATAGAGAAGGACTTAGCATTCCTTGAAAGAATCATCAGGCAAATATGATTCACAGATTCTCTGCACTTGTGTTGAGTTCGGATGTGATAGAGAACATGCCTCAGTGAGAAAGAGACTCACATCTGGCTGCAGGGGCCTACTCTAGGTACTGTGCGGGTTCCCTACCAACTCTGGCTTGCTTACATTTATTCTAAGTCAAACTGCTTAACCACCCTGTATTTAATAATATTATCTGCCCAAAGGCAGTCATAGTTATAAATGACAGGATTTCAGTTTTTTAAATCTCGATTCTGATACTGCAAACTTGTTATCTGATATTCCTCTGTTAGAATTTGTTTGCATTATTATTTAAAGTCATGTTGCCTGTGTCAGCATAAATGCTTTTCTTTCAGTCTTGATGCTTCAGAATACCAGGGAGAATCCAGCATTGGGGAAATGATAACGTGAATACTCTGCTCTGCAGATAAACTCTTTAAAGCTACAGGGGTCTATATTTACATATCTACAATTCCCAAAGCTTCATAAGAAAGGCCAAAGTGCTGACACTGTGTGTTGATTCAGATCCCATAGATGCACTCTTACTCAAAGCAATTGAGATTGAGCATAAGAGAAAATTTTTGAGATAACTTATAGAAAATGGCATTAGATTATTGGGGGTTATTTCAACAGGGATTAGGAAGTGTTCTTTAATTACCTCAATGAAGAACAGGTCAAATCTTAAAAAAAAAAAAAAGGAGTGCAGAATCAATGGTCGTTTTAAAGAGCATCACTAAAATGAGACATTGGTACTAAAAAGGCAATCCGCCTAGTCTAATTAATAGGACTTACACAAATCTAATGTCAGAATCACACCAGTATAGTATTATACATTTGCGCCTATTGCTCCTGAGGAGATCAATACTCTTAAAAGGTTATTAAAATCCACCCATTACCCTAACTCTGATCCTGAGATCTACCCTGGCTATAAACCCAACTCGAGCTTCACCCCAGTGGGACTGAACACAGCCACAAACCAAAGCAATCAATGGCAAAGAAAAGATGGTCTGTGGTTTTCTGTGAATAAATGGAAGGGAGAAAAAGAGCAAGTGATAAAAGCAAGGTATGAATTTAGTTATCAGGCCAAGAAAACCTGAAAGAGAACATTTTAAAAAAGAAATGGCCAGAAAAGTTCTGGAAAATAAGATGTCTAGAAGGAGGGCCAGTTCCTAAGAGAACAGGAGACCTGAGATCCCCAAGGAGGGGTCCACACCAACACCCAAAACAGGATTTTAAAAAGAATAATGCAAAGAAAAGCCACATAAGTGCAAAAATATATGAGAGTTCAACTTAGCAAAATTTATCAAGGTCATTCTTGTACAAAGGATACAGTGAACAAAAGGTAGTAAAAAGACATAGATTCCACCCTCGTGGGGTTCACAGCAAATTTAATATAAGGGTATGATTATAAAATACATTTTTAAAAATCAAATTGGATCCCCAGCACCACAAAAATAAATAAATATATACAGATAAATAATAAAAAAAAAATAAAAAGCAGTTTGTGACAGTGGTGAGAGATGGTGCTATGGGCCAGCAGCTATACCATGTACTGTTGAGTAGTAGGAATATTCTAGAACAACCTCTATAATCCATAAACTAGATGAAGTACATAAGTATATAAACTCAAGAGGGGCATTTTTATCTGAAAGAAAATTATATCATACTGATCTTTGACCATTGACCTCATTGATCATGACCCATTTTTCCCTAATCCCTTATTTTCTTAAACATTTAAAAATTTAAAAAATTAGCAATTACCATATAATGAGCTGCGTTTTAAGTGCCTGACAATTTTGTGTAATTTCTTTATTTGATAAAATTAATAGAAAGCCTTTAGTAAAGAATAAAGCATTCTGCTAATGCATAATAATTGCTATCATTATTCTTATCATACTTAAGCTTTAATTCCTGGCACTTGGAAATTGTGAACCTACCCCTGAGCATGGGGTTACCATAAAAATAATCTCCTACTTTAAAAGCCACAATCAGAAGAATATCAGCACTCAGCAAGATGGTCCTCCATGCATGAATTGTGGCTCGGGTAATTCGTGGACCTGCTGTTTTTCATCAGGGTGGTCAGAGTTGTGTTACGTTGCTTTATTGACTATATGGAATGGACAGCATACGTTTTTATCTACCTAAATGGGAAGTGAGTGCATTGGTATGATTTTCTGAATTTTGGAACTTTGATGCCTCATAAATATTTAAGAGGTAAGTATATTAGTAATCTGAATATAGATGTGTACTGATAATGTTTGAGCCCTTGGCAACTCAATTAACTTCTGGGCACTGGATTTTGAATGAAGGGGCTATTATCCATTGGCAGTTATGTAACCACTCTAATGAGAAAGCACTTGCCAACCTTTTAATTACTTGTCCTATGAAGCATGCTCTGGTGGATAAAGGATAACATGCTCATTTTACCTGTTAGTACATAAGGAAAATGAAAGGTGAAATGATTGATCTGCAACAAGATCCACAACCATTCTAAGGATTCAGAAGCTAGGACTTTTTCCACCTGCTAATTCTTTATATTACTCATTCATGTTAGAAAAATTCATTATCTTTTAATTACTTTTCTATTCTGATAGTCCAAGAACTTAGCTTGTGAAATAATGGATGAATCTTATGATATATTCCACATCTTATGATCTATTCCAAATAAAATGTTCAGATTTTATAACATCAAAGAAGCTATAGCATCTAGACTTTTCCCAATGACAGTGAAAGTGGAAGGATTATGTATTTTTGCTACATTTGCATCATAATGTTATTTTCTGTAGAAAAGGTAATAAATTACTTTTTATCATAGTTCCCTATAATAAGAATATCACAAATTCCCCATGATATCTGGACATCTTATCCAAAAATAATGACACCCTTTTCAACATACTTACTTCTTCTGAGTGAGAGCTAATATTTATTCATAGTATTTGAATTTGTGCCTTGGGGGAAAAAGGTAGGATGTCACTTACCTGTCTATCAACGACTATGCAGAGTCCTCAAAGGTGAAAGCATAGTTTATTAATCAGATGTTGTTCTCATTTTTTATCTGAAAGTTCTCTTATGCTCACCTTGGCTGGAATTCAAAGTTCTGTGACACATTCATGTACATTCTTATCCTTGCAATTCTGTGCAGAATTCACATGAACCTGGCTCTGTTCACATGATTCTATGAAGCACAGCATTACAGTGAAACCTGCAGGGCCTAACATGGTCATTCTGCAGCCTTCTACTATAAAAGTGTTTCAGACAGATGCAGAAATGAACCATGTTGTATTCATTTTTATGCTTGAGCAAAATTTTTTGTATGCATATTTATCTGAATTGTTATTTTACTGGATTTACAGTTACCTTAAACACAGAAATAATTAGTGAACTTATTAATCAGGGTCCTGCTTAATGTATTTTTGGAAAAATAATTATTTGACTACTTGAGACATCATTTAGACCGGCAACTATATGAAAGTGTAGAGAGAACAGAGAACCTAGATTTCAAAAAAAGCGATGACTGAAAATGTACGTTTTCAAACTTTTAAACATCTTTCAGGAATAGATGTTTATACTAAAAGATGATTTTTAAAGGAATAAATAGCATAAGAAGATAAAATAAAAGGAACTTAATTAAATCATTAGCTAGTTATTTGCTTCTGAGTCTATTTGCTACTAAATAATCATACTACCAAAAACTTTATTCAGCAGAGATGGATAATTATCAATAGGTGATAATTACTCAAGACAAGAGTGATGCCTTTCATATGACTCTATGCTTTAATTAAAATATTAGTCAAATGTCCACAAGGTATTTCCACAGTTAACTTGTGAAATTAGAATAGCTTCAATTAAAAAAAAACTAATTAAATACAGAATGTGATTCAATAAAAGTCACTGATGGTTAATTAAGGGAAGAATTAACAGACTTGAATGAAAATATATAATATATATAATCCTAATTAGCGAATATGCTATTTGCATCCCCTCCCATTACTAGGCATTTACCAACCAAGGCTTTAACCTTGAGAGGAATCAAAGACACTTTCCTAAGCACGTAGAATTTCCTCTAGACAGAGATAGGCAATTTAGGGTTCTTAAGACAGTAAAAAGATAAAATATCTGTCAGCACTTCCCTTCAACGGAATTAAGGAAAAAGGTGTTAGTTACTATTAATGAAAACACTGATAAGAGAGACAAGATTCACCTTAAACAAAATGTCCAAGTTCTTACCCATCCTCGTGGACTACTTCCCAATATTTTATTCTCCTCCCTTTTTGGTATGAATGAGGTTATTAAACCAAGAATTATTTTCTAATTTAAGATTTGTTAGAATTGAAATCTTCAAAGTAATACATTGGGTGGTTACTATTAGACATTTTAAAGTGTTTGTCCTATATGTCATTCAGTATCTTTACACCCCTCTTTAATATATTAAGAATATTTACCAAACCAGATAGGAAATTTTATGAAAAGAAAACTACAGATCAATATTTGTAAGGAATACAGGCACATGAAAAAATTTATTCAAAAATGAAATCCAACACCATTTATAGAGAAACAACACATTATTACTAAATGGAATTTATCTGAGAAAAGTAAAATTTGTTCAATATTTAAAAAAAAATCAATGAATGAAAGTCATCACATGTGATTTATCTTAATAGAATTAAAAAAGATTTCACTAAATTCCACTTTTATTAGTGATACAACTCAACCCTCAAATTGGAGGATTTATAAAAACCTACCTCAAATTGGTAAAGATCATCTATAAAAATGATCATGTATAAAAAATGATCATCTATAAAAAAAGATATTATTTAAAGCTAAACAACAGAATATTTCCCATTTATTTATTTATTTCCTAGAAAGTATATCTATTTTCACACCTCTTTTTATTGTTACACTGAAGAGTCTAGCCAGTGAAATAATAAAAGAATAAATAGAAGCATAAATACCATGAAAAAAAAGGTTGGGGTGCAGTTCAGTGGTGATGCACTTGCTTGGCATGTGTAAGGACCTGTGTTCAATCCCCAGTACTGCAGAAAAAGAAAAAGAAAGATCTTGAAAGAAAAATGTAAATCTATCTGTGTTCATAGATGACATAACAAATCATTTAGTAAATACTAATTTATTTTGAAATTAAAATTTTAAAAGTGATAATACATACAGCAAGGTATCAAGATATAATATTAATACAAAAACTCAATTCCATATGCTAGCATCAAACATTGGACAATGTAATTTATAAAATTAACACGATTTAAAATAGCATCAAAGACTTAAAATACAAAGAGCTAAACATAAACAAAATTATGCTCATATTCTGTACAATAAATTAAAAATGTTTCTTTAAGAACTCAAAAATCTCTAAACAGAGTGATGCACCATGCTTATCAATTGGGAGACATTGTTAGTTTGACCATTCTCTTCAAATTGATCCATGCCTGCAGCACATTTCTTGTTAGATTTCTAGTACACTCTTTAAAAATTATTTAGTATGATTTAAAATTTACTTCCATTGAAGAAGCCCTATAGTATACAAAATAATTTTGAAGAATATTTTTTAAAGAATCTCAGAAAGTACTAGAAAGCTGTCATACAATGGTGTAACTAAACACAGAGCAAATAGATGGAGAGTACAAAACTAAGCTCCTAGCAGGCTCACAAAGCCACCACATGACTGAATGGGAAATGACAGTCTGAAGGTGATACAGGTCCAGGAAAAGTGAATGTTACTACCCTCTCACACACTACACCAAAATTAAACACACAATTAAACGTAGGCACTAATATTTTTGAACTTGTAGAAGACTACATAGCAGAACATGTTCACAGTCTTGTAACAGCCAACCATTTGTTGGACAGAACACAGAAAGAAGTAGGGATAAAAGAAAAATTGATAAAATTATGATGCATAAAATTTAAAATCTGCTCTTCTACAGAACACTATTAAGAAAAAATGAAAAGACCAACCACAGACTGTGAAAATAAATCCACAATGCATAAATCCAGCAAGGACCCTGTGCCCAGATACACAATGGCACATTTCCCCTGAACCATCTCACAAGTAATATCACTATTCAGAGGACCCCAACTAACACATTGCTCTTGTACTTCTTGTATGTAAGTCTTAGAAAATCCACAATTCCTGTCACACTGAGGTGTTTCTGAGTGTAATAAGAGAATTTTTTACCTACTGAATTTAGTGTGAAACTCTGTATAATTCCCATGGTTTCCCCTGGTCATCTCCCATCTGTCTTGTTTTACTTCCTTAGTGATGAAAGATCAGAATGATTTCAAGGGATGTATCTCATTAGCCAGGAAAGTCCAAGATGAAACTAAAATCTTCAATAGGAAGTAGAGAGTCCCAATCTTCAATGTTAGGTGATTCTATGTATATCTTTGTAATTGCATATTTTTCATTGTTTTCCAAAATAATATTCCTTTCACATTTTTACATTTTTACTGTGTAATACACCTCAGAAAATTTGATGTTTGAAAAAATCATGAAGGAAAATATTCTTAATTTAATACCTGCCAATAGCAAAGCAAGTACTAATTAACATAATCATCCATACTGGTATTTTGTACCCAAAACAAAAGCAAAGTATCAATTAGATTAACATTCCCACAGTTAGTAAAAATAAACAAGATAAAAATCAACAACATAAAAATTAAAAAAAAGGTATTTCGATATTGTGAATCTGTGATGGAAATCAGGTCATTAGTTCACAAATATCAATGCTATATAAAGCATTTTCCTAGTGAATCAAGAGGCAGCTGGAATCTCATGTAGGAGTCACTAGGCAGAACTATATACTCAAATAGTTCACTTACAGCCTTTATCACCATGTAACTTTTGGAATTATAGTTTTAAGAAATCTATGTACTTTTTGAATGAGGTCTTCATTAGCATTCAGGAAGCATTATGTATACTAAGCAGAGCTGGAAACCATTGTCTTTCAGTGATAGGTTCGTAAATAAATAAATTATAGTATAGCTGTATGAGGAAAAACAATGCAACTGGTAAAAATAAACAAGATACATATGTATACCATAGTAGAATCATAACCTAAACATAGTCTAAACTAGAAAAAGTTGTATATAGTGTGTAATACATGATGTAATTTTATGATCAAAATTATTCTTAGAAGTGTGTATAAAATCTAGAAGTGACAAAAACTCTTCACAGTCAGGAAATGAATTTAGAGAGGACTCCAGATTTCAATATTAAATTACATTATGTCTTTAAATTTAAGTGTGAGTTTATTTTATACCCAGAAATGTATATTGTTAATGCCTGTGTAGAAAGAAGCTTCTAATTCCTCACTCAAACTGACATACAGGTGTATAATTAAGTAGTTTGCAAATAAATCATAACTTTAAGTTTCTACTTTTCTAAGAGTTTGAAAAAACTGCATTTTGAGATTGTGTCAATAAAAGGAGTCATAATTTATGATAGCCATAATAGAATTTTATTTAAATGCCAATCATTTTAATATTATTCTCTCACTACACTACTGCCCTTGAAAATTATAACCTTCGAAAACATTATTAATAAAATATGAGCTTCTAAATTCATACTAGGTGCTCACGTATTTGGTAAAAAACAGATACAGAAACAGCTATATGTAATCAATGTCAGAAAAAAAGACCACAGAAAATCTAATTTTCACACATTGTCACCTTCTATATTATCTTGATAAAATATATGACTGTATAAACCCATTCATTTTAGAGATTTGTATGTTAAATGGATTATAAAAATTTCCCAGTGGGACACATGTACTAGCAGGATAATTCATGTAATGCATTGATTTAAACAACTTTTGACTGAGGACATCAAATATATTTAAGAGAGATTCCTAGATGCCTTTAATTCATACCAATTTTGTTCATTCATATTACCTGAGAAATAGTCACTTGAGCTTAGTCATAAACTATGGCATGCAGAGAATAAAGGTAAATACTGTATTTGGGGCTCAGTAAAAAGTTTTGTTTTGAGGTAAGAATTTGAGCATTTTCTGAGAAGTACTTTCTTATTGTCTTTTTCTGGGTTGTCTGTTTCTAGGATAACCCTTTAACTTACCATATCCCTATATTTGCAATGTGTTTTCAATAAGGTAGTAATAAAATATGAACCTGTTTTTACTTTTTGATTTATTATTTCAAAAAAAGTGATCCTTAATTATTGATGGTAATCTCTTTGCATGGAAAAACTATAGAAATGATAGGATGTGGGGGTTTTGTTTTTGTTTTGCTTTTGCACTAGGTATTGACCACGGAACCAGGAGTGCTATGCTCCTGAGCAATATTCACAGACCTTTCTCCTGTATTTATTTATTTATTTTTAATTTGGAGAAAGGGTCTTGCTAAGTTGCTGAGGATGGCCTCAGCTTTGAGATCCTTCTGCCTTATTCTCTTTACTCAATGGGAATATAGGTCTACACCAAGGCATTCTTCAAGCATGTGTTTCTTTTAATGTGGCTTATAGTCATAAAGAAGTTTAAACAGCATAAGACTGTAACTCTTCTACTTTGCAGCTTGATTTACCACATGTTTCTATTCTCCAAAGAATGTTTTTTTCTAATTATGTTTTGTTCTACATAATATTAAAGTTCATTGACATTTCCACAATACCCAATAAGATGCCTACATAAAAATTGCCCAGACGCAAAGTTGGCCACTGATGGGTGCAGGCAGCTTATATTAAAAAGTAACTGTCATGGTTTTATCAATAGAAAAAGAAAAAGTTAATTACATTAGAACTTATCTTTTCCTATTTGTTACTAGTTAAATTATTGTATTTGTTTTTTAATAAATTGAATTCTGCATTGGAAAGTATGTCATCCACCTGTTTGCTAACTGAAATCACAAGGAAAAAAAGGTAACTATATATGGACTCCAACTATATATAGACTCCCCCAAAAGTAAATTTACTAAAACTATGTTTAAAGCATAATTATTTTTCTGGCTAAAATGGTAAGTTTGAAACATTGAAACTCGGTGACAAAATCCAGGCTTTGACTCTACTTCCACATAAGTCAACCCAGTGTTTTGTGCTTACTGTTGTGTCTTCATGAGAAATATTCTAGAGGGCAGTAGGTTCCAGGCAACTTAATTATAAGTGTCAGCCCAAAAACCTACAAAGACACTGTCAGTTATTGAGTTTCTTATCAAGCCAGTAATGTGGTATGGCTGTTGTACTAATAATGAAGTTTTAATTAGCTCTCAAAAATACTGAGAGCTTATTTAAGACCTCCAAATTGGATAGTGCATGCTTAGCTGGAAGGCATGAATGCATCTCAAACATGCCAGAATTACTGTCAAATATGGTGTATGCACATCAGGAGATAATAGCTAGAAGGCTTAACATCTATCTTAGAAGAACTGTGTGCATAAAATATTTGGGGAGTTCTTTTGCAAACTCAAATGACTTTTTAAAGAATGCTGTCTCTTATTTTTAGCGAATAGCCTTGCAAATGTCTGAGAATATCTGTTTATTTGAAGAGCATTTTGCAGGAGAAAGCACATTTTAACTGGAGTTTGAGTTATCATTATTCCAAATAGAAGCAATCTCTTTTCATAGTTATTCTGACACATTTTTACCTATATGTACTTATTTCTTGTTCCTAATGCTTAATTTATGAGAAATTATGCCAGGGTACTCATTTCTGAATCTTTGTGTAGCTCATGTATACTAACACTTAAGAAGGTGTTGACTGAGACTCCTACCATTGGAGAATTCTTGATGTTTTAATGTGGCAGGCAGATTCACATCACCCCTTTCTTCTCTGTCTGTTGATGCTACACATGATGTTTGGTCGATGCTAATATTAGTTGAAATAACCGCCCCCCACACACACACACATGCACGCATGCATTAAGAATTTGAGTCAGGCCACAGATATTAATGCATAGAAAGGAGGACTCAGGCTGAGTTGCTACAGGAAAAAAAAACTGCTGTGCAGTTATTTATACTGATCATTTTAATTTCTTTTCACATCACTTATTTTCTGCAAGTTGGCCAGCTCTTTTATTATTTCAAGAATGCTCTGTATTTTGCTGTTGCTGCTCTGGGCGTTTATTATTTCAGTGTATTAATTAGTTGTTCCCCATGTACCAGAAACTTCTTAGGTGCAGGGGGTGAAACTGTGGGGTGGGAGCCAGGAGTTGGAGGCATACACAATTCTGAGGTGCACAGTGACTCTCTGTGGGGAGGAAAAGACTCCTATAGGACTGGGGTCATGTGAGTCAGGTGTGAATGTCCCCTGTTTCTGTCAGTTGAGGATAGGCACAAAAAGGACCATGATTCTCTTCAGAGAGCGCGATGTTTATGAAATTCAGAGGGCCTGGGGCATACGTGTTTATCCGTGTTTCTCCTCAGATATTGAAACCCAGGTTTCTTTTTATTTATTTATTTATATATTTATTTATTTATGACAGCAGAATGCATTACAATTCTTATTACACATAGAAAGCACAGTTTTTCATATCTCTGGTTGTATACACAGTATATTCACACCAATTCGTGTCTTCATACATGTACTTCAGATAATAATTATCATCACATTCCACCATCATTAATTACCACATGCCCCACCCTTATGCTTCAATCCCTCTGCTCTATCTAGAGTTTATCTATTCCTCCCACACTCCTGCTCCCTATCCCACTATGAATCAGCCTCCTTAAATCAAAGAAAATATTTGATATTTGGTGAAACCCGGGTTTCTAATGATGGCTAGAAAGCCTCCTATAAGAAACAACAATACTTACTTTATTCAGATGATTTTATTTTGAAATGCTGATCAGGCAATCACTTATGCTTGTCAATTTTTTCTTGATGAGAGTTGGTCTGGCTGCTTGCATGTGGTTCTAACTGTTCTACCTCAATGTCTTCAACTTTAGACAGACCTTCTTGGTGAAATTCACAATTCATTATAAATTCCATTGACATTGGGTTTCTGTTGTAAGCAGTGGAAAACTAACTAGTAATGAATGTTGTTGTGAAAGGCAGAAATAACTTTTAATATAACATGACAGAAAAGAATGAATGGAGTCTGAGGTTGTCAATGGTATTTTATACACACTTTCATGAGAAGCTAAATTTTGATATTTGCACAAACAACTAAGGGGACTCAGATAAACTGTCCTCCTCTGTACAGCACTTCTGCCATAAGCCAGATTATATTTCAAGACCTGAATAAGAGGGCCTTCTACTTCCCACAGCTGCACTGAACTTCACAGACTTAGGTACTCCAAGACGTGCCCATTCTTTTCTTAGAGCATTTAATTGAGAAATATAGTAATTACAAATCCTTTCTCCAGGCCCTTTGAGATATAAATCTTTTTAAAAGCCTCTTGCCAATTTTAAAACAGAAAGTCTCTCTTAATGGATTTAGAAGCTACTGCTTTGAAATGTAAATGGCAGAGAGCACCCTGCATCCCAGCATCTGGGGAGCAAAGAGCCTCACCTCACCCTCCTCCAAGGTGTGGACCTAGGCCTGTCATCAGGTGAGAGGCAATTGCTACTCCCTTAGGAAAGCCACTTAGCAAACACAAGAGGCCTAAGTTACAGGTCCCTTCCTCCTGAACCCCAACGTTGAAATGCTATCCAGCCCATTGGTTGGTTTGTTGGTCTGTTTCTTTGGGGTACAATTCAGTTCAGTCTTCTGACTTCTCATCCTCATTACATTAGTCTTTCTGTTCTGTTCTGTTGTTGTTGTTGTTGTTGTTGTTTTTCTGATTCTATTTGCTTTTTAAACTGATATATTTTTTAATTTTTTTATACACATATGAAAATTCTCCAGTCACTCAAGACTGAGAGCACTTAGATCCAGTTTGGCTCTTAGGGACTTTGTGAGATTATCACTAAATCCACACTAGTATCACCTGGGTCTCTTCAGGTTGAAGATCAGAGCAGGCTCTCATGGTTAGGTTCTTTCTGCTGGTTAATCTATTGTAGGTAAATCCCACAGAGAAGGTTCTTGGCCATTATGTATATAAGGTGAGATTTCATAAACCATTTTGTGATTTTTAAATTTTTTCCTATTAAAATAGCTCCCTTGTAAAGAAAGCACAATTTTCATATTCTTATAATTATACATATATATTTTTCTTATAATTATATTCTGGGCCACATCTCCAGCCCTTTTTTATATTTTATTAGAGACAGGGTCTTGATGAGTTGATTAAAGCCTTGCAAAGTTGCTGAGGCTGGCTTTGAACTCAAGATCCACCTGCCTTAGCCTGGGATTACAGGCATGTGCCAACACACCTGGCTTACACTTTGTTTCAAAAAGCATACGATTCACATTGTATAAAGCAAAGGAATTAAGACTCTATAATATAATACATTTCCTTATCCTAGGAGAATATTTGGCTTGCCTAAAACTTTAGAAGATTTCTAGAAAAAGTGCAACACTAGTTTGCCTTAAAATACTGCTCTGATCCTTTACCTTTCATTATTCATCCATCCAACCCCAATATGTTGTACATTACAGTTGTACCAGGACCTTGAGGGTATGTAGAATTCAGACCATGTGTTCTTCAACTACAGAAATACCTTCTAGATCGTCTCTATGTAATGTTGATGCAATACACTGTTGATGCAAATACTCGGAACAATTCAGAACAGAACATGGAAGAAATGCAATTTCTTAGTACAAAAATTCTTTGTTTTCTTATTTCATTGTTTGTATATTGGCATACTTGTAACTTTAGCCACAATTTTGATAAATTCTCATTGATGACATCACACATATGCAATGATCTTAACTCATACTCATTGTGACCAATGAGGTCAGAATCTTGTGTGTTTTGTGTAAGAAGAGACATGAATATCAAACAGGCATGAATAAAAGCTTGCTTTCATAAATGGAGAGACTCAGTTAATAAAAATAAGTAAAGAATAATCTCTTCTGACTATTAAGATTATAGGTGCGGAATTCAAAGATTTCAGCAACTCTCAGCCTCCAGTGCCATCTGGATATTTGCATAGCATAAGACAAGATGGTGTGGGGACTGGTCAGTGTCACCTTCTGTGATAACCTTCCACAGAAGAGATTCTCTGCTCATTACCTCAACAGGATGACAACTGAAACCCATTTGCTTTATGTGCATTAAGTCACATTATCTGTCTCCATGTACAGATTCCATTAATTATTCCCTTTTAGCATATAGTTTTATGAAGGATATTATGCCATTTTGGTCCTTATTTATACATTTTGAGGTAATTCATAATAAAATGTTTAATAAAATACATTTTAAAGAATTCATAACTTGTACTCTTAACATTTTAAAATGTCTCCTGTGGACCCAGTTTAGTTTTTTATCTTGAGATTTGTAGTAAATGTTTAAGGGCTGACAGCCCCAAATGATTAGAGCTCTGACTCTATATCTGTCAATACGAAGTCTCCATCTTTTGCTGAGTGGTAGATATCTTTTGTTTATTCTCCCAGATCCACACTCTCCCATTTTTCACCTTCGTATCTGGCTGGCTGCTCAGTCTATAGATTACATTAATTGAATCTTTTGTCCTCAAGCTTTTTCTTAAATTTGGTGGGTGACAAATTTAAGAAACTGGAGGGAAGAAGAAAAGTGATGCTGTATTTTTTTTTTTTTTTGTACAATGCTAAACTCACTTTGCTGGTCATCTAGAAAGAATATGTATGTAAATTCCTAAGACTGTTCATGATTCCCTCCTTCCCAGTGCCATCACTGGTTTTGTTAATAAGATTACAGGAGCCCTAAGATCTGTTAGGAGAAGATGTTGTGAGTAGGTGTTGGGAAACAGCAATCTTTTCATAAAAAACATTCATCAGACGCTGCCATTTCTATTTTGTAAAGAAATATTTTTAACAGTTCAACTTCATCTTCAGAATAAATCCTCTTTTTTATTGTCACAGGCCCTTCCTAAATTGGCAGGTGCCTGCCCCCCTGACCCTACTTCCTCTGCCTTCCCCACTTCTCACTCCACTAGAAGTGCATTAGCTTTCTTGCTCTTTCTCAAAGCACAGGAGCGTTCCCTGGCCCCATGACCTCTGCACTAGGCTGCTCTCCCTGCTGATCTTCAGACGCTTCCCTCCACCCCACCAACTCCTGTTCAAATCTCACCACCTCAAAGCCCCTCTGGCCACTTCAAAGTACCCCTGGCCTCTCTCTAACTATTTTACTTAGCTTTATGACACTTTCCTTGTGCAAACTTCTTATTTGTTCATTTATTTAAATATGTTTCTTCTCCAAAATTATATATAGCTCTGTGGTAGAAAAGACTTTGGCTACAAGCACATTTTCAAACCAAGAATCAAGCCAGGCTTAGTAACTGCTCAGTATTTGTACAGAGAAATGCAATAATGGGTAATTACATTCCTAGATTTGTAGAGCTCATGTCTGTAGCCACCTTCTCCTTCTCCTCCTAGAGTTGGCATCGCTTGTCAACCATGAATACTGAATCGATTTAATTCACCATTAATTCTGGGCACTGTTATCAAAAGATCTTGGGTTAGAAGATGAGCTATGCTTCCATCCTTTTCTCCATTTAAAACCATTTTAGGTTTTAAAAATCAGAATTAAGTGTATGAATTCATATGAAATATTACCAACTGTGATGTTAGTGAACATTTTTAAGTTATTTTAGTATTATATTTAATAAGCTGTCAAAAGAGAATGTTGAGCCAATTTTACATTGTTCTTTTTTTTATGAATCCTCCTCCACTTTCCACGAAGATCCTAATAGTAATAATGAAAACATACAATATTGATTGAGCATTGCCATGTTAGAGATACCCATATAAGTGTGTTCTAGGGATTAGCTGATTTAATATTCATTACTCTCTAAGAAGTCAGACCTCCCCTTTCCAAGTGATGGGAATAGATCTTTTTTTTTAAATAACTTGCCTGAGTATTGCCAAGTCATCAGGCAGGAAGTGGCTGAAGAGTACCCTGTCCAGAGCATCCTTCAGAAGAGGGAAAATCTTGTGGGCCTCTTTTCCTGGGGTGGGTTACTTTTCTTTATTCCTATGTCCCACTGAGCCACTCTCCAATGTAACTTTTGAATACAATATGTCCATTTCCATTAAAATCAAAGGCAACACCTTCATAAATTCCCAGAACTCAACTCCCTGTTTCAAATGCAGCTAGGCGTGAGCTAAGGCTCCAAGGCTTTGGTTTTCTCATATCACCTCTTTCTCTCCACCCATGCCCTTGGCCAGAAGGAAGTGAGTCCTCCTTAACCCTAGCAGCCACTTGAATAGCTCCAGCCCTCAATTCTACCCTTCTCTGCTAGGACAGACTTTCCTCTTCCTCTTCAGTCCATGAACTAACTTACCCCTCAACAGCAGATTCTAGAGCCACCTTCTCTTTTAACCATACTTACCTGTCTTTACCTGGCAAATTTATTTCCTCCAGGTTTCTGCTCAAACACCATTGCCTTTAATAAGGCTTTTCTCAACCCTCTGAGCTCTAATGACTCCTTGCCATGTCTCTGCCAAATTCATATGTTGGATCCCTAGAATCTATTGCTGTGGCATTTGGAGAGGGAACCTTCGAGAAGTAATCATACCATGAGAATCGGCTCCTCATGATAAAATTAGTGCCATTATAAGAAAGGACAAAATGGAACACCACCACCCCCCTTTATGTCTCTCTCTCCCATAGGGGGACAGTCACAAGGAATCATCAGTAAACTAGGAAGAGAGCCCTCGCCAGGAATCAAACCCTGCTAGCACCTTGCCTGTCTTTCTAATTCCAGCTTTCCAAATTGTGAGAAATAAATGTTTGTTATTTAAACTCAAAATAAGTAGATAAAAAGATAGAGAGAGAGAGAGAGAGAGAGAGAGAGAGAGAGAGAGAGAGAGAAAGAGATAGATAAACTTGTCTGAGTTAGACATCTCCATGACAGTGGAGTTGGGATTTGAACTCGGGGCTCAGCCATTGTTTTCTCTCATTATCATCCTCACCAAGGAATTTTAGGAACATATTTTCCACTTCCTCCTGACAATTATGTGCATAAGTAAAAACATCAGAACCTATTTGCCATTCTTAGTTAATTAATAAATTAGTAGAAGAAGAAAAACATTTTTGTCATTTTTTGAAAACTATACTCATAGGGCTGGGAATTTGGTGAATTGTGCATTAATCTGATGTCTCCAAAAGCTCAAAGGTTAGAATTTGTTATCCTCCCTAGATTCACAAGACCTTCCTACCTCCAGAAACCTCTTCAGAGATGTGTTTGCAGAATTGGGGCATTATATTTGCATTAAAAAATCCTGTAGCATCTTAATGACTTGCCTATATCTGCTGAAAATACATGAACAATATTCACTTTTGAGACTTGCTTATGAGAAATTATCTTGACTACAAGTAATTATTAAAATTGACTAGAGTCTTGGGAACTCTTTTAAAGTTCTTCCAGAATTTTGATCCCAATGTACTTTCCTTAAACTGTTTATATCTACCAATATGACACCATTTCTTAGCAACCCAACATACAAAGTAGGTCCTTGGTGTAGGAAAACCCAGGGAGACAGTATAGTTTTTATCAAAAAAATAAATAATCTCAAATATGTAAGTTTACTTCTTTACTTACATGATATAGTTAGAATATCTTTAATTTTTCTTAGAGTTCCAAGATTTTGAGATTTACTTAAACATGGAAATATTTCTGTTAAATACAATGTCCAGTGGAAATCCAGATACCACAATGTAGAGAAGTTCTGTTTATAAAATTGTCCAGAGGTCCTGCCTAATTTTCACCCCGTTTTTAATAATTCATCCACCTGCTATTAATTTCCCTTGAGTGAGGCAGGGATCAAGATTTTGAACTGGGATTAAAGACCAAATGCCTTCATCGATTATTCTTTAGCTTGTCAGTTAATATTTTTGAAATCACAAACTTTGATTTCCCCAATAATACAGCAGAAAGATCATGATCCCAGACACATACTTATTCATACAGATTCCCCTACTCATGTAACAGGGAAGAAAATTTCCTAATGAAATTAAAGAAAAACAACCTGCTTCTGTTAAATAAAGATGCAATTAAAATGAAAAGAACAGTCTAATAGGAAGGGAATTTCTAAACAGAAAAAAATGTGAACTAAACTCATTAGAACTAAGATGCATATAATAGAGAGTATATGTACTTGGAAGAGGAACATTGTAAGAATCAAATGAATGATACTAAGTTCCACATTATAAGACCACCAGTAATGCAAAGGGTAATGACAGAGAAATAAAATGATGAAAAAAATACAAGGAAGAGCAAATGGATATTTAAATATGTCATCAGATACAGAAGTAGAGTAGAAATGTTAATCAAAGATACATATGAATCAATAAAATATCTAGGTCTACTCTGTGGCTGGCATCAAGCTGGCAAGCTGGGCCATGGTGAGACAAAGATGAGCAAGACCCAATCTCTAGAAAATTTATGCTTTGGAAAAAATTTTCTGGGGAAAAGAAAAAACAGATGTAAAAGTGTTTTTACTAAAAGGTTTCTGTGTTTTAACAGAAAAGTAATGAGAACTAAACACATAAAGTCAAATTAAAAGACAAAACATCATATTTGTGAATTTTTAAAAATAAATGTAGCTAAATAAAAACCTTTAAGGTGGATGATATAAATTCCCAATAACCATGAAAGTATTGAATAAAATCACAAAAAATTCTCCACCTTATTAAATTACAAAGTAAAATGAAGAATAGCTATAGAATTTTGAGAAGAAACATTGACTATTCAATAATTCCAGGGGCAAGGCAATCTGTATTTCCAACAGTGAAAATAATAGAAATATTTTATATATTCCATGTCTTTCTAAAACAACAACAAAAAAACAGCTCTATAAAACTTAATCTCACAGGAAGATGCATAAAAATGAACAAATGGGAATCAGTAAATATTGCTAAGAATTACTTGCTTTGGAAATTGAATTCAGATGTTGGCTTAAGTCTTGACATTTTGGTAAATTTTGGAAATTGTGCATGGGCTAAATACAAATGAAAGTTTTCAAGAATAGAAATCTTCAGACTAAAAAGATAAGAATATACAAATAACCATTTACATATGTAATTCTAGCACACTGAAACTGAAAGATAGATTTGCTAGGTATGTTTGGGGAGGAAATAAAAAATGAAAATGTCATCAACAATGTCCAGGATAGCTCAGAAGAGGATTGATTTTTATTGCCATTGATATTTATGGAAATTCTTAGTCTGTACATGCTCTTAACAAGCAGTAGAAACAAATATTCTTAAACCTTCCACTTAATATTTGTGATTAAAAGCAAACGACTTACTATCTATATTTCACAAAACAGGAAACAGTGACAAACACAACATCACATATTTACATGAATGCAGCAGGGATTACAAATAACTTAAATATAAGTGATTTAATTTTTTCTTAAATGGAATACCATAATATGTATAAAATTAAATTGTATAGGTCTATCTAAACACACACACACACACACACACACAAACAGTGTTAGATTCATTAAAATAACAGAACAGTATGTCATGCAAACACACTAACAATTCAACAATAAGATTGCAAATAAAATCAGACAAGAGGACAAGACGGAAGTAAATTGGAAATTCCATGACTTCAAGAGTGGTCTTCCCCCCTGCCAATATTCTCTGGAATTTCCTTCACCTCAAACAAAAGAATTAATATTTAAAATATGAAATTAAGCTATTCTTAATCACCTTCAACATTTTAAGTCATAAAAATAACAAATCAGATATTGTGTGGGTCATGTATTTGTACCTCAACAATAGGTATAATATAGAAATAAAAATAAAATTTGAAAATATACATATTGCCCAACATAACCCTTTCCCCTCAAAAAAAAAAAAAAAAACCTAGGCATTTAAAAGCAGGTCTCCAATGCATCATTGAAGGGAGAAAAAAACTAAAAAATGTGAACAATCATTTAAATGTCTACAAATCCTGGAGTGCTATATAGAAACTTATGAATCATGCAAAAAACTCTTTTGTGGGGGGCTCAATGCTTGGCTTTAAATGTTTTGTTTAACAAATAAATTGAGTGTTCACCCAGAAACTTAAAAATATAAAAAATTAGAAGATGACAACTCATAAAGAATAAAAGTATTTACTGTTAAAAGACAAAATATCACAAACACATAAGGGAAGATGAGAGGAGTAGAGAAAGAGGTCAAGAAGGATGGTGGAAGGAAGAGAAAGGGGAGGGAAGGAATTTAACAAGATCATGTCTTATAAATGTACCATATGGAATTTCACCTTTATGTATAGGTTAAAATACCAGACTTTAAAAAAATATAGAGAAGATTGGGAAAGGAAGATCAGTAGAGGAAGAAGAATAGGGGGAAGTAGGACAAGGAAAGGTAGGAGAATGATGATTGAAAACCAATTCCATGCATGTATTATTTTTTCAAAATAAACCCAACTACTATGTCTAACAATAATGTGCTAACAAAAAATAAATAAGATTAAAAATAATGCTTTAGTTAGAAGTGGCGATTTTCTTACAAATTAGTTGATAAAAATTGAAAGCATTAATAAAATTACCAAATAATGAAGATAAAATATTTAGTAATGCATTTAAGTATTTAGATTAAGACATTTCTCTAAAAAAAGCACAAGGTAATATAACCTTGACACAATAAATACATAATATGATTAGTCACTCAGGGAAAACAATCAGAAAAAAAATGTGTGTGTATATATATAGATAGATAGATAGATAGATGATAGATAGATAGATATAGCTTTTGCCTCCAAATGTCTTGACAGCTGCCACTTGAGCATGGTGAACTGTATTTCTGTATTTTTCAACTATATGGTATATTGAATGTTTTCTACAACATCCAAGTTGTTTTATATGAATTGCTAAACAACTATAGGACTTGAAGAATTCACCCATGCATATGTACTGTGTAGTCAGTTTTTGCATCTCTGTGACCAAAAGACTCGAAACAACAACTTAGGGGAAGAGGGTTGATTTGGGCTCATGGTTTCAGATTTTTAGTTCAGGGTCAACTGACTCTGTATCTCTGCCCTGGGGTTAGGCAGAACATCATGGTGGAAGGACATCGTGAAGGAAACCAGTTCAGAAGGTGGCAAAGAGGAAGCAGAGAGAGTTCTGCTCACCAGGGAAAAAATGTAAACCCCAAAGCAGGCCCCCAGTGACCCTACCTACCTACTTTCTGTAATTACCACCAGTTAATCCATATTGGTGAATCAATCCACTGATTAAGTCACATTTCTCCTAGCTAATCATTTTACATCTGAGCAGTCCTTCATTGTCTTCCACACGAGCCTTTGCAGGGTCACCTCATGTCTGAACCACAACATGTAATTCGTGGATTGTCTTTTTTCAAAACATTTATTGCAAAGCTAGAATAAAGCATGTTATTCTTTCCAATGATATTTCATAATAATCCCTACATAAGTGTTTCCAGTTATTTTCAGAGGTAATTTTAAAATAATATTTAAGCATAATTTTTAATAATTACCTTGCCACTCTTTTTTTTTTAACTGTTTGTAGTACTTCTCAGGTAATCAAACATTTTTCTCTGTGTCCAAGTTGTAGTTATTAATTTTCCAGGAAAGATGTTCCTGCAATGGTTTTACTCTCATTATTATTTCTCAGGAGAACCAGATAAAATTTAATTTAAAAATTAATGGAATAGAAGATAAGATTTGGTGGGAGCTCAGAAGTGGTTGGTGTTCCTGTTACTGTCTTTTTCCACCCACCCAAATCTGTGGCCACAGATCAGACACATTTTTGCTTGTGAAATTTATCCTCTTATGTCATTGTAATTTCACTAGAGAGTTAAAACCATCAAGGCCAAATGCTTAAAGAGACAAGAGATCAAAAAATTTTAAAAATTTAAAAAAATTTTAATATAAAAATTATTTCCCATAATTTCTTCAATATCATTTAGTAAATAATTTAGAATATTTCAAGCTACACCTTTTAACATGAATTAAAAAGAATGTTAATGTAAATTGTCTGGTTTCTCTAATATAAAAAACAAATTCATCTATGTTTGATATACCACTTATTATTTTAAGTAGTTCTTTAAATGTTACAGATTCTTCGTTTATGGCCTGTTTTTTATTACCATGAGTTGAACCCACAGATACTTTACTACTGAGTCACATCCTGAGGTGTTTTTTTTGTTGTTGTTGTTTGTTTGTTTGTTTGTTTGTTTGTTTTGAGACAGAGTCTAACTTGCTTAGTGTCTCACTAAGTTGCTGAGGCTGGCCTCCAAGTTACAATACTCTTGCCTCAGCTCTGGGATTATAGGCTCATGCCACTATGCCCAACTGACCTATCATGATTAATATTAATGTTCAGTGACTTTAATCTTATAAATAGAGAAATTTCCATTGAAAACTTTGCATCTTCACTATATTCAATAAACTTGAAGTAATAGTAGGCAATCAGTGCTTTATGGAAATTAAAACTATATTAGAGATTTTCAAAAGAATGACAGAAGATATGTCCCTTTTAACATCCTTCTTATATCCTACAAACAGAATAATAGAAATTCTTTTAGAATCAATAGTTCTTTTCCTGCACCTTTCAATGTCCAATTTAGGGTAGTCTCCAAATAGTCGCATACCTCAAGATGGATTAATTCACTTGTGGTGTCCAGAGATAGTATATCTTATGACCTATGTTTTTGTTTGTTTTTAATTATAAAAATTAAACCTTAATTGCAAAAGAGAGAGCTGAGTCCATGCTTTATGGACTGATTCATCTGCCAAAGAATGCTTTGTTTCCATGAAGATAATTCAGTTATTATGATAACGTGTTAGAAATCTTTTTGCATGGATCTCAGTACCTATGAGTTCCTGCACAGGGCCATGTGCATGGTCAGGCAATGGATATTAAATCCTTTCCACATGCCTGGAACATGGACATCTCTCTAACTTGTCTGTTCTTTCTTAGAATTGTAGATATCCATATAACCTGGAACTGTAATGTACAGCCTTACATTTTCTTATCTGATTCCCCAACAACCTCTTTCATTTCTAGCCTTGCTGTACACAATACCAACTTTTAATAAACTGAAATTTGATATAGGAATAGAATTAAAAGAATACAATTTTTCAAAACTAGGGTAAGCACAATGAGAGATCTGTAGTAAATAAGGTCTGTGTGAACATTCACATCTTTTTTAAATGTTAGGGATGATCCTTCATTACTCCATATTGTAACATCTTAAATATCACCAGTTTTGTGGAGACCTAGCTGAATTTAATAGCATGGAGATGGGATTGTGGCTCCAAAGAGGAAAGGTTTAGTGGACATATGGATTTTGATGGAAAGACACAACCATGGATCTACTGAATGATTCAGTCCATAAAGTAATGGTTTTGGACTGATTCATCTGCCAAAAAATGCTTCGTTTTCACAAAGATAATTCAGTTATTATAAATAAATTGTTTTCTCAAAGTGTACATGCTTACATTTTCAAGTATTGTAAGCATGTACACTTTGAGAAATCAATTTATTTACTCTATTTGAATTTTAAGATGACACTAGTAATATTTATTGATAAATCTCCCTTTAGAAGGCTTTAAAATTCAGCCTTTCAGGCTTTAGAATAGGTAATGCATGCAGGCAAAGGGTAATGAGTGTCAGTGAATCAAATTGATCAAAGTTATGAAGAGGGATTCTATACTATGTTAAAAGAAATGACATCAGATTTTTAAAAGAATTTTTATATTAGATTAAGGTAAGTGCCAGGACTTTCTCTAGGGACTAGAAACACATTACATTTATGAGAGAAAGTAGTAATATATCTATTAGAGAGAGTTGATTTGGAGTCAAGTTTTCCAGTTAGTGCAGCTGCTATATTACATATGCATAAACATACTTATACACCTATATCACACTGACAATGGCTCTGTGAATAGGAAAGATTCACAGAGCCATTGTCAAAGTTAGATTCTTTCAAGTGAAGTTATTGGTAATGAATCAAGGGCAAATGATCTGGTCATTCACTTGGTACCTGTGTGTTTTGCACTGACTCACTTCATAAATATTCCCGATGAGTTAGAGGTGGTGAGCATTGCGTGGACAGAGCGGGGGTCACAAGACACAGAGCACTCACCAAGACAGGAAGGGTTTGCTTGCAAAGCTTACATTTAAATGGGCATAATAAAATGAATGGCAGCCACGATTTAAAATATCCATTTACAGGGTGTTATGTGAAGAAAATAAGAGTGTGATGCAAACAAGAATGGCCGGGAGACCAAACTTGGAAGGATCAGGAAACTGTTCCTTGATAAGGGGAAATCTGGTTTATGTCCAATATGTGGAAGTGGGCCAGCCTTGCCAAGAGAAGATAAGAGCAATTTCCAAAGGTGGTAACAGGAGAGTAGACTCTGGTGTTGAGGGAGGTTTAGTGTTTAGAGACCGGGAAAAGAGCAATGTCCCTATAGAGTCAAGAGGGAAGAAGGGAGTAGCATAGCAATGAGATCAGAAAGACTTCATTAAGCTAGAAATAGTAGTTTGGTGTCATTTGACCACAATTGGGAAGCTATTGGAGAATTATAAACAAAGAAGTAATAACTGTGTTTTTAAAAGAGCTCCCTACCTTCTGTGTGAAAAAAAGGATGAGCCAGTGTAGCAAGTAGAAGAGGGAAACCAATCAAAAATAATTCCTTCATGCAGTAAAGATCTACTGGGAATCTACTAGGCTTGCAACCCTGCTTAGATTTTGGAGGTGTCATGATATCTCCAGCAGGTTTATAAAGGTCAGTCAGAACACAAACAGTGGAAACTTTTCATTCTCTTTTTGCAATATATGTACACATTGAACCAGAAAAAATATATATATTTGGAGCTGTATTGCAGCTAAAACAGAAGGAAGAGGGAGACCAACAGGTGGCAATAGAATAGTGAATAAAAAAATGTTACGTATTGGCTGGGTGCTATCGTTCGGATTATCTCCTAGGGCATCTGTGAGCCTCACAGTGCTGTCTTGAGAATTAAGTGTGACATTTCAGCTCAGTGCTTATTGGCAACGGCTTGAGCGCTGTTCTAAGTAGGGAGAGTCCACTGTCTCTGGAGATAGCCTAGGTCCCATGCATGTTCAGGGATAAACACAGACATTGTGATGCAGAGTTGGGGAAGGAGATGGCCCACTGGAGCACAAGAAGTGTTACCCAAGACTTCCAGTGAATTGATGACCACATGGGGAACAAAACTATGAGAGGAGTCCGCAGGCAGCAGCAGCAGAGAGGCAGTGGGCAGAGTGCTTTTTAAGTTAGAGACTATGCTGGAAGTAAAATGTGTCATGATGTTATCATTCCAAAATCTAATTTGTTTTCCTAGACTTTATAAAAAAAAATAAGGATATCCTGTGTACCCTTGGGAAGGAAAGCACCTACATTTTTAATCACTGTATCTGGCAAGCTCTGAAGGGTGCTTAGGATGGATGGATGCCAAGCGAAATTTTTTGAATATCTGTTTATTGTCACAGTCACAGACCCCCAAAAAAGTTCTTTGTGGAAAAAAATGTGCAAAAAATTTTAAATGAGTTATGTTGATGACCCATTTTTCATACTAAGTAGTTTTGTGGTTACTGGGAAAAGCAAGATTTGCAGAGGACATAGAACTAATTTAAATAAAATGGAATTATAATTTGCTTCCTCAGTGTTAGTATTAACATCTTAGCATGTTTGTTTTATTAGTCCTTCCAACAAAAAAAATCTTCAGATTGTATCATTTAAAGCTTGTGTTTATATGTTAAATGGATTCTTAAGTTGGTGGAAAGAAACAAGAATACCAGGGATCCAGTAGTGTGACATTAATAATTCTTTAGAGAAAGTTTATATGGGAAGATTAAATTTGAGGCATCTCCTGGAGCTCAAGAATTTGGCAAAACAAACCGTTATTTCTCTGATTTTAAAAAAAATGTACACATGCTGCTATTGTTTATATAAAGCCATGTCCTCTAACTCTCCATCGAGAAAGCAGGGGTGATAAATGATAACTCTAGATAATATAAATGGGTAACTTTAATTATTTAAGATTTGAATTTTCCTTGAAAATTTCAGCAATTACTTTCATTGCCTCTGAATTTCCTTTTGCAATGAAAACAGTATAATCCAGTAAGGGTAGGAAGGAGCCAAAGAGAAGACTAAGAGATTCCATTGGTCATTTTTTAATCACCATATTATCCTGGACCATGCTTTGGTAGTGTTTTAACAACTGGCTTTTCACTTGAATTCAAAGATTCTTGTCAACATCAATTGTAAAGAAAGAGTGTCGGTGATACTTGTGTGTCTATTGTATAGGAAAGGATTTCCATGCTTTGTTATATTCTTTGACTCTGAATATAATTAATTGTGTGTGTGCTTACTCCCATTTGTTTGCTAGACTTCAAGAATAGATGAATTCTAGAGCAATTGACTCAAGCTTTTGTGGAGTTACCTCAATTGTTCCTTAGCTGTTTTTTTTTTTTTTTAAATGGAAGGATTATATTATAAATTATTATTCAACCCTGAAATCAAAATCAATTTTAGGCAAGTATAAAGTACAAAACCAGAGGAAGGTTGCTTGCATCATGATTTCTTTAACACTACTTTGCTAACTTTTCAGGATTTTTAAGACTTTAAGATTCTCCTTTCTATTATTTACTCTTATCCAAAATAAATTAGAAATATTTCTTATACCTAAACATCACCAGCCTCATATTGCAAGCTGCTAAAAACTCTGCTAATTTTTCTATAGTTTTAATGTTTAATTCTAGATAGATTAAAAAATATTGCAATGCATAGTTCTTTTTGGTAGATATTAACACTGATTTGCACATGTGGTCCCATAAGTAAAATGGGGCTATTAATCATCACTCCATAGCTACATGGTGAGAATTTGGGAGAATATTGGGAATACCTGGACTATATATATTTGTTTTGCATTTTTAGTGCAGTATTCTATCAGTCCCTAATTTCTCATTTTTAATGTGAATTGATGCACTCAAATCTTTTTATAGATTTTAAATTTTGTACAAATAATTTTCAGTATGCTTGATTTGATCACGTAGGAATCCATTTAAAATCAGCAGAAAATTTTCATGCAAATATTTTTTTTGGTACCAAAATTGAACAATTGTCACAATCAGTAATTTATGTAGTCCAGACTTCCATGTCACGAGTGAATTCTTTGTATGGCTGCATATCAAATGGGTGTCTCATTGTTGCCTGAGTAAAAAACTGTTATAAACTCACCATTTTGGGGCAACTCTTCCTGCTAAATAAACCTTGTGTTATATTAGGATAGTGGGCTATGAGTAATGTCTGCATGGGTACTTAATGGGTCATACAGAACATTTATTCCTCAACCATGGAAGGAGTCTTCAGCTCCTTAGAGGTGTGCTTATCTCTTTCCCCTTTTTGCTCCACACTTCCTCTTGCCTCAGAGACTCTCCTCTCCATTAGGCTGAATAGTCAAAGAATCTTTATTTTTTCTATCTTAGATTTATGTTGGTTTATATTTATCTCACTTGAATATAGTCATTTTGCCTGAATATCCTGTAGCCTGACCTTCATTATTAATCAGTACAGCATAAGTAAAGCTATTGAATCAGATTTTCTATTTTTTTCTTTCTTTTGTCCAAAAGGTCAGAATGAGAAAATTTATTGAAGTAAAGGCATGTTTATAATATTTTCCTCTATTTTCTCTATCTAATTGCCTTATCAAAACAAGCAAAAGGAAATAAATAAGTTTCATCTGATCCTAATAATTGCATGCAGGCTTCTTGATATACATTTTTTCTAAGGCTATTATAGGAATTTTGTGCTTCCTTACAGGTAGGATCGTAGTCATAAATGTGCATTTTGTAGTTCATTTCTCTACTGCAGGTCTTGTTGGACTTGGTCAAACACGAATGAAATCACATCAGAACTCGAACACAAATTCTACCCCATGTTAAGATATCCATTTTTAGTCTTAAAGATATAAAATAAGTTAGGATTGTTCTGTGTGTTTTTATATTGTCTTTTATCACTTTTAAACTTAGATGCATCTTCTAAGAATTTTATCTTGATATAAATTTTCCTGGAAAAAATAGACCATGAATTAACATATAAGGTCTCTTAACATCACACCTTTAAGTTCTAGGATTAGACTTTTATGTTTTTTTTCCCTTTTTTCTTAATCAAAATATAAGTTCCAAAATCTGTGAAAATTTTCTAATTTATGTTTTCACATTGTTATTTTCAATATAGTACATTTTACTTAATCAAATGACTCTTTTTAAAAAAATTGTCAGGACCCAATGGGATCAGAATAACAGAAATCACATTGAAATTTTCTCAATTTTATAACTTTTTTTTTTTGTTTCTCACTTGGATATTTTATAGATATATTGCTAACTATTTGATTTAATCTATCTTCTATCACTATTAGTTAGCTTCTATTTTATATACATATATTCTCATCAAAAAGTTTAAATCATACTATATTCCAGCGCTTTCCTTTTCAGTTATCTTTAAGTTGAAGTGGTGAGGTCACATTCTTCATGACCCTTGTCACATCTCCTTTGCCTGCCAGCATTTCTCCCACTGGTAAGGACAGGGTCCATTGCGTGGTCCAGGAGAATATCATTCAGCCTGAGAGATGAAGGAAGTGCTGTCACTGAGATGACACCTGTGTGCCTAGGGAACATCAAAGCCAGTGAAACAAGCCAGACCAGAAACACAAATATTGTGCCATCTCAGTCGTACCTGGGATTTAAAGTCATATGACTCACAGAAGCAGATGGTGGAGGGTGGGTGTCAGGCTGTACGGAAGGAGCAGTGGGGGTGATGCTGAAAGGGGCAGAGTTTCAGTTACTCACAGTGAAGTTCTGGGGTCCAGTACAGACCATGGAGCTAGCATGCTTAAGAGAGAGATCTTATTTGAATTCTTACCTCAAAAATCCTAATACTACTATTATTTGTAAAGGGAAAGGAAGAAACCTGGGGAGCTGATGGACATGTTTATTGCCTTGATGATGATAATATTTTCATGGGTATACTTATCCCCAAGTTCACTGAATTGTTGATATAAAAATTGTACAACTTCTATGGTATTTCAAGAAGTGGTTCGGAAAGTTTTACTTTTTCTAGTTTTTAAGAAATCTTACTATGAGCGAGATAAATTTCTTTCTACTCACTTAGATCCTTCCTCTATGGGTCATTAAGTCTGAACCATGTGTCTATCTTCTTTGACACAGAGAAACTCCATAAAGGTGGTAGAATAGAGCAATAGAACTTAGAGAAGACGCTAAGTATAAATCGAAACATGACTCTTTATTATATTTGTTATCTTGGGTGAATCTCCTTAACTCCAGGCTCAAGTTATTCATCTGTAAACAATGAGAATGATTGAAGTATCTCCCCATACATGAATACATATAGAGATAAGACTTAAAATTCTACATAAAAAGCACTTGTAATTGATTGTTTCACTCTGAATGATCTTATATTAAAAAGAAATGTGCTTTTCTACTGTCATGTTCTCATTGAATCTGAATCATTGAGTCCTGATTGTATCAACAATTTTATGTTTGCAAACTTTTTAAAAAAAAAATCAGAATACTTTGTTCTTCAGCATACATCCTTAGTATACAGAGACCAAGAAGTCTCTCTGAAGCCCTTTCTTGTTATATTATCATATAAATTACTGAGCATGTCTGTCTTGATTGTACTTTCTTCATCATTTGCCATATCTTTCTTGGTATCTGGCTTGAAAATTTTATCTGGGACATTTTCCTCTCTCTCCAATTATAATTTAGGTTTGAGACTAACTGATGAGATTGGAAAGTCTCCAGACAGACCCTTTCTTCCTGAGCTCATTAGAAGCTTTCTGGTGTCCTAGCCAAGTGGCCATCACTCTGGGTTAATTTGTAGAATAGAAAGCCAAATCATACAAGTGCTGCCAGCCACCAATTTAGCCAGATAGTTAAACCCCACAGCATCTTTTATCTTACAAAGTTCCCACTTTCACTGGGAGCAAAAATGAAAATGCCACCTGGGTCCTGAGGCTCTTCAGATTCCCCCCAAAGGAGATATGACCAAGATGGCTCCTATTTTGTCTTCTATCACTGTCCATACATAGAAAGGCTTCAGATCTCTAAACTACTTTTATAGGTCATTTTATTTCATCTTCTTAAAAATAGTGAGTAAAGGCTGATGTTATTGATCTGATATCAAATGAGAAAAATATGTTCAGTGGTGAAATGATTTGCCCAAAGCCCCACCGAGTTAAAGATAGACCAGATGTAGAATCCAGGTCAGGTTCTGCCCTTCATTTCCAGACACCATCTTTTCAATATAGAAATGTCACCATTATTTTTTCATTTTCACTCCTGCATGATATTGTGAATTTCACTCAGATACCATGTTCTGAACATTCATATATCAGACCAGCCTCATTTATTAATTTATGATTCATTTATAATAATTATTTCCTACTTCTGCTAATCAAGCATGTATAATTTCCAATCAGAATTTCTGATGATCATGAATGGAAAAAAAAAACAAGGTTGTTAAAATAAGTTAAATAAATGCAATCAAAAGTAATTAATCTTGATATTTACATTAGTCATTATATAATTAAATGTAAAATTTTAATAGGGTTTTAAACATTTTGAAAATGACAATAACTCTATTTCTCATCTAGGGTCTTAATTCATATAATGCTGGCTTTAACATAGCATCTTTAACTATGATTATACATCACCAAGTACAGTAGTGTACAGTGTTTTACCTAATATGTTAGCTAAAAGTTTATAATACACTAGGTGGGATTTTAAAAAAACCCACTACGATAGATTTCACAGAACTCCCCGGCCTAGTACCTACTCTGCATTGCATTTGGGGACATTCAAATTCCTGAATGATAATTGTATCTTTTCTTACTTTTCTGGTGAGTTCTTTTTACTTCTCCAGTAAGTTATTTTTTAGAGTGAAGTGGTGTGTGGAGCATCTCCTAACTTGATGTAACTACATCCCAAATGAGCAAATCTGTAAAGGTTTGACAAATATGTAGTGCTCACCAATCAGAGGCAGCTTTCCTACCAAAACCAGCTGGAGGACAACTCCGTCAACACTGAAGTCTGGGAAGCCCTAGTTTTATCTATGAGGGTGGCATGAGAACTGGTATCTTTTTAAATAATACCTTTTCATTGCTACTTTGTACTCCTGACAATATTTGTGATATAATTTTACATACAAAATTGATCAAATTATATTGTTATATCTCTTAATATATTACATACAAACATGTTACAAATCCTACTATTATATAGAATAATAATGTATCCATAAAATATATAAAAGGTATTTTAAAAACTAATTTTACATAAACTTCATATACATTCTAATCCTCATTGCTACTTCTTTCTATTAATATTCTGGCAAACATAAGATTTCCAGTTATTTATTGCTCTATAATAAACTACCCTAAAACTTAGTAGGTTCCAACAACCACAATACTCATTTTGCTCATGAACTTACAAGTTGGGCACAGTTGGTGGCAACATCTCATTTCTGCTTCATGTGGCGTTGGGCTGAGTGGCTGGCTTCAGACAACAGGAACACCAAGATGGTTCCCTCCCTAAGCCGTCAAGTCTGTGCTGCCCTCATTGGCCACTCTGCTGGGGCCTCGGGTCCTTTCCACATGGGCTTCTCCACAGGTTCCTGGGACTCTGACACTGGTGTCTGGTTCCAGTTGTCAATTTTCCATGATTCAGGAAGTTAATGCTATCAGGTTTTGAAACCTGGAACCAAGAAATGAGTTCAGTATTACTTCCCTGTGAGTCTAGTGATCAAATCAGTCACAGAGCCCACCTGGTCTTAAGAGCCAGCAAGGTAGACTCCTCTTCTCAATGGGAAGAATGGCAAAGCATTTGTGGATATCTTTAATCCATCATGATAATGTTATTATCTCAAGTTAAGGGAAAAGAGATGAGAACAGATAACTAGGTAAAGTGACTGCCTATCCAGTCTCCAAATGTTCAACAATTGTTTATCAGACTCCTTGTCAAACAAAAAGCTTGGAATTAAAGTTTTAGATTCCTTTAGTTATTTAATTTTTAAAAATATTTAAACTACAAAACTTCAACCAATAAAGTGAATATTTACAAAAATATTTCAAGTATAAACTTCTGAATGTAATCTTGAGAATTCCAACTTGACATTTAACTCTATATGCTAAAAGAAAAGTAAGGTTTTGAGAAATACCACATATACGAACATTATAGGAAAACTTAAGGTAGCTCACAGAAACAGAAATTGATAGGAAAATGTATGCTGTTTATAAAATGTTTTATACACAGGACACTGAGTATTTTGTAGCATGTATATTTTTATGGATAACATAAATGCATTTTTTATATTTCCTGCATCATTAATTACTTCTTCTACGCTAAAAGATACAAATAACATTTTTCTTCCTCAGTTCCTTCTATGAAGACTGGTATATAATGAACATGCTTTTTAAAATAATTAAAATCAAGACTTTTTTTAATTCACTTAATTTGGAGTTTTGGATTTTATAGATTTGATTGACAAATCCCTTCTAGAAAAACTAAATAATGTAATGCTGAAGAAGGAGAATCAGAAAATGTAGTCATTAAATGTTTGTTTCTCAGGGGAAAATGCATTCTCTGTCCTGGAGCAGAAGCATGTACAGGTTAAGGGAAGGGCCATTCTAGGCGGGCAGAGAAGATGACCACTGTTGTGCCAAGTGTCTTGTCTGAGAAGTCTGGTGAATGATGGCTGAGTATCCAAAGGCTGGATGAGCAGCAATCACAGTCAGGCATACTGCATCTCCTTACTGTGTCTTTCTAGGAATAATAATTTGGGTACCTTTCCTACCACCTTGCATTTCTACCTTCAGAGGTCATTTGTACTCCAAGTGCTGGGGATTAATACACCAAGTTCTATCAGCTAACAACCAGCTGATTTTATAGAAAGAAGCTCTAGGGCAAGAAGTAGGAAGATCTCCAAAGTAACACCTCACTTTTGAGGAACTGAGCTTGTGGACACTTAGGAGAGTAATATTCTGGCTATCCTTTAAAACTAGGTTCTTGAAATATTTGTTGATTATGTATCAACAAAGACAGTGACTAGTGTCTCCAGAAACTGGAAGGCACCCAAGCACCATTGAATCCCCATCTTCCCACAACCTTTGCTGTTCCTAGGAATATGTGTGGCCTCAACAAAATGTCTGTCTTCTAAGTTTTCAGCGAATCACACTAATGACTTTGGGATATTTCAGTGCTCGAGATGGCTCTTCCTTAACATGGATATAACAGCTCAGGAATTCAAGAAAGACCTGGATGGCCAGTTTGCAGCCTTCAGAAATGGAATTATTTTCTCTGATTTAAGGTGATTTATTGGGATAAATCATTACCTAAAATGCCAACTTTAGGTCTGAGAAACAAAATAAGATCCAGAGTAGGAGAAATGGGTGCAGAATTATACGAGAATCTGGAGTAATTGGTTTGCATAGCCAGTGTAAATAACCTCCTCCCTCTCAGGTTTTCTCTAAATATGACAATCAATGCAGGGACACTGCAGTCATCCCATCTGCCCTCATGGGCAGTGCTGCTCCCTGCTCTTGATACCCATCCTTATTATCTCCTCTAGGGCCCCCCCACCCTCTCCTATACTCTAATCACATGATTTTCTTCATTGTCCATAATGCCCTGTGAACAGCTATCTTGACACGTAATGCTGAGCATAATAACCATATCTGATATACTTCTCAGTCACAATACTCTGAGCCCTTGAAGGCTTCACTGTGTCTTTATGCAATACAATCAATGCAATTTTTGATGGATTGACAAACCAAGCAACCTCAGGTAGAATAAAATCAAACCCCAGCAAAATGTAATTTTAAAAACCAATCTCAAATAACTCTGATAAATGAGTTAATTGACTTAATTTATTTTCCTCTGTTATAGTATAATTTTAATAAGGTAACATTATGACTTCCAGGTATAAAATAAACATTAGTCAAGATTTTATTTAACTTTCTGATGATGGAAATGTTAACGTAAGATAGTAAGATTGGACTAAATTGCATTTAAGGAGGTAGGTAAATAGAAAGCATTTAATAAATGAATGTCAGGATAATGTTTTTGAGTTAGATACAACTGGGTAATGTCTGACATAGAAATAAGTCAGGAATGTTCTGGATATGTATTCCTCTGAATAGAAATTAATTCCATATTCAATGTAAATAACCTCATTTTACAAGAATCTCTTTACTACACAAAAGTCTAAAAGTCACTCTATACCCCCTACTAGGTAAAAAATAATGTAGATGGTAGATAATCAAGACCAGCATTATACAGATAATAAACTGGAACCTATTTTATATATTTTCAAATTTCACATAAATTTCTGACACTTCTTAATATGTAAGTTGAGGGTCTCAAATTCCAACACACGTCATAAGAGAGTTGATGAAACCCATGAGATGGGCCATGTTGTGAATTTAGAACTGAGCACAGTTATCAAATATTGTCGTGTTTTAGGAGAATACCAATTTTAGTGTGAAAAGCTATGATTTTATAATGCTGTCATTAATTAAAAATGTTTTAAAACTCTGCGCCAAACAAGTCTGTTTGTGGTTTATGGGGCTCCAGAGCCACCAGCTGAGTATTTCGGTGGCAGACTCCAACAATCCAGATAGCTTATCTACAAAAACTGAATTTCATATGTTGATTTTTTGCTCTGTACACAGTTGTTTGTTCTTGGTCTGTAGGAAATGCCTCTGCTCTGGAAATCTTTTGAGAGCCAGACTTTTCCTTTAAAACTTTATCTCTGCTTCTAGTTCATGCCGGTGATGACATTTTCTACTAGATTCTCACCTTCAGGGATCCCAGCCTCACGTTACTGTCATGAACAGCCTCAGACTAGACCCTTTAACCTGTCCCTACTCTAGTCTGAACACTGAGATACAGACTATCCAGTAGCTTACTCCAGCTATCTAGAGCATCCTCAACACCTTTCTCTCTTGCTGTTCCCTGCATGGAACCCCAAATCTGTGACTCCTGTTTTCAATTTGTTCGTGGAGTTTCACTCTAAGATTTTGGTTTATTTTTACCTAAGCACCTCTGATAAAATACCGTGCATTGTGGAGAGAATGCACACACAGTAGGTCGTACCCAAGTTCAGCTCTCCATCCCTAACTACCTGGAGCCTCAACCCAACTCCAGATGGAAAGGTTGACAGAAGAGAAAACAGGCCAGGAAACCTAACGGGTAGGGCAGGTCAATAAGTGACAGTTTTCCCTGCCTTAGTCCTGTCTCAGTAGTAGGCACCCAGTGAGGTGGGGAGGACCCAGTTAGCTTAGGAGTGGACTGTAACAGGGAACGCTGGTCAGAATCAAGCACCTGCAGCAGGTTCTCAGCACCCAGCTCCGTGAGGCAGTACATCATGAGGAGAGCAGGCTCCTTTTGTCCCGCTTTGGGATAGTAACCAGAATTGAATCCTTTGAAGCTACTTGTGCCTACCAAAGGGGCAAGGGTAGGAGGTTAAAGAAACAGAATAGTTTGAATTTATTTTAAATTTTCTCTCAACCCATTAAAAATCAATTATATCCATATTCACTTAGTCATTTTCTACTAATACATAATTGATTCAAGCTGTCATTTCAGTACCACTAGTTTAATAAGGCTTGAATGGCTTTTCAAAACTAAGAAAGGAGGTTTACGAACCATGCTGTCATGAGCTTGATAATCGGTATGTTTTCCAGTATTGCTGCATAACACATTCAGTCACCGAATTCTGTCAACTCTGTCATCATAACATGTCTACGGTAGATCTAATGTTCTTTATCGTTCTGTTTCACTTTGAGCCCTGCTATGGCCTAACTCAAATTAGTTGAATAATTTCCTAGTTTTCCTGTGTTGAGACCTGACCATTAACAAGTGAGGGTATCTTTAGAAAGCTTTCCAAAGCGGAAATCCATTTCTGTAATCGTCCCCTATTCTTTATCTGCATCATACCCCCCCAACCACCTCAGACCCTGCAGTCCTCTCTAGGACATAATCTAAGTTTCTTTGATGATCTGATACTCATCCAATCAAGCTCCAGCCTGTCTTTCCAATCTCATCTCCTGTTCCTTTCCCTCCATCCCCACTTCCCAGATGGCTACAAGGCAGAGCTATCAGCTTTATCTAGACCAGTAGGAACTTGCAGAATGCTCTGTGCAGACTGCGAGCCCTGCACATCCCACTCACCCATTTTCATTCCCTCATATGATCTCCTAGCTGTGTTAAGTCTCTTGGGAATCTGCACCGTCTGATTCTTCCAGTGCTGACCATGATTCCCATTCCTAATAGACATGTAGTAAATGTTAGTTTATTATTCAATGAGCAAGTTCATCCTCTATCCTTATAATAAAGTGCTTTATTTTATATTTTTATATTTCAGAGAACATAAAAATCAATAAATGCTATTTGATTAATAATGTGGTAATAATAACATTATTAAAGATTCTTTATCATTGGACCTAGGATGTCAACACATTGGTAGAACAAGAAACTATCCAAAAAAAGATCAGTCTAAAGGGTTGGAAAATTTATATAGTGCAAACAGCAGCTATTTATCAAAATATAAGCAGAGCAATAATACAGAGAAAATAATTCTCCATTGTGCGTAATTCATTTAAGCCTTAGTAATCACTGCTGAGTAAAATCCATATGCACACGAGGCTTTATATTTCCATAGAAAACAATAAAATTCTTTCCAGATGTTTACTAAGAATAAACTATACATACTCATAATCTCCTCTCAAAAGAAGAAAAACAGCAAAAGCAATTAAAAATAGCTTTATGCATAATTTCTTAGATATTCTTAATACATGGATGAGTACACAGGGAGAAAATTGAATAGCATTACCGTTTATCAGTATTGTGGAAAATGGAACATGCAATATATGTACTAGAAAATGAAATCTGACTTAAAACGGCAAAATAAAATAAAAGCCAAAGGAAATGAAAGAAACAAAAGCACTTTTTAAAATTGTATCTCTGTTATAAATCCTCTATGGAATTCATAATAGGAAAATTTTAAAGTAAATATTCAATAAGTGTATTACAATTCAAAGTAAAATGTCAGAGCTTCCCGGGATTGGATATTGAAAACTAAGTTGTCAGGCAGGCCATTGCCTTAGATGTTGAGGAAACATCAGGGTTTTGAAAACAGTTGTTTTGGAAACATTTAATTATTTATTCTACTACTTTTAATTATGTGAACTCTGGGGGAATATATTTGTTGCTCCTTGAGGCTTTTAAGGTTTTTCCTACATAAATGTTCTACTTTTCACCTCTTTTTCCTCCAGAATCCATTTGTATTCCAGATAAATCTATGATTTGATTGAATTAATAACCTCAAAAATATTTTCTCCCACACATGTGGATCTTCTTAGTCGACTATTTTCTAACCATTTCCCCTTTCTTCAACGTTTTATACTGTGGTATGTATCATGTCAGTCAACATTTGCTAAATTATATACATCTATGTATAAATATATGTAAATGTGTAATTTGGCTTATATATTTGAATATATTCTGGGGCTCAAAATATGCTACTTTCCATAAGAAAATGAAGGTTATGAATCATATTTACCTAATTACATACTAAAAATCATATAATTAAGAGGAAAATATATTTGTTTAAGATGTTTATTGAATCCTACTAATCCCCACTTGAATTCTAATCTCTGGGGATGGATGCATCAAGACACAAACTTGCGAAAGAACAAAATCCCTGCCTTCTGGAGTTGGTATTCCCTAGAGGAGACATATAACAAAGTAAAAAGAATGACATGTAAATCCACAGACATATCAACTCTACTGATTTTAAATGTTTTAAGTTGACTATGGCCAAGGTTGTTACCGTAGTGGAATGTAAAATATATCTGTTAGAGAACAGCCTGTGATAGTCTGAATAAAATTCTGCCATAGGAGGGAAGAAAAGATGGAGGAATAGGTGGCAATCCTTGCTAAGAGAAAAGTCAAGAGCTACTCTGTAAGGTTGAGAAGAGTGCAGGTCTAAGTAGCTATTCAAGGTTATTAAAGGTAACCACAAGAAGAAATATAATTATGAAGCACTGGGAATAGGAGAAAGAAATTAAAAGTGTGGTTTATGTGGCTAAATTCCCACTTCGTATATGAAAGTGTCAGTAGGTAGATAAATTGAAAGCTAAGGAAATGCAGATATATTCACATTAGCTGAATTATGCTGCTGACTGCCAGGAATTTTAGATGCCAAGGCAGATAAAAAGCTGCCTCCTGAGCATGGGGCTGGTGGGGGGAGGCAGGCCATGGGGACTAAGCTTTCATGATACACTTTCCTGAAATGCTTCAGTAGCCGGATCTTTCTAGTTTATAATTTCTAATTTATCTTCTGAATCTCAAGAGGATGGTGCTTTTGAAATATACTTTGTTTCTTCTTCCATGTTTCAAAGAAGCTATATTACAGTAAAATATATGTCTATTGGTACTTAAAAAACTAGAACTTATATGCCACATGGGACAAAATCAATTGGTACAGAGTTCTGCTATAATAAGAAAATAGGCAGGGCAACTCGCTGCCGTATTTTAACCTTCGATGTTGAAATAGTAGAAGGAGCACACAGTGAGAGTAAGGAGTGGAAATCCACAGGCTATGGCCACCTGTGCAATGTGGACCTCTGAGTTTCTTCACTTTTTCTTCATCTGGGCTCCTCTCCAATTCCCACTAAGAGCAGAGATGATTTAAGCTGAACAGTGAGAGTTAACCTGGTCTCCGCTGGTTTATAACTGTATCATTTAAGTTCACTCCTACTCAACGGGTGCTTCTCAGTCTGTTCCCTTCACCAATAAGGTGGCTGGGACAGCCATCAACCTCAATGCCATGAAGGAGGTCCCTGCCTCTCCCGGGGGATCCTCCATGATGACGATGTTTCCCCTGCCTGTCATGACGCAGTGAAGCCCTGTGCACCAGGAGAGGTGTCACTGTCCCTTCTTGAACTACACTGACTCCTTAACTTAGTGCTATTCAAAATGGCACTTAGACGCCTTTTGGATAATCCTCTGATTTCCACCCAAATACCATGAGATAACTCATGATACTGGAATTAAAAGTTCAGAAACATTTTTTTTCTCTCAGTATCACATGGTAGCAACAGCAAAGACCATGACCCATAGTCTTGTGCCATCAAAAAGAAGTGTAGTACAGCTTGGGTGAGGCCAATCTCAATGATATAGATTGCACTTTGGCCATATGCAGTGTAGTCAAATACTGGCCCATCAGATTGAATAAACTCCTGTGTTTTCACCACAAGTAATTTGAGAATCAATGCCCTAGATGGTATCACACATTTAACAGGTATAAAAACCATCACTGTGTTGAAAACAAATTTATAACTCCCGCCTAGATCTCTCCCCTGAACTCCAGATGCACTTAGCTAATAATTCTATTTGGATATAATAAGGTTATCAAAATTAATATGTTGAAAATCAAATTCTTGGCTCCCAATCAAACAAAAGACATCTGAAACCTGCTCCTTCCCAGTCTGCCCTGTGTTAGTCAATGACAACTCTGTTCCTTTATTTATGCAAAATTACTGAATTCATTCAAATTCTGTTCTACCACCACCCTGGTCCAGTTACATCTTCTGCCATCCTCCTGAACATCAGGTAAAGGAGTCATTTAAATTAGTTCATGCCACTTGAGTGCTAAGAACTCTTCACTACTTCCCCTGGGGCTTACTACATCAATCCCAGTCCTTACAATAGCCCACAGTTTCCTCATGATTTCTCTTGTGGCCACCCTCCCTCTAATTTACTCTACTCCATTCACTAACTTTTCTTCAATCAAAGAAAGCATGCTTCTCTGCTCAGGAAGTCTATACCTTGTTTGCTCTCTGTGGACCTCTACTCATGTCACCTGTTCAGACAGAAGATTCATGAAGACACTCTATGAAATAGCAAGGCATCTTATACTCTATCTCGGTGATTTTACCCAATTGTGCCAGTTTTTTTTTTTTTTTTTAAACGGGGGTCAGGAGAGATACCAGGGATTGAACTCAGGGGCACTTGACCAATGAGCCACATCCCTAGTCCTATTTTGTATTTTATTTAAAGACAGGGTCTCACTGTTGCCTTATTTTTGCTGAAACTGGTTTTGAACTGGGGATACTCCTGCCTCAGCCTCCCAACTGCTGGGATTACAGTCATGCACCACCATGCCACCTGAGTCAGGTTTATATATTACACCCTCATGGATAGATAATGTCAGGTATTTATTGAGTACACACACAAACTGTCAAGGGCCTCAACTCTTGATGACCTTGGACTTCATTACACTAATCAGAAATTCGGAAGCACACCCAAATTTGGAATCTCTGTACATATGAGCAGACAGAAGGAAACCGAGGAAAAATCTTGAGCTCATCTATTTAGAAAATATCCTTTGCCACAAACCCTACAGCCCCATGCTAGATTTGACAATGAAGCAGGACACCAGCCTAGATTAGTGTCACTCAACTTTGGCACTTCTGGCACTTGGGCACAACAGTGGAGGATTGTCCTCTCCAACTTGGTGGCTAAGTAGCATCCCTGACTTATATTTATTGGATGCCAGATAACTAGGGAAGCCTCCTCATGCACATGTGTACATGTGACAAACAAAAACATCTCCTGCAAAGTCTTCCCTGGAAGGGAGAGAAAGGCATCACTCCCGGTAGAGAGAGAGATTTCTCCCAGAACTTTGTGATTCCGCCTTCTCCTCCCACCACTTCCTGAAGAGCAGGCAGTTGTGGAATCCGCCTCCTAGGGACTGAGGATCCTTCCACATTCACATCTCTATCTCCATTTGCTCTTGATATGGTTTTCTTCCTACTTTCTCTTCCTATTTGAAAGAATTTTCACTTTCATCCGGTCCTGAGTTTGTTATAGCAAAGGTTTAGAATAAAATTCTTTGATCACAGATGGCCATGTCTAGCTCTTGATTTTTAAAGGGAGCCTGTGGAACTGAGAAACTATTTTTAACTTTCATAAAGACTGGCTTTCCAGGCCTTTTTTATGCAGGGGCTCACAGAAATCTGATGTGGCCTATAAAGGACTTTCCTTTTTACTTGTCATTTGTCCTCTGTCCGCCTGGGACCCCACGGGCGATGCAGGATGAATGCATGGGTGTTGCTATTTTAGGGGAATAAAACCTTCTACCATTTACTAAAAACAATAAAATTCGGTTTACAATCTTCAAGAGCATAATAACTATTACACATGTAATATATGGTAATTTTCAAGTATCTTAAACCACATTGAATTTCATAGAGAGGAATGAATTATTGTGCTGAAATACGTGGCATAATGATTTCTTTCCTTCAATTAAGAGGCATTTTTATAGTGATCATCATTATTAAATGAGATAAATATTTGCATATGATACAGTATACAATCCTTTCATTAAGAAATGATGTTATTTTAAAAATATGTATTGGGTCCTGAATCATGATGTTTTTAAATGTTTGATTTTAATGAGTCATTGAATATGTATTAGATTTTATGAGATGCACATATTTGGGATATGGCTATATTTGTCAGCATAAAGATGATTTAAATTTTCTTAAAATAGACTATTAGGATGCAGATGTTCTTGCTGACAGGTGCTTCAAAAGCATTAAAAATAGACGAAACTCTAATACTTTTTGAAAATGTAATTCTATTGCCTCTACTTCTGTTAAGTTAAACAAGTTTTGATCTTTTTTTTTCCTCAAGCACACATACTAATAATGTCCTATGTCATTTGTGTGTCACGTATCTACTAATTGGCAATTATGGGCAAGGAATTATATTACCTGCCATGTGGTTGACCTCCCCCTGGGCCCTCCTTCTCGTCTCCTCTCCTAACCTCTAGTAACTCACAGTTTCTATGAGATCGACATTTATGTATTCCACCCAAGAGTGCCATGTCCATAATAAGCAAAATCAGAAGTTAATATAATAATTTTTGTTGAAATGCTGTGTTAGTGCTGAAGTAATAAAAGTTTATCAGGGTCTCGTGTTGATACTTTGCTTTGAATTCATGTTGTGGGACTATCCCATAGGTAACATCCCACAGGTAACATCAAATTAAAATAAAATTACTTTAGTGATCAGACCATGTTTGGTTTTTTTTTGTATCTTCACATTCAACTTCAAAGAACAATACTAGTTCTATATTTGCAATCTTAATTTATTTATTAATTAAAATATAAAAGTTGTACCTATTAATGTGGTATCACCCTTACACCTTTTTTGAATGTATAAATCAGATTAAATATGTTTATCTCCTCAAACATTTATCATTCCTTTATGGTTACAGTTTTCAAAATCCTTTCTGCTATCCTTTTGAAACATACAGTACAATTAGATTTATCTGCAGTCACCCTACTGCACAGTAGCATGGCAGAAACTCTTCATCCTGACTGTAACTTAGCACCCATTGTTCAATTCCCCCACCCTTCTTCTCACTCCAGCTGCTTCTAACCACTATTCTCAATTTCTATGAGATCAGCTTTTATATGTTTCACCTACGAATGGCATCAAGTAATACTTATTTTTCTGTGCTTATTTCATTTAACATGCCCCATCCATGTTGTTGCAAGTGAAAGGATTTAATTCTTTTTCATGGTTGAGTAGTATTCTACTATGTAGATGTACCCAAATTTCTTTAGTTTCTTCGACTTCTTGGCTATCGTGAATAGTGCTGCAATGAACAGAGGAGTCCAGGTGTCTCTTTTGAATACTGCTTTCATTTTTTGGATGTAGTTGGGTTCTTGTATCATTTGATAGTTGCATTTTTAATAATTTAGGGAACCCCTATTGTTTTCTATAATAGCATAACTTTTATTGCCACCAAACTTGTGCAAGTGTTCGCTTGTCTCCACACCCTCACTAACACTTGTCATTTTTTGTCTTTCAGATAATAGCCATTCTAACAGCTGTGAAGTGTTATGTCATTATGGATTTAATTTACATTTTACTCATTTGTAACTAATATTTTTTCACATACCTGTTGGCCATTTATATATCTTCTTCTTTTGAGATAGAAAAGAGCAATCTCCAGAATAGAATAGATTCAGGGCCCTTGCTCATTTTTTAATCAAGTAATTTATTTTCTTACCATTGAGTTCCTTAAATATTTTTGGATATTACTACGTTATCTGATATATATTTTGCAAATAGCTTTTCCCATTTACAGGTGGTCTTGTCACTCTGTTGTTGATTGTATACTTTGTTGTGCAACAGTTCTGTAGTTTGATATAATCCCATTTGTCTATTTTTGCTTCTTTTTGGTCCAAGCTTTTGGGACCATAAACAAAAAATCATTTCCCAAGCTAAGTCATAGATGTTTTCCCCTGTTTTCTTAAATAAGAGTCTAATTTCATTCTGCCACATGTAGATATGGTTAGTGTACTGTAAAGATGGTCCTTTTCCCATTGTGTTTTTGGCACATTTGTAAAAATACAGTTGACTATGGATTATTTCTGGACCTTGGATCTGTTCCATTGGTCTGTCTGTTTTTATATCATTTGGTTTTCCTTATGATAACTTTTAGTATATTTTTAAGTAAATTTGGCTTTAATTAAATTTACCATTTATATTAAAATCTACTTATTGGTGATATGTCATATGGTGTTCTACTTCCTTTATAACATATTCAGCTATCCATATTTAAATCAATATCACAATGGCATTAATTCAAAATTGAAATATATATCATAGTTTGTAAATATGTATTGTATTCCATTCATCTGTATTTGTAAATATTTCTCTCTGCTTGCTCATGTATGGCAATCTGCTTTTCACAAAAGCACTGATATGGTGAAACATAATTTTAATTTTTCTTTATTTTGAACTATTGGTAATTTATATTCTATAAAACTAAACATTCATAAAAATGAATTTACAAATAGTGTATAACTAACCTGTGCACCTTCTTTTGCATTGATTTCTTGAACTTTAAATATAAAATGCCTGTCTTTAAATTGACTCATTGACTGTCAAGCTTTCTTTCCACTTGGTGAATTGAAGACTTCCATTAATCTTTCATCTTCAAAATGTCTTTGTAGACTCACTTTTCTTTACATACCTGAATTGCGAGTTAAACTGAAAAGTTTCTAATTTGCACAAATATATCATATATTGTAGTTGTTGCAGCTTAGAGTAAAGAAAATAAATCACCAACACACGAGCCTGAAGTGATACTTTTGGAGAAGAGTAAATGAAGTGGCAAATGCTAGAGACTAAACTGCAGGTCAACAGCTATATAAGTAGCAAAATATATTTGTACATTGTATACAAAAGTATATAAGTAGCAAAAGAAGACACTCAATTAGAACTCAAAAGGCCATACATTCTGTGATTCCTTGTATATTACAATCTAAAAATGGAAAAAATATAAGGGCAGAAAACAGATTATCAGTGCCCTGGGACATAAAGTGGGAGATGAGTTTGACAACAGAGAGATCCAAGAAACTTCAGAGGGTAATAGAACTGTTCTCTATTTTCATGTCATGGCCACATAACTTCATGCGTTTCTCAAAGCTCACAGGACTGCACATGGAATGGTATAAATTATAAATTAGTATAAATTATAACTAATAAACAAATGAAAAGGATGTTCTGGAACAGGACACATAAGCAGAGATTTAAATGAGGAGTCCTAGACTAAAAGATCTTTAAAAGGAGGTTTCAGGAACATGTTGGTTTGTTTGAGGAAGGAGAGGCAAGGATGACTCGAGCCTCTTGCCCAGGGCAAGAGTGGGAGCAATAGGCTCCAGTGCAATGGGAACTCGACATTCAGACATGTACTGAGCCTGGCAAGGCCTTTAGTGTTTCCTGCTATCGTATAAAAGGTCATTCTAGGGTCACCCTGAACTCTAAAGGAAGAAACTGATCACAATATTTTAGACAATTCATTGAATATATGTCCTTCCTTAATGATATTTCCATCCATAATAGAAAATTTCATTTCATTTTACCCATTCAGATGATAGATGTGATATCTGACCCATCCAGTAATAATGATCATGTTCTCTGTTTATTTATGATTAATCATTCTTGATTTATAAACACATTTACTTGCTAACATTGATGCATTTGTCTAAATATCTAGACTTGGTTTGTATATATTAAATGCATACTTACCCCCCACAATTCCTTCACATGTTTTATGCTACATTCCAAGAAGATATTTAATAAAGGAAAAGTAAAATGCTTATCACTTTCTGACTTTTTGGTTTTTCTTTTGGAACCACATTGATTTTTATTTTATTGACACTATATTAATTTTGCCAGATCCATATACTAAATATTACGAATTTTCAGTTGATTGACCCTTATATCAAAACCACAAAATTCCCCCCTCTCCTAAATTTGGTGATCAGTCAAGTTCCAATACAGCATTTGAGTGGCTACCTGTACTCCTGGATCAATGCATATGGTTCCTTTGGAGGTAAATCAATCATGTTTCCTTACATAGAAACCTAAAGGAGAAAGCACATAATATGTATTTCAAAGAAAGATTGTTTATAAGCAAGTCAAAATGGAAGAAAGCAAATATGAAATAGTGGTGTTTTGTGAGAATTGTAAAGTTATTAAAAATGGCTCAAATTCTAGATTTGCTACTTATTAGCTCTGTGACTTTAAAAATGTAACTTAATTTCTCCAACTCTAATTTATCATTTATAAAGTGGTAATAAAAATAATGTGTATAGGGTTTCTCCTTGAAAATAAAATGAGGTACCAGATTTAACACCTTGCCGAAAACACACTATTTGTTCTTATTATTACTTAGAACACCATATTGGGATAGCTCATTAAAATGTAAGTGATATTTGTCTTCTGTGGTAAGTGGTTGAAAAAACTGAATGACAAATATAAAAATATTAATTTATTAAATGCATTCCCAGAGTGAAGATCACAGGAACACATGCTTGACAAAATAAGGAAAAACATCTTCCATCACTTCTAAAGCAGCATAACTTATGTTAAGAGAACTTTGAAATTATGTAGATCAAGGCTCAAATTCCAGCTTTGACACTTTCTGGCTGCAAATCTGGGACAAGTTGCTGTATTTCACAAAGCTCAGGGTCCTTTTGTTATAATTGGAATTATAAAATTAGTTCCTTTATGTGGTGGTTGTGAGAATAAAAACAGGATGCTTAGCAGAGGATCTGGTGCCTTGTTCAGGGTTTAGAAAATACAGGGATCAGCAGATTATGTTTCCAGTGCTGTGAAGGTACTTTTGCTCAGTATGTGTGTACTGAGTGCTCACTATGCACAGGACCCATTGATGAAGGCTGTCAGGAATGCCACAAAGCATAAGGCATTATTTTGGCCATGGTCAAATTTTCTCTTTTCATAATTGACTGATCTCCATGGGGAGAGAGATGGAGTTCTATTCTATGTGTTCTCTTTGCCTGGCATAGTCCCTAGAATACATGTGCTCAAAAACATTTTTTTTTTGGTTAAGTAACTATAATGATAATTGCACATACCTCCTTTCTAGTTTAGAAATTATTTGGGAAAATAAGAATATAGTGAGTTCCAAGAAAGAGAGAAATTTCATTTTTTTTCTTTTCTTTTTTTTTTGTGACTGCTTTTCTTGCTATTGGTAGGATGCTAGTGGGGCTGCTTTTCACTGTTACTGGTAGAATTTGTTCTAATAAATATTTCTTTGGTTCCTATCACTACTTTCTATCAAACCATGAAATGGTTCCTTCAATTTGAGGAGGATATCTCTCCATCTTCCAGCACCAAACCCACTCATTTATTATATTGATTTTCAAAATTCAGTGCCCACAGCAACAGCAACAGCATCACCTAGAACTTGCTAGAAATGAGCATTCTCAGCCCCTCCCAGATCTACTGCAATGGAAACTCTGGGAGTGGGGAACACAACCTTTTTTGACAACCTCTCCAGGTGATTCTAACAATCCATAAAGGGGGCACAAATCTTTGAGAACTTCCAACCTGCTATCTATGTCCTAAATTTTATGTTTGCTTCTACTAAGTTTCTTGGATCAAATCATAGAAGCTGAGCTGGATGAGTTCTCATAACTGAGCAACGACAACCTCACTGTGTTCTTTCCATAATGGGATCCACAAAAGTACAAGGCTGAGGTGTTTGTGCCTAGTCAGCTCTCTTCTCCAGACATATCCTAAGGGAAGACCCTTAGATGAGTTTGAAGGGACTAAGTGGATAACTTTTCAGGTTATTTCAAAAGGTCAAATTTTAAAAATCCTCCTCTTTCTGTATGAGAGGTCTGACGCTAATCTGAAGAGGACCTCTGCCTGGAGGCAGAGGGGCCTGTTTAGTGGGCTCTGTTCGGTTGCCCCACTCACTGAGAGGGCACAGAGTCCCCAGAGCCTCTATTTCTATACTCAGAAACCACAAAATATACAGGAACAGTGATACACTTGCAATGTCTATAATAATTAGTCAATGTGAGACTTCAGCAGATAGAGTTTACTTACATCTGGAGGTCATTAAAGGCAGCTTCTTGGAGATTTTTTTCATACTCTTCTCCAAAAAGCTTTCAGTTTCAGCAGCTGTTATTGAAGATGGAAATGTAAAGTGAGAAACAGGATTGTGAAACAAATGCAGGTAGGAAGCCAGGTTTTCCTACCAGAATATTTGACCTGTCACAATTATTTTAAAGCCAGTTCTTCTACTCTTATTCAGAGATTTCTTTTAAACATCTGGAGATATTCTTCTTTGTTCATTTGGGTTTCTATATGTATGTGTTTGAACAGAATTAAACCTTGTCAGTATGAATTATTTTATAACATTTTTATATATAAGCATTTCAACTTTAAACACTGAAGATCAATATTGGCATGCAACAATTTAGATTGCATGCAGGAGTAGACTGGCATGCTAAAAGAATAACTTTTTTAAAAAATAAGCATGCTTTCTGGTTAATAATCCACATTTTACTTGTTTCTCTGAATCTTCATATAACTTTAAGAATTATAGTGGATAAGTCTCACATAACACTCTGTGGATAGTTATAAGTTCAAGAACATGGGACTGCCTATTTTAAAACTTGTCTGTTTTACACAGAGAATGTAATATCATAAGCACCTATTGTATTTCTTAGGCTTTTTTTCTGCAAATAATGAGTATATCTACTGCTGAAATAAATGGAAAGAATAATCACCTCCAATTTCACTTCATGTATATAAATAGAACCTTTATTTCCTCCATTCCGAGAAGCTGTCAAAATGAACTCTGCATGGGAAGTTGAAAGTGAAGAGAATGTTCTGTCAAGCCCCCCAACAGTTGAAAACCCTTTCACATCTGGGTTTAAAAGTTCTTCATTGCCTGAGATTCTTAGTTGCACACAACAGAAACCATTTCAGGTATTATAGGGGGAAAGTCGTTGGTCAAGGTATGTAACTATCCCACTGATGGAACTGCAGAAAAAGGCTACAAAGGGACCTTTAAATATTGTCTCCCCCCACTACACAGCAGACCTGGATCATGAGGGGAACTACAGCTTCCTCGGTGGTCAGTAAGCTGTTGCCCTAGTTGCTGAATCCGACGCTTACCACCCTGGCCAAGATCTTCAAGACAAGAAGGAGGCCAGGCCCTCCTCCAACCATGTAGCAGAGCCCTGAATCACTGACTTGGATTGGCACAGTGTAAAACACATCTGTAATGACATCTGTCATTTTTGTCTTGCCACTTCTGCCTTAGGAGGACCCTTAGATGAGTTTGAGGGGACTAAGTGGATAACTAAAGCACACTGCATCAGCCACACTGTGGTATTCTCTAAAGCAACAAGTAACCATCTGCTTGTCGACAAGCGAGGACACTGCTTGGCTTTCTTTCTGGATGGTTTTCTTTTTCCCTCCACATCCACTGTCTACCCTTTCTAGGGGACATGGACAGGTTCTTTGCCCTCTGTCTTTGAGCTGGTTTGGGCTCACAGGATCAGCAGAGCACAGCGGAAGAGAAAGCAAAGCCAGTGTGGGTGTCGACCCCTGGTGCCCTCCCTGCAGGACGGCTGCAGGAAGGAAGTCTTCCAACCAAGATGACCTGAGCATGTCTATCAGGTGGTCTTCTTCCTGCAGCCCCCTCTCTGCAGATGCTGCTGGATGGACTGAAGGAACCAAATCCATGGAGTACATTTTACCCTACATGGTCCTCTCACACCCTTATAAAGAGTCCCTTTCTTAAACTGCCTTCAACTAATTTAATCTCAGTTTGCTAATTCCTACCAGGTTACTGTCAGATTCCTTGCTATAAAATAATCAAAAAATAACTTTCTATGATTAAGGTATAAATCATTTTCTATGATATTAGAAGCTACTTATAGACAAGGAAGCTGCCTAAATTAGAGCATAATTAATAAGCCTCCATATTATAAGTTACAAGGCAGTAAAATTATCGTTTGGTAATAAATGTAGATTCTCTACAGAAACCACCATAATTCCAAGGGCTGATGCTCAATTATATCCATTTGAAAATCATCAGAAATTTGCCATCATTTTTAAACCCCAAATGTTAGAAAATTATTAAACTTCTGGGTCCAAAATAAATTTCCTTTTTTAACCTCCTTTATAATTTACAGAAATAATAGTGTGTTTTATAAAAATGTTATAAATGATTACCTTTTAAAAATACCCTATAATATATTAAAAGTTAAAAAATAACTCTAATCAGTGTTTCTAAGAGACCTAGATTCCATTTGACAAATTAATAATTTAAGTAGCTTAAGAAGTCAAATTTTATTAATTATTCACCCAATCTACTTTCTTCTACATGTGGAGAGAAAAATAGTACTAGTCAAACCAATCATAAAGGCATTAATAATAAAATAATTGCTTGACTGACTCTTTCGTATTTCCTTCAATTTATACACACCAGGTGAAAGGAAGGTACATTTTGAATATTTTGAATGTAGTTCCTCCCTCCC
>NW_026000164.1:5780406-5850331 GCF_001458135.2 Marmota marmota marmota | reverse complement strand
TCTCTCTCTCTCTCTCTCTCTCTCTCTCTCTCTCTCTCTCTCTCTAGGTCTCCTTCTCCTCCCAACCTCCCTCCCTCCCTCTAACAAGGGCAGGTTTCTCAATCTTTCATTATAGATGTTGTTGCTGTTGACAATTTAAGTGGAGAGTACAAATCATACTTGTAGGCAGAGAAGAAGAAAACAATCAAGGGCAGAAAATTGGAAGTCTGGAGAGAGACCTCAGAACTCACAGCCTAAGTCCCAGGAGATCTGGGGCTGCAAACGTTTGAGTGTAAGACAGGCTTAGGAAAGCAGGTGAGAGACAGGGCAGGAAAGAGGTCAGTGCCTAACGGCCCCTCCTGTGGGAAGCAGAACTTCAGTGCTAAGTAGAAGCACAGGCCATTCGCCATCCAGATGAAAATGTCAGGCTCAAACAGGGCTGGATTCTTGGATAGAAAAGAGAAAATGTGTGACTGACACAGTGAAGAATTCAAGGGAGATGAACTAGCAAGCACCCCAAGGTGCAGCCCAGGGGAGCCAAGGTCAGTCGGGCTTGCTCTCTCCCTAGGGAACAAAGGAAGCTGGAGACTGTGAGGAGAAAGGAATGGTCCCACCCTGTGGAGAGGGCATGACATCCTACACCAGCATTCACCTCTTTCTCATCCCACTGTCTTCTGTGAAGGCCTGCTATGGATGGAGCGCCTACCTTTTTCTGTCTGAGGAAACCAAGTGAACCTGCTTCATCCCGGGAAGAGTCACTCCTGAGATCTCTCTCAGGCCAACTATGTGCCATTAGATTCCACTGACATGACCCCAGGAAGGCTGTTCACGTTACTCATTGATGTCCATAACTTGACTGTAGGTTGGAGAGGGGATGAGTTTGCATTCCAAGGCTCAGGGTAATATGGGAGAGGAGAGACTCCTGCTCCTGAAAACTTGCTGCTGAGGAAATGTGTTAGACTGGCTCAATGGGACACGAAGTTTGCTACCAAGAAAAAACGTCATATGTCCCAAGGAGAAATGCACAAGAAAGACAGATCCTACTATGTGCTAGTGACTGGAACACTATTGTTGGGTGACTTCATCTGGAATCTCCTCTGGGGTCAGCAGTCTTGGATCTGGGCTAAGCTCTGGAAATAGCTATTGAGCATAAATATGAAACCAGGCAAAGAAGCCAGAAATTCAGTGCATAAGTGTGCCATATTGTGGTATTCAGTCCAGCAAGCACATTCCTAACAAGAACAAGCTGAGGTCCTCACAAAACAAGCACAAATGCAAGCTTTTAAAGATACCCATATGCTTAAAAAGTATCTTTCATTTATGAAGAATATATTTATAATTAATATCATTGTAAGTATTACATATAAGTGTGTTAATACATTATTATTCAGAAAAACACTAGAAACTATGATAACCCAAAATCACTTCTAAAGAGTCTCACTTTCCAGATCAAGATATAGAAAATCTTCAAGATCATTTTCTAAAGAAAAAAGAATTATTCTTTCCCTATCAAGAGGTTTTTGTTATCATGGCTCATATTACACTTTGAAGAGTGGTAACAGAATTCATTGACCTCTGGAGAATGATCAGACCAAAGATTTTTTAAAGTCATAATCTTTATATTTAAACCCATAAATACATAATCAAACTTAAACATGAGAATGAATTGACTTTCATTAAAAATCAGTGTGGCACATCATTAAGTAGAGCAAGGTGAGAAATGTAATGGAAACATCCACATAGTGAAATGGTGTGTTGTTATGGATGTCCCTATGTTAATCTGGTCATCTGTAATGAAAGTTCATAAAGAGGAGGCGTCATGCCAGATGTGGTGACACATACTTGTAATCATAGTTGCTCAGGAGGCTGAGGCAGTAGTATTGCAAGTACAAAGCCAGGCTCAGCAATTTATTAAGGCCTTAAGCAACTCGACAAGATCCTGTTTCTAAATAAAATATTTTAAAAAGGGCTGTGAATGTGGATCAGTAGTTAAGCAACCCTGGGTTAGTTCAATCTCCAGTACCCCCCCCCCCAAAAAAAGTGTATGCATCACTGAGATAAGGGGTTTCAACAGTCAAACAAAGTGAAGGCCATAGTTTTCTTCCATAGCTATCTGTCCCAAAGAAAATTTGTCTCACGCCAAATAATAAAAGCAGGCACAATATGTGTCATGCAGCTCTCTAAATTTGACTAAATTCCAGTTCATTCTCTTTGGGATGCTCTGACGACACCTTGAATATTCATTATAGACATATTGTAAAACCCCAGTGGCAGAATCCAATTGGCCCTCTGCACAGTTGGGCTGCTAGCAAGCTTCAGACCAAACAGCCACTTTAGACCTCAAGGCCAGGTGACAGTCCAAAGGGTTATAGGTTGACTTTTGAGGTCCCCAGGTTCCTACCCCCTGTTTCTATGGGGAAGGAGGTACTAGCATTTCTATCTAGTCAAGGCAGAACACCAGCGGTTCACCACTGCATTTGAATGAATCCTTAGGCTGTTTGCTCAGCCTCTGGCATTGCTTACAGACCAACGTATACAAAGTATCTCTATGATTGGATCTGGTATTTTTTTAAATAGAAATTTTTTAGCTTCTAATGAAGCAATGATTATGAATATTTTATTGTTAAATAATCATGGACTTTGATATTTTTTTAGAACATTTCATATTTTTATTAAACTAATCTGTGGAGTATATGTGTGTGTTTGATAGACAATATTACAAATATATGTAGATATATTTTCTGAGATGGGGAACTCACTGCATTGTCCAGGCTGGCCTCAAACTGTGGGCTCAAGTGATCCTCCTGCTTCAAAGTCTCTCAAGTACTTGGGGCCACACTGTGTCCAGCTTAACAAAAATTTTAATTTCCTTCTCTCTCTCATAGTATCTTCCCTAGTCCATTCTTAGCTATCAGAACTTTGTGCAGAAAAAATTTACTCTCTGCTATTTTTCATTTGTAATTTCAACTGAGTTCATCTCAGAAATTGAGCTTTTGTAAGACTTATTCCATCTAGGCTCTGGATATCCTGTTTAGAAAACTGATGTGCCTCATATGGAGTGCTCCACACTTACAGACCCTCAGTGAAGATTTGTGGAAGGAGTAAATATGCAGGTGAATGGATCTCCTCCTACAATTTCTACTCCTGCTCAGTATATTAGCCAGGCCTGTACTCTTTCTATTTCTGTAGCTTTCAGATTTTATCTAACCAAAACAATTTTAAAACAGCAAACCATTTCAATTGCTTTTGTTATGATAGGAATGATATAAAACTTATGAAGTAAATATAACATTTTCATAGCTACAAATGAACTCTTCCTAAAACAAAACCCCAAACAATATCTGCATAGAATCATAAAATATGTGTCAGTTTATTGTTAAAGAATACATACATTTTCATGGGCTGGGGTTGTGGCTCAGTGGCAGAGTGCTTGCCCAGCATGTGTGAGTCAGTGGATTCGATTCTCAGCATCATATATCAATAAATAAAAAATAAGAGTCCATTGACAACTAAAAAAATTAAATAAAAAATACATATATTTTCAAAAGGATATGATACAATGAAGAGGTTCTGTTGCTCAATAGATATGAAAATGGACATCACCAATAACTTCAATTCAGCCTTGAAAATTATTCTTGAGCCACAGATTTCAATCAACATGCAGATATTCTTGAAACTTTGACACAAAGAATTTGTGTTGACAGGAGAGCTTTGAGATAGTCCTTAGTCTTTGCTTACTGAGATCAAAGCAATCCTGGAAGATGATTTACTGTACAATTTCAATAGAACCTTACTCTTTTATGTCATCAGAAGTATAATTTTCTCAATCTGCTTATTGGAAAGGGCACAAAGTTATCTTGTAAGACTTAGACATGTATTTTAATAGTTACAAGGATGGCTGGTTTATAACCTTGAGATGTGAAAGATTTCGCATGTGCTATTAGAAAAGCATTTTTTATTTCTTCAACGTTGAAAACAATTTGCCAAAAAAGACGGATTTTGCTTATCATCATGTGGCAATTAATCAGTGACTATAACCCAATGATCTAGAAATGAATTAATAAATCCAATTAAAGTATTCCAAGGTTTCTCTAGAATTAAGAATGTATATAGAAAGTTACTCTCCTTGCAAAAGTTATTTTGCAAGTAAAATCTGTCTAACAAGTTAACTTTAAAACATACTGTAAAAATCTTATTTGTATAAAGATATGTGATACTATTCACAATATAAAATAATATGCATGCACTTTTGTTTTATCAAGCTGTTAGCCAGTTTTCCAGCACTGAGAAAAAAAAAATACCTAAGAAAATCAACTTATAAGGAGGAGAGATTTGCTTTGGCTTATGACTGGTTTCTGTCCATGGCTGCTCAGCCCCGTCACATTCAGCCAAAGGCAAGGTAGAAAATCATGGCAAGGAGAACAGGGTGGATCCAAGTTTCTTACTTAATGTCAGCAAGGAAGCAAAAAGAGAGGAGTAAGAGCTGAGGTCCCCAAATCGACTTCCAGGGCACACCCACAGTGACCTCACTCCCTTCCACTTGGCTCCACCTCCTAAAAGCTGAACCACCTCCAAAGAGTTCCACAGGTTTCAACCAAGCTTTGGTCATGGCCTTTGGGGACCATTTAAGATCTAGATCCTATATTAACATATGTTATGTTTTACAAGACAAATTCTGTTAAAAGATCTGCAACTAAAACACTGTGGTCCTCCCTCAGTCAAGCCCATGATTTCCATTCTCCGGGGGCAATTCTGCTGTTTTTTAAAATTATTCATGTTATTGTTTCTATTCTTAAAGGTATGGGTTATATTTATGCACAATTGAGTGTATTATCTTAATTTTTAAGTTTAAAATATTTTCCATTGGCATTTTTTATACTACCTTTCTATAAAACATCTAAATATGTAAAACTTTTGGTACATTAATATGACTTTTTTTACATTTGAGCCACCGAGTATATGAAATTATTAAATTTCCTTCTTAAAAATCTAATATTTATAGTATTTTTTAAATTTCATTAGTTTTCTGTTGCCAGATATGTTTTTCCGAACTCACCAACAAAGTTTTAACTCTCTTTCCAGTATAATCAAATTTTTAAAGTCATAAGCTTCCTCATATATATTAGCTTAATTGATTTATTTTTCTGAAATAGCCTTCCTATGACTTTCCATCCTCCTGCTCCTGTCTGGACTGTTTACTACCTGAACTTGTCAGTACAAAGACTTCTCTTGCCATAGTCCTTAGTATTCCCTTCACATTTGTGAAATTCTCTGAAACATTTTAGACTCCATATTTTCCAAATTCTACATCATTCTGTTTTGTTTATTCTTTTCTCCTTTTTGTTATGTATATTCCCTAGTACTTTGGAAAAGGGACGTGAAAGGAGCATTTTTTTGTTCCACCTTTTATATTCGCAGGTCTCCGTCTTCCAGTCCAATCCGTCGCCTATTTTTGGAATCCTGGACACAGCACTCTGCATGTTGGGTGGGGCAACTGGAAGAAGACATGGGGTACTTTCAGTTGCCCCTGGATTTCCTAAGCAGAGATTTTCCTCCAGCCTCTCTGGAAAGCAAGCCCCCAGCCTTCTACCATGAGGAAAGGGTAGCTGTCTGGCTGTGCAGGATGTGAAGGGAACTTGGACTCTAAAACTTTTTATACAGACTCTTAGCCTTTTTCCCCAGCCCTACCTTGGCCTTGACTTTCAGAGGTTCCTCTTGTTTTGACTTCCTGCAGTTTTCAGATTTAGCAGATTGTGCAGTGCAAACAGACTCCATTCTTTGCCCTTTACAACCCACTCCTCCAACTCAAAGCAGACCTTTAGAGTTAAGCTTTACCAATGCACTCGTAAACCAAATTAACCATCTGTTTTTCAGGACCTATTGTGTGTACTTCATCCTCTCCTCCTGTCTTCTACACTTTTGGTATGTTAGCCCTTTTACCTTTAAAAGAAAAAAAAACCACTTTACTGTCTTATTTGTTGAATTTCACAAGACTCCATATCTTCTTTTTTAGTATCTAAATTAAGTGATACCATTTACAAGTAAGTTTATGTTTCTGCTGGATAAATAATACTCACTGGTATTGTTATGCCATAATTTTGTAACAAACCCATATTGTTACATCTAAGTTGTTCTTTTTTTTACTGATAATACATTACAAACTAGCCTTGTATAAAATCATTTTATTATTTTCAAGCACTATTAATATGGGTATACTTCCATACCAAAATTTTTAACAGTGATGGCTCTGGGTGATGGGTCATAGGATTTTTGAATTCAGCACTTAATTATTGCATAATTTTCAAATGTCAGCATTAGACTTATATTCACATTTGTGATCTTAAGGAGAATAAAAGGAACTTTGCTAAATTTTTAAATTAATTTGAGTTCCAACAGGGAAAACATTTTTTACACCAATTCATATCACATTGAGTTCAGTGCTAGAAAGAAATGGCTGGCAATATGTAATTATTAATTTCTAGGCTCTGCCTCTTACTGCATATGAAGCAGGATTCTGACATCAGAATTTACAGAGCTTTGACTGAACAGATAGTTCTCAGCAGCGACCATGAACCTTCATGATCACTAGTTGTTATTATGGCACCAAGGATGGATGCCATTAAGAAAGTTCAATATGAAAGGTGTTCATGAAAAAATGAATATCAGGTTATTTATGGCAGTTTTGGAAGATCAAGAATAACTACATTTAATTCTTTTGAAGATGATGTTAAGGAACATCTCAAAAAATATTCTTATATCAAGAGATTTAAAAAGTGAAGGTCAACCGTTGAAATTTATGCACTTATGAGAATGATGAAGCTTTTGAAGTTTAAATTGTTTCATAAAGTTTGGCTCCAGAGTTTCTTTATTTCTATTTATAAGAAACAATCTGGTTTGGTCTATCAATTTCCTCAGAGTTGTACTTTCTTGGACTTAACTGGTTTATTTTGAATCATGAGGAGTGGCTAAGGCAGGGGTTTAAAAGTAAAATACAAACACAAAAGATATGATATTGAAAATGTTAGAATACTTAAGTAGGTACAGTTACAACACTTTAATATGTGAGATATCATTTGTTTATGTATATTACATTCTATTTCCAAGAATAGCCTGACCTCATCCAGAATGAAAGCAAGTCCTCCCATTCCACCTCTGTGTTAACAATAATCCTTTCCCACTAAGGCTGGCTAGTTTGTTAATTTAAAGGTTAGGCTCTATGTCCTTCACAGTATTATGTTTTCTTTTTAATTTGATTTTCCATGTGAAATTATTTTGTTAATCTTCTAAATCCTTTTGAAACTTGTTGTGCTGGTTTTATTTTGCATATTCCTCATTAGCCCAACCAGTTTCTTGAGGGCCAGAAACATATGCAATTATTTTCTATCCTCTATGCTCATCTATTGTCTCATTCACCAATCAACAGATATTTACTGAGCTTCTTTACACAAACCCGGGTGTTAGACATCAGTGATCTCAGAAATATGACAATTCTGATGAATGAAGTGATTGCTGAAGGTAAATTTACATACTCATCATTGTTCTGCCTAGGATTGAGTACAGAAAATTGGCAGTGCAGGCTAGCCCTGAGTACAGCACAAATGGAGACTTAGCATTTACAAGAAAAGTATAACTTTGAAATGGATCTGAATCGTTAACTATTCAGCATAAACAGCACAGGAAAGAATAGAAAATTTAAAAACCACTAGATATTGACCCTGGAAGAAGCCCATCATTGCCTATGAATTTATCCCCAAATGAGAAAAAGTACATTTCTCTTTCTTCCGCATAGAACAGCATTAGTTGATCTAAGCAAACCCTAGTAATACAATTTTGCTTCTTACTTTACATGATAGTTCAGAATTTCACAGTAGGAGTTCCATTTGAATTCTTCGGTGTGGCTCATTTTCTACTTGGGGAATCTGTTCCTCACCCATTTGCCATCACTATACCTAGCAGATTCGGAATTCAATATAGCAAACCTGTCTACTGCAAATTCAGGATCGTCTCTCATCCATTTGTGAGAAACACATAACAAAGGGGACATTTAGAAGTTTGTTCTTTTTTTACTTCTTTCTCTGAAATCTCTCTTCCAGTGAAAGAAGTAGTCTAAAGTGATTTTCTATTCAATAGCACTGCAGAAGTTTTGGGAAAGCGACTGCCATTTACCTCCCAGAATTTCAGTATTCCCATGAGAAAGAGAATCAGTTTTTTTTTTTTTATTTCTTGACACTTTTTTCTTTGTGATACTTTATTCTTAACCCCTCAGTTTTTTTTTTAATATGCCTATAGATAAAGAAACTGAGTGTCTTAAGAATGTGCCAATTTGACAGTTAAAGAAAACGACTTAGTAGGCAAAATGTTTCCTTTGGAGAAAGGACTCAGTAGTTTCAGCACCTAGAGGAAAATCTAAAGCAATTCAAGAAAGATGGAAAGCCAAAGGAAGCCAAAACGCTCTAAAAATCATATTTTTTCAGTACTTGAAATTCTTCCTTAACGTACTATAAATGAGATTTTTGTTTTCGGTTTTTGACATTTTGTTTTCAGTAAACTGACATTTTGTTTTGAACACTGTTGGCTTACCCAAGTCCCACAGGACTAATGCTTGCAGCAGAGTTTGAAGTGTTGTCAAAGTAACCCTGAAATCTGGTTTACAAATGGGAAATGTTTCAGCATAATGGCCAATTTATACCTTCAGAAAAGAGTGGCAGGGCTCACCAGTGGTCTCTAGATTTTTCTCCATATATATATTTTAATTTAATATTTTATTAATGTCATGAAAAACGTGTACATGCCTCATATTTTTGCCCTCCCCTTTACAAAAACAGAATGTACGGGTCTTAATAAATGTTGTGTGTGCCCGTGTTACAGTATTATAACTGTGATGACAGGGATCCATTTTCGTGGACCATGTTGGCCAAACCATGGGTTGAAATTAAATTTAAACTCCATAGAGATTGTGAAAGTTTACTTTTCCTTTGACTTTTTATATTCCTTTCTGGGAACTAGGCATTTGCTAGTGGGAAATCATGATTTGGTTTCGTTACTCTGTATACTTGTTCACCTCATGATACCACTTTTATGCACCCAAGATAAGAAAGAAATCTCTGCAAATGTGATTTGTAAATCACTCTCCACTCAAAATTTGCAGGCTTACCATTCCTATGTCAAATAAAAGTGCTTACCGAGGCTTCATATTTTTTCTCTTGGCTTTAGAAAGGCAGTTCATCATATTATTAAAGATTTTTGTCTATCGTTAAAGTGGTAAAATGGAAATACCCATGTTTAACTATCATGCCTCAGTGAAATGCGGGATGCTTCCCTGGTATTATGTCATTGGTTGACTTCATCTGATTTTCCTGCACATGTTAGTTCAAAACAGAACACAAGACAAGGACAAAAAACCATGTATGTCATTCTTTCCCACTGATAAGCTCATTTTCAATTACTCTTTTTTCAAGAGTCAAAATTTTAGATTTCTCCCATTAGATAATATTTTATATACAATTGATGACATTTCCAAATCATTGCGAGATTTGAAATATAAACCCATTTTTCTATTTCCACAAAAGGAAATATTAAAACACTACCTCCATCTTGGTACAAATATAAATAATAAAAATGTCTCTGATGCTCGTTCTCACATTTTATCACCTTAATTTTGGCAGCTATTATGTATACCTTCTAATGGACTAGTAGATGTAGCAAAGCCAGAAATAGAACTTTGTGACACAAAATTAGATTATCTCCTGAAAAATTAGTTTTCAAAATCCCATTTATATATCTTCCCTACAAAATTTCCCCCCAGTGCCTTTTGAATGGCGTATTTGCCAAGTTGTTGCTGTACTTGCATCGATCAATCGATTGTCATTGATCTACCAAGTAGACCTCCCCGTAAAGGTGATAATTGAAAGCAGTGAATTGATGGGACCTTGAGGCAGGAGGAGTTGTTAGGGTGGGAGTCTGGTGTGGCCATCAAGCCAAAAGAGCTGGAAATGGAGTAAAGCTGGAATGAAGTTTTCGAAGATCACATCTGAGAGGTGGAATTTGGAGACCATATACGGCTTTACAGGCCTTGGTCAGAATTTCGTATCTTATTTTGTACACAATCAAAAGTCATTCGATATTTACTTTATCATTTACATATTTGTTGATCATTGAGAAATATTTAATCTGATGTATGATCAAAAATCTAGTTTGAATACTGCCTTAGCCAGGTTTTTCACTGCTATGACCAAAAGACCTGACAAAAACAATTTTAGAGGAGAAGAGTCTATTTGACACTCAAGGTTTTACAGGTCTCACTCCCTAGACTGCTAACTCCTTTGCTGTAGGTTAGAAATGCAGCAGATCATCATGGTGAAAGTACTTGGGGGAGGATAGTAGTTCAGGGCAAGACAATCAGGAAGCAGAGAGAGTGCTCCATTCACCCTAAAGGCACACCTGAGCAACCCACCTCCTGCAGCCACACCCTACCTGCCCACAGTTACCATCTAGTGAATCCATTCAAGTGGATTAATGCACTGATTAAATTAGAACTCTCATAATCTAATCTTTAAGGTTCACCCCTTACACTGTCTCTCACATGAGCTTTTAGTAGATACCTCATATCTACACCACAATAGGTCGGTGTGAAAAATATATAACAGAACAGCTAGAAAGGAGGATGTTTTAGTAGTCAGTAGATGATGTTTGCTGCCCTAAGGTGGTAAAAAGCACTCAGATTCTGGCTCAACAATAAGGACAAATGAGATAAATACAAGTACCAACTTTAACAAATCACTTTCATTATAGAGATATTTCCCCTCTTTGGTTAAAATTTATTTCCTACGTGTTTTTGTTTTCATATTGTAGCTGGTTGTAAATTGATTTTTTTAATCTTGATTTCATTTTCAGAAGCTTCTTGTTTAGTGTACAGATGCTACTAATTTTTATATGTTGATTTTTTGTCTCTCACAATTTTACTGGATGCATGTATTCATTTGAACAGTTTTTTTTGTGGGGAGAATCCTTAAGGTTTACTATACATAAGGTCATGTTACCTGCAAATGGAAGCAATTTAGCTTCTTTAACAATTTGGACACTTCTTCTTTCTTTTTCTCCACTAAATGTTCTGACTAAAATATCTGTTAATATTTGAGTAGAAATGCTAAGAGTGGTATCCTGCCTTTGTCTGGATCCAGGAAAACCTTTCAGCCTTTCCCCACTGTAAGACGTTGACTGTGGGTTTGTCATACACAGCCTTTATTACACAGAGAAATGCAATAGTGGTAGATTCCTTGCATGCCTAACTTATTGAGAGTTTTTAATTGTAAAAAAGATTTTGAATTTTGTCAAATGCTTTTTCTGCACCTGTTAAAATAATCAAGTGGGTTTGGCCTCGTTCTGTTCATGTGATGTATCACATTCACTGATTTGCCTTTGTTGACCAGCCTTGCTTTCAGGGATAAATCCCACTTGTTCATGGTGAATGATCGTTCTTCAATGTCAATGTTTAACATTGAATGCTAATGAATTTAGTTTGCTAGCTGAGAATTTTTCACCTGTGTTCATCTGTGGTTTTCTTTTTGAAGTACCTTCATCTGACTTTGGGTTCAGGGTAATTCTGGCCTCACAAATGAATTTGGAAGTATGCTCTCCTATGAGAGTTTTGGAAAAGCTTCAGAAGAATTGGAAGAAATGAAATTAGTTCTTAAAATGTTTGTTAGAATTCAAGAGTAAAACCACGAGGTTCTAGGCTTTTCTTGGATGGGAGACATTTCATTACTAATTGCATTACTTCACTTATTAATTGATCTGTTGAGATTTTTTTGATCTCTTCATAATTCCATCTTGGAAGATTATTTGCATTGGGACTTTATTAATTCCTTACAGTGTATCTAATTTCTTGGTGTAGAATTGTTCATATTAGTCTCTTGTGATCTTTTGTATTTCTGTTGTGTCAGTTGCATTGTTTCCTTTTAAATTTCTGATTCATTTGTTTGTTTATTCTTCAGTGTCTGATTGGACCAAGGCACACACCCCCTGCAAGTGTTCTGCCACTAAGCTATGTCCCTATTAATGTTTGCTTTATATATTTAGGTGCTGCACTGTTGGGAGCACATGCATTTATAATTGTTATATCTTCTTGATGCATTTTCCACCTTTATCATTATTTAATATTTGTCTTCTCAGTCTTTTTGCAATTTTTTTTACTTAAAGTCTATTGTCTCTGACATAAATATCACTACTCATGGTTTCTTTCAGTCCCTTCACATTCAGTTCACATATCCTTGCCTATCTGGCAGGTAGAGTAGAGTTGAGTCTTTTTCTTTTTATCCATTTAGCTACTCTGTGTATCATTTTACCTCCAACATAATTATGCATTAGATCAGGACTGACTATTGCTATTTTGTTCATTGATTTCTGATTCTTTTGTAGAATTCTTTGTTCCTTTCTTCCTCTGTTGCCATTTTCTTTTGTGGCTAAATGATTTTCTATAGTGATATGTCATAACATCTTGCTTGTATTTCATGTGTATATATTATAGACTTATCCTTTTTGGTTCCATTGAAGCTTCCAAAAATGTCTTCCAGCCATAGTTTATTTTAAGATAATGACTTTGGGGCTGGGGTCGTAGCTCAGTGGTAGACCACTTGCCTAGCATATGTGAAGCACAGGGTTCAATTCTCAGCACCACATACAAATAAATAAAAAGATCCATTGACAGCTAATTTTTTTTAAAAAAAGATGATTTGATAACAACAGCATCAAAAAATTCCACTTTTACTTCCCCACCTTGTTCTCAATTTTATATCACATTTAATATTATTTTATATTGCACATTCATTAACAAATTTTTGTAGCTATTTTTATTTTTAAGTTTTGTCTTTTAGCCTTCATCCTAAAGATAAAAGTAATTTACATATCACTATTACAGTATTAGAGTATTCTGAATTTGACTGCATACTCACTTTTACCAGTGAGACTTATATTTCCAAATGAATATTTTGTAATTAATTACTATCCTTCCTGTCAACTTTAAAGAATTCTCTGTAGCGTATCTTATAAACAGTCCTTGAGTGGGGTACAGTGGTGCATGTTTGTAATCCCAGAAGCTTGGGAGCCTGTGAGGGAGGATCACATGTTTGAGGCCAGCCTCAGCAACTTACCAAGACCCTAAGCTACTTAGTGAGAGCCTATATTGACAAATAAAAAGGGATGGGATGTAGCTCAGTGCTAAAGAACCTCTGGGTTTAATCTCCAGGAATCCCCACCACCTCACCCACTAAGAAAACAGGGATGGTGATCATGAACTCCTTGTTTTTATTTGGGATAATCTTTATCTCTTTTTCATTTTTAAATGACATGTTTGCTGGGAAATTCCCCCATTAATATTTTGAACATACACTTTCACACTCTCCTGGGCTGTAAGATTTGTGCTGATGAATCTAGTAGTTATATTGGAACACCTTATGTTATTCATTTCTTTTCCTGCTTTCAAAATCTCCTCTTTTTCTTTGATCATTGACAATTTGATATTAAAATTATTGGAATAGTCTTATTTAGATTAAATCTTATTGGAAACCTCTGGCATTTCTGTATCTGAATATTGGGGATTTTTTCTAGGTTTGGAAAGTTTTCTGCTATTATTTTCTTAAATAAGCTTTCTTCTTCTATATCTTTGTCTTTACCCAGTTTTATCACAAATGTCTCAAATATTTGCTCTTTTGATGCTTTTCCTTAATTCCTGTAAGCTATCTTCATTCCTTTGCTTTCTTTTTCCTCCTTTTCAAAAAAAAAAAAAAAGAAAAAAAAATCTCTCCTCAAGTTCATATATTCCTTCTTCTGTTTGATCAAAAATGCTGTTGATGCTTTCTATTAGATTTTTATTTTTTTCATTATATTTTTCAGCTGCAGGATTCTGATTTTTAGTTTAAAATTTCAACCTATTAAATTTCTCATTTCCGTGCTTAGTTTTCCTCATTTTACAGAATTACTTCTCTATTTTTCTTGAAATTCACTGAGCTCTCTTAAAAAGAAAGTTGTTTTGAGTTCTTTATCAAAGGATTCATGTCTACATTTTTTCTATAATGGTTGCTCACACCTTATTTTGTCTGTTTGATGATGTCATGTTTCCCTGAATGTTCTTTACCCTTGTGGTCATGTGTCAATGTGTCATTTGAAGAAGTAGGGACATATTCCAGTCTCCTCAGAAAGGTTTTACTGAGAAGTACCTATGGCATGCATGGAATTGGGCAGCAAAAGCCCATGGTAGCTAATGCTGGTGCGGTTTTGCCATAAGCCTGGAGCCCATGGTATCAGGCACAACACTAAGACATCCCAGCACAGATGCAACTGGCAACTGCAGAAGCCAGAAGCTGCTGATGCCTGCCTGTTACCAAGGGCTGTGCAGAATCTGGGGCTGCTGATGTTGACTCACAAGTGGTGTAGGCCTCCTGAGTACCTACAAATACAAGAACAACTGTGTCCAGTTGTGCACCTTCCTTGAAAGCATGTGCATCACTATTTGGCATTAACATCTATAGCAGGACTTCACCCAATTTTATGTCATCATGTAACTTTGTGTGATTTAAATATGGCTAAACAGGAGTGGCTGGTGTTTTAGGCTTCATATATGTAAGATGTTCTGGCATAGATTTTTCTGACTCAACCCAGTAATATTTCTGTTTCTGCACTAGGATGAATTAGTTACAATACTGAGGTTCAAGTATCTGTAGTTCATCAAATTTTGGATGAGGTTTATAACAGAAAAAGGAAAATGAAAATAAGAAAAGAAGTAACAACGTTTAGTATGATGGATTGGGACACACCATTAATTGAGAACTCTTGTTTTATGCCCAGCTTGGTGAGTGAGTCAGTCATACAATCATCAATCCCTCTTAACTTAAAATTAGAATCATATCTTTCATACAGCACTAGAATCAAACTCATTCTGACCAGTTCTGGTCTGTGTAGTCTTTCCACAATGAACTACAGTCAACCTTAGGCTATTAATGATGGTGTTATTCTTCTTAGAAATCACGTTGGAAATGTTAGGAAATGTGTATAGATCACTTTCTTTAATCCTTCATTTTACATATAAGAAAATAGATCAGACCAGGTACAAGAGTCTATTTTCTTTACACTTTATATTTGAACAGTCTCCACAACAGGAAAGCTATTTGGTTATTGGGCTGTCTCTCCTGAAACACTATCACTCCCCTTCATCTTCTTTTGAGGACAAGGAATGTTGGATTCAAAGGCAGAAAGTTGGAGACTTTACTACTGGTAAAACTGAAAAATTACTATTCATAATGCTCACCCTTCCTTCTTTCCTTCCTTCCAACTTCAAAATGCCCTGTAGAATCAAAAACACATCTGACCCCTCAGAGATGAATCTACCAGACCAAGGAAAACTCAGAAAAACTGTTCTGTGCCCTTCTCCCTCTCTGTAGTTTTCAAAAACATATAAATATCAAGTTTATTGTTTTGGTTATGATTATTTTTCTGAACATAATTTCATTTCATGTCATAACAAATAGACTTTAGACACTTAGGTTTCCAGTATTGATGGAATAGATGTCATACAAGCATTTTAAATTTGACCCACCTGCTTAAAAGCATGCTCCACAGACTACCATGTAGCTCTGTACACTCCAAACCTTTTTTTCTTTACAAAACATAGAGTCCTGTGCCAAGTCTTATAGGATGTGTTCCTGTCTGTAACATCCTGGGGATCCAATTCACATTGAAATCCTTTGCAGATTGGCACAGCACACAGAAGGAATAATTCTAACAGTACGAAGACTAAGGGGACTTATGATTCAGTGGAAGCCTGAATAAAATAATGGTTATAGCGACTATGCTTAAAATATAATACTTTTGCAAATTAAAAAAAACAATCCATAGCAGAATACACTACAAGGGCCCTCCTTAGGGCCTTCCATAGTCCATGTAAATGATAGACTTAAGCTTCAATTGATCCATACATCCAAAAGATGGATGCATCTTTGAATTTAAGGTACAGAAGGAAGGGTAGACCAATTTTGATGGTCAGTCAAAGAATACAAAGCCTAGGTTTGCAGATATTTCTATAAGTCATAAAGATATTCTCAGGATATGTACAGCTCCCCTCAGAACACTTTCCCTACACAGAAGCAGCCAGAGGATGACATTCCTACCAAAGCTTATTCCTTCCTCATCTCTGAACTTCAAGGATGCTGTGGATTCTGTTTATCCGGTCCTCAGCTTTGCCTCCAGTGTGATTTGTCCACATTGATTAATGAATCTAGGTGGTCCCAAACTTTGGACTTGATCTCAGCTGTTCCTTCCACTAGCTTGCATTCCCATCTCCATACTTTTGAAATCTGTCAGTTTAGACACACCCTCTAGGCTTCTGGTAGAAGCACAGCTTAAAAAAGTTTCTTGCAGTGTTCAGTGATAACCATTTCTTACAAATAATTTAATTTCTTGTTTTGTTCTATCAGTCAAATCACGATAAAGTTTCTGAGTTAAAACTGGATGAATTTCAAACCTCAGTCTCCTGTTCTGTGGCTTAAATCAGAGATTTGGTCACTACTCCTCATATTCCCTTTTCTCTATATTGAGGGGTGTGCAGATCTGAACCAGTGCTCCTAAAACATCTCCCTGATCAAGGTCCACCCTGTGGATGGAGCTGGGTGAAGGCAGCAAGATAAACAGCCCCAGAAATGTTGAAGGATATGAGCATAAAGCTTTGGTTATTCATTTATTTATTGCCTTTTTAAAATGTAAATTGGTTCTTGTTAGCAAGTTGAGGAAAACAATAACACCATGATAGTAATATGTGTGAAGGATTTGGCAGAAATTATTGTCTATCAGTGAGGAAATCATTAATATAACCCCAAGGACAAAATGTGGTTTACCTGACAAGAGAAGCAGTTACAATGTGATCCTGCCTTTGGTACCAGAGGCCCTAGGCAGGAGATTTTCTGATTTCTTTAGAAAATTCTTCCTGCATATGGAATTAGGCACCCCCAACAATTGTCTGGAATAATTATATTATTTGAGAACACACATTTGAACAGCCTGGTTCTCTTTAAAAATGCTGACAAAAGATTCAAGATACATGATTAACAACATTCTATCCCAGGTAATCCTAATTTTTGCATTTTTATCCAAGAAATTCCTTTTGTTGCCATTTCTAAAGGAAACTCATAGATCACAGAAGCTGAAGATCTTAAGTAAATTCATTTATTATCCCTTTAACACACGTTTTTCTTATGCAGAGCCTCCAGAATTTCTGAGCTTACCAATATTTAGCTTCACATTCACTTTTAAAAGGAAATGCAAGCACATGTGTTATTAATTATAGCAGAGTGCTCTGAGATGATAGTTAATGTTTGCTGGTAGTTTAAGATTATATTCCATGGGATATAAAATTACATCTAATGGCTTTCTTGAAACTAAATGAATAGACCACAGAATCTTTCAGGTGTTAAGGTTGGATTCAATGAAGACAGTTATGGGTAGAACTGGACCATATGGATACTCGTGCTATTTTAGATCTGAGTGATCAGCAGCAGGCACAAAGAATAATGTGATAAGAGGTTGCATAAGAATTGTTGTTCAAGAAGTACTGATACCTTTTATAGTTATAATCATCATAATGCTTTAGGGGTTGCATATACTCTGGACTCAAACATGTCACTGACTGTCGACTTGAATTAGTTTAAATTAGTTGCCTCATTTCATAAGATGATAAGAATACTATCTCAGAGGATTGTGGAATGGATAAACACAACTAGACACACAAAGTTCGGTTTCAAATCCTGGCACTTGGTATTCATTCAGTAAACCTTAGCATTGTTTTTCCCTCATCTGGACTAATAACTTGGGTACAGATTTATAATGAAGATTACAAACTGCACTGTTTGTAATGAGCATAAAACCATGCCCTGTACTTATGTGGTCAAATATTAGAATCCCTTCTGAGTAGAAGCTTTTTTTTTTATTAATTTTAGTCGCTGCTCCTCAAAGTGGTTGTGGACTTGAGAATGGAGACGGTACGTTCATCTTTGTATTTTCCAAAGCTAGTACAGCACTTGAAACAAAGCTAGCAAATACGGAATAAAAGAGCAATCCTGGGGCTATTATTAAAATCACCACATCACCGAAAAATGGACGTTGAAAAAGTTAACTTCGAGGTACGAAATAAAAATGGTAAAGGTGCTGCAGTGAATATCAATCAGATCCAAAGCTTCGAAATCTTAAGTGAAAACGTCTACATAGATATGACTGACCAACCATGTGTTTGGGCTTTAAGTTAAACAGAAACCTGCTCAGAGGCAGTCATGGGAGCTGAAACAATCTCTTTTTTATTTTTAAAATGATAAAGCCCCACATTTCTAACCTTTAAAATGATTGGAAACCATAAGAATTACACTGTCATCTTGAACAGAAGGGTTTGTTACTAAAAATAGTAAATGAATTATCTGTTTTTTTTTTTTTTTTTGCATGGTGTTACAGATATTGAATATAAATTTAAGGGCAGCAGGGTACACCGGTATATTGTTTCCAGTTTTTGCTGATAGCTGTATATAATCAACTGTTATTGCCATGACAGTGCCATATTACCTGCGGTATGAGATTTCCAGATAAAACCAACTTTTATTAATTTGTTTTCCTTAAATGGCTGTATAGATAGGAAGAGGCTTTGCCATCTTATTTCTTGCTTTAAATTTTATTCCTTTCCATTCTATGCCTTTGCAACAAAATTGCATTAACTTATAATCTAACACATAATGGATTTCTTCTAGTGTTTAATAAAATAGCATTAAAGGTAACTGCTACTTTTTTTCCCCTAAAATTAGGATGTTACATTGAATGGACACACAGTGGGCACATTTTATATTTCGGAATGTGTGCTTTGCTCAAGCAGAATGAATGTGATCAGTGTAATGGAAATGCCACACTAATGGCTCATTAAGCCTGGAAAGTACAGAATAGGAAAAAAAAAAATCTTTGCATGTGTTTTCGAGTGACTGAAAGCATCAAAAACCTGTATGCAGATAAGAGGGAAGGCATACTTCTTTACAAAAATAAAAAAAAAATCTTACTTCTGGAAGAGAACTGTTTAATCAGTGAGAAGCTTGACAGTGAAATTCTGTAAGAGAAGATGGCTTTGTGATGTAATTGATGGATCTGGTGGGCTCTTCAATAGTTCTTCCTTAATCTGTATCTTTAATTTTCATGTTGTTTCTGAATCATTTTACTAGTTTTTTTTTTCATGTAAAATTCTTTAATTTCCATGGATCAATATTTTCTTTTAGAATGTGTGTTCTATTGTTTACAAGAAAAATAATTCTCTATTCAATAGACCAAGGTACACATATTTTCTTCTAAAATTTTAGAATATCACTTATGCAACTTTAATTCACTCCAAATTATTTCAGTATATGATGCAAAATACAAATCCAGCTTTACTTTTTCATATATATATATACCATTATCCCAGAAACATTTATTGAGTAGCCTATTACTCCTTCATTGATTTTTAATGCCACTTTTGCCTCAAATCATACAAATCTCCCCAGTGTCAGTCGGAAGATCAGGCAGACAGCTGCCATTTTTCACAGAAGGAAACACAGTGGAGATTTAAAAACTCTAGTTGCTTAATCTATACTGAGAATTTTCCCATCTTTGTGAGTGGATCCACCCTGTCCTTTGACATGTTATATGACTCTCTTTGGCATCCAAACAGTATGAGTGATTCTTTGCCCTAGGAAAACATACATGGGGTTCATTTGTTTCATTGATATTGTTGTCCTTGACTCCACTGTGTTCTCTTTACTCCTCTGGGACCCATTTAACTCTGGGCTATTTGGCAAGGTCACCTAGAGTTATTTACCTTTAGTGTTTCTAAATATTTACCTCCTTTTGCCAAATCTTATCTATATCCAAGAAGACTTAATAGTATTTACCCACATAATTGGAAGACGTTTTCTTCAAAACCTGTTTATAATTTTCTGGGCATAAAGAATGTGCCACACAACAATCTGAAAAAGTCACTCACTGCTAATAAGGAGTAAAGACAGACAACGGGGATATAAACTACTCTTGTTTTCTAACCAGAAATTTATTTAGCATATATTCAGATACTTGGACCACAACCACTATAGCTTGTCAAAACAGTACTGTTGTATTATTCGAAAATGTTAGAAAAATTATAATAAGATGTATGTCAAGGATATTTTAGAAGCACATGTTTTTGGATAATCCTAGAAAGAATACTTTCAAAGTCTATTATGATTAATGTTTTAAAATGCATTATTTCTCTGATATAAGGAGGTTGATTCATAGAGGGGTTGGGAAGGGGAACATGGGAAGATCAGATGAACTCTAGATAGGGCAAAAGTGTGAGAGGGGAAGGGAGACAGCATAGGGGTAAAAAAGATGGTGGAATGAAATGGACATCATTACCCTAAGTACATGTATGAAGACACAAATGGTGTGAATATAATTTATGTGCAAGCACAGATATGACAATTGTGCTTGATGTGTGTAATGTGAATTGTAATGCATTCTGCTGTCAAATGTAACAAATTAGAATAAAAATAAATTTTAAAAAATTGTGCAGTATAGAAATACAGAGAGAGACCTATCAAAGATCCTCAACCACATGCCTTATGGCAGGTAACATTACCATCCACCATTGAACATGTTTTTCTTCTCAGTAAGTCCTCAGAAGGTCAAAAAGTTGATAAATCACATTCAATAGAACCATAACTGATGGACTCATATCTCCTCTTATAAAGTATAGATTTCATTGATATTGACTCCCATTTAAATTAATTAAACTAATCAATCCTAAAAATTACATTGAAAGTAAGATAAATGCAAGATATTATTAATTGTTAGTTTTTTGATGTTGTTTTATGTGTGGACTTATTATTAAAAAATGAAGTTGAAGACAGTAAATTCAGTTAGGAAAACCATAGAAATGTTCTGCATTGCCCTTCATTAGAATCTACTGCATGCACAACCATGGCTGTACATGGTTATAAAACCATCAACAAGGCCCTTTCAGAAAATATCTAATTGTTCCTCTCCACCTGGAAATGTCTTTGCTACTCTTGGTTACTCACTACCCCACCTGAGCCCCCCTTGAATCTGAGGATTCAAGGTCTACACTGGAAGAATGAAGAAGCTCTTCCTTCCACTAGGTTTAGTGGGGCTTACAACTCTTTATGCATTGTACTTCATAATCATCTCTCTTTCCCACCTATGCTGGCAAAGACAAGAGCAAATTTAAAATGTACTAGCCAATTAAAAGTGTGTGGAATGATAAAATATCCAATATTATAAATACTTAATAAATTCAATTTACCTTCTACTCAGGACAATTTCTAGTACAACCCTTTGTACATAGGCTACTACGTAGTAGTATCTCTTTGAAGAATAAAGAAATACAAATCTCCTTTCTTGTAACAAACTGAGTGGTTGATATTTGGGATGAGTTTGTGTAAATAAAACTAGATCACAGGGTAAATGAATTGGAAAAGAGGTGAAGCAAGAATAGCATAGGGGAACATCTCATATGAACATTAAATTCAAGTGAAGTTAGCTATTTGCCTACTAAGAGAAGGCAGAAAGAAAATATCAGTAGAGATCACCTCACCTGCATCCTCCCTACTCTGGGAGAGGATGCAACTAAATCTAGAAAGCTAATTACAAGAATACCCAAAAGTGTGAAATAAATGTACTTCAAAGTTTTCCAGGGCATTTCTTTCCAGGTGAGAAGTCAAAGTTGACTGCTTAGGTAGCCAGGGAAGAGAATGGCATTCTTGGAATAGACAATAAAAGATTGAGAGCTATAGAAAATCAATAAAGAATAAAACAATTAAAAAGAGCAATTTAAGAATGATGGATTTGTATGTGTGCAAATGAAGTTACATGTATTCTATTTTACCTTATATGTGTTTTAATAAAATCATCAAGAAGGATTGGATGTACACCATTCTTACTTAGGCATGGCCATAAGAACCTAACAGAATTAAAGGTACAACTTCATCATATGAATATATTCCTGAAATTGTCCATTCATTTGACTCCTGCTGCATGATCTGTGAGAGAAGAATTAGGGAGGACCTAGAAACTAGTAGTTACAGGCATCTAACATGTGCCAAAGTTTGCACAGTAAACTCATTAAGGTGAAGCCCAGTTGATCATACAGAGAAGGAAACAGTTGAGTAAGAATGTGCCATTATATCTTTCTCTAGAGATACAAGTAGAAGTCATGAAGTTAGATGAAGGGAGTAAAGACAAAATGTTTGTTGACATTCTTTTGATTTCCAACATCTAAAAGTTTTTAAAAATTATATACTGATGTTTTTTCCTTCATAGCATATTTCCATATTTATTTCCATAGTTATTTCTCTCATACACACACACACACACACACACACACACACACACACACACTCAGTAATTATCTTGTTGCCTGGCACTTAGTAGGTAGCCAATTAAAATTAATTGAATGAATGACTGAAACAAAAATTCTTTGCTTCATTAGTCGTCTTAAGCTTAGATTTAGGAATCTTCTCCTCATTATTTTTCTTGGTTTAACTCAACACTAAGAAGATTACTTTTTCCATCATATCTTGTGTCTTTCCCTATGATTTCCATAGCTCTTTGAATCAGACCATAACTACTATAACCTAAAAAAGAGAAAAAGACTCAGATCTTTCTCTTGCTTCTGTGACTATGCTCAAAGTCAGATACACAACCTAGAGTCAAGATAACAATTCAAACCTACATAAAAAACAGGAAAAAGTACAAACAGAATTGGACTCCAGGCTGGGTGTGAAACTGGTGTTATCATAAATGAGGGGAAGCCGAGCTTCAGGAAGGGTGGGTCAGGTGCACAGAACATGATCTGCTTGCTGCAGCGCTGGGAAGAGGCTGGAGTGATGGACAGGGTCTAGGGATTCCACCCTTAGGGCCCTGAAGCCTGCAGTGAGACAGAGCCTGGGGTGCAGCTGAGGCTGTCACCAGAGACATTCCCCCGGCCCCTGTCACAGGTTGTCCTCCCTCTGCATGTCTTACCCTCCTGATGCTCATTTTGAAACATGGCTCTGAGAGTGGGTCTCTCAAGAATTCAGGGACTGCGTGTCCTCTGGCCCCGCCAGGCTTGCCCGCTGCACACAGATCCTGTCATACCTGCTTCCCTGTGCTCCCCTTTCCCAACTTACACAGCCCTCCCTAGGGATCTAAGCCTTTGTCTTTCCCTAATATATACATATAGCATGTAATAATGGCATTCAGGTCCAAACTATACATCCTTCTCTTTGAAAATAGTAACCATGCTTTTCTGAAGCATCCTATCCTTTATTCTGTGAACATTTATATTTTCTCAGATTTGGCCTGTTTGGGGTTCTGGGCAGCATAACTCTAAGAGAAACGCCAGTCAGAGACCAAAAATCCCTGGTAGGCACTCCTGGGGCCTCTGCGCCCCTATGTGCAGTACATACTGATTAAGCTGGGACCTGTGGTCATTTCCACAGAGCTCAGAGTGGTCATTTGAAATATCGTACCTGGTTTAGAAAGATTAATTTTTCTATTGTAGATTCTGTGACTTTATTTTCTTAAAAAGCTTCAGAAATTATGTCATTCAGTGGTTGATATTTCCAAAGTTTATCAACAACCTGAACCCACAGGTGAAAGATTTATTGAAAAGGATAGTTGTTTTTATATTACCACAAATAATATTCAAACACTTACCTGTAGGAAAATGTGCAATTGTTCTTTCAAACTCTTAATAGACCTCTCAGTATAATATTGAATTTCATCTAATCCTAGGCTACTTTTCTCCCATTCTGTTTGCCTTCTAAAACTCCTAATGTATTTCACACCCCCCCTACACAAGCACGATGGGCTGTAGATTGCCCCCTATTTTGACCTCTAGCTGTGATCACCACATGCTAGAGGGCACCCTTGCCTCTTCTTTAGGGATTTTTCTCCTTGAGCATAGGCTGTTTAACTCCCTCATTCTCTGTGCTTTTCATGCAGAATGATTGGTTTTCCCCACTATTATTGTAGACAATTACATTTATCATGAGAAATTAATCCTTGAGGGATCAGTGATGCATGTTTTTCTTGGGCTCACAGGAACAAAACCATTATTCATCGTCCACTTGATGAAAAGTGACCTGTGAACCCATCCCCATTCTCATTCCCTTGCTGGCCATAGCCGTGAAGCTGATTGTCAGTTCTCAGCCACGAGCAACCTCTGCAGGCCCAGCCCACTGAGTCCCACGGAGCAGTGCTCCTGTGCATGCCCTAAGTGCCAGTAATGAGCGTGACCACTGGCATAGCTGTAGGAGCCTAAGCTGATGGGTCTAGCTACGGGTGGCTCACAGTAACAACCTGTGACCTATATTTGGGTGAGAAAGATAAAATTAGAAGTGAAGAGAACTGTGAGACATTTGTCCTTGGAACTCTTTCATTTTCCCTTTAAAGGTCCCTTTAAGGGACCTTTCTTTTTAACATTTTCTATCCTGAAAGCTGCCTTCAGTCCGTGGTTGCTGCCCCACGTCCCATTCCAGTGTATTAAATGATATGCCACGTGACTGCTCTCCCCAGAGAATTTAATGAGAAATGAGACCACAAATGATGTTCAAGTGGTGGAATGACAGGTGACTGATTTTGTAGAGCGAGGCAATGCTTATAATGCTGAGCACAGCCAGGGGTCCTGGGAATAGAGAGATGCAAGACAGAGAACACAGTCTTTGATGTGCTCATGGGTATTAGGAAGTTGCAGCATGATCTCACCATCTTAAAATAGAAAGCGAGTCATTCTCTGGGGAATGGGCTAAATTTGAGTCCTGAGATCACCAAGGTGCCTGGCACCACAGTATCTGAATCTGCTAGAGACTTGGAGTAACTAATGAGCCGTTTGAGGTCACACAGAAATTTAGGCAAGCAACGACAATTCTCATTGTCTTTGTCAGAAGTTAAATGAGATTATACTCATTTCTGAAGTGATTACTTATGTAGCCTGTTTGAATATATCTAAACACTACATTGCTCTTTCTTTAGATTTTATAAAGTTGTTATCTCAGTACTATTTATGTGTTAACATAAAGTTGTTCCTTACTATTGTGAGATTCTTAAAGGCAGGGACATTGTACCTTATTTCTTCTCTGTATTGACAGTGCTTCACTCAGGGGCTCTGTAGATGCTTAATGAATAAAATGATTGCTAACAAGTGAAAGGATGGTCACAGTGAAGCTGTGTTTTGTGGAACCGTGTTTTGCGGGTATTCCTTTGGGCACATCCTCTGTCATTGCTGACTATCCTGCTGTCACAAATCCTCAAATGTCAACCTGAGCTCAAATCTGAGTCCATAAACCTCCTCTGATTGAGCAAGGAGTGCTTGAGGTGATGTGGACTTGGAGGTTTTAAAGGTCATCAATAATGTTGTCTGCAAGCAACTGCTTTTAGGAGAAATGAAGATGAGCTAAGAGACAAGGGACTACAGAGAAATGAATGTTCACATTATGGAATTTTTAGTTAAGCACATCTTAAAGATAACTGAGTTTGACATGGCAGACTCACTCCCAATGTCTCTTCCCAGGTCAGGAGCTATTGAATATTTTGGAGGATGACAGGTATATTCCTTAAGTCAAGAAGATGAGCATGGAAATTGGGTTTAATAGTGACTTCCAGGAGAAAGAGAGTTATTATGCCTATGCAGGGAGATCATTGTGAGAAGCAGCCCAGGTCAGTTAAAAATACTTGATTCTTCACCATTGTGGAATTGATGAAAACTTTCTGCACAGGGATTTGGCTACCACAAAATCCAAGTCAACTTTTAAAAAGAGAATTCAAATGAAACAAAAGCTAAGGGATGAAAGTTGACTAGAAGGTTTTCTAAAATGTACCTATTCCTAGCTTTTTATTTGATAACTATCTACATTACCATGAATCCTGCGTTCACTTTTCCTTTCCTCTGTTCTAAAAGTAATTCTTTTTATCTCCAATGGCATGTGTTCTGCTCTTGATGAAAGCAATGAAATTTAGCCAGCTTCAGAAAATCTTTGAAGGAGGAAAGAAAAATGTCCATGTTAACTTTCTAGTTCTCAAGATGAGTTCTTATATTCTGCTTCAAGTACCATGGTGTAGTTTTTTTTTCCTGTATATGCACGTATATATAATTTAATAGATTAGGATTGTATTCCCTTTTAGCTTACTTATGTCAGAGAAGAGCATGAAGTGTCTTAAGCAGTAATACAATTAAATGAAAAATTTCACCAGCACAATATATAGTGCCTATAGAAATTCAGTCACATTTAAATAGGACAGGTACGATATTACTATCAAAAGAGATGTCATATTGTTGAAAAATTAATTTGGACTTTAAAGTTTATTTTTAAAAAATGGTTTCCTGTTGTCCTGATGCACCACTAAGCAATTTGATCATCGCTACCTGAGCAGTGGATTTTGCCCAGTTTATGAAATCTGAATAGCTCAACACAGCTGGAGTCTGATTTGCAAGAAACAATCCAAAAGCTCATCTTCACAGGCAGGGAGACACTGGTTTATTTATTTCACCATATTAGGCAAGACAGGATGATTTTTTATGTTGAGTGGTTGCCTGTTGGAAGATTAGAAAATTCTGAGCAAGAAGGCTCTGTCTGAACAACAAGCCGTCCTATTTACTGATCACCAGCAGTGGAGGCAGTAAATGAGAAAATCCATGAGCTTGATCTTGATTCATTAAGGTCCCGTTTGAGATCCAAATCAGAGCTGGAATCTTTCTCCACAGCTTCAGCCCACTATTCTTGAATTAAAATAACTTGTTAGTGGTTTTATTTTGAATAGTGTCATTTCAATCAAGGACCAAACTTCAGCGAACATTTGCCAAACAATGGAACTTACTGCAAAATGTTACTAAAACATGCAAAATTTCTCATCATTGTCACTTAACTAAATGAAGTATCTGTTTCTGCAGATGAATAGCCTGCAATTAAGCTTTCTTTTGGGTTGTCTTTAAAATTTCATTGTTTTAATTTAAATTCCCAGATGTCTTAAAAGAAGACAGTAAAATCCTAAAACAAAGGTGTGTGCCCTGTTTCATTCTTTGTTGGTCATGCTGAATGTACTTCCACAGGAAACTCACCACAGGACACAGAGTTGACCAGGGGATGTCCCTTTAGTGTTAATGAACCTGAACCCTAGAACTTGACTCTGTGAAGGTTTGTTTTTTTTGTGATTGTGAAAATAGTGTGTACAGTTTTACATTTTGAACAAGTATTTACTGAACCTCCTTTTCATGTATAGCTGAGATCCATAAATTCTTTCTGTAAAGGCCAGGTATAAATATTGTAGGTTTGATCTCAGTCAGCCCAGTAATCAGATGCTGTCTGTGTAGTTCACTCTGCCATCATAGCATGAAAGCAGCCAGGACAATGCCAACATAGGTAGGCTTGCATGGCTGTGGTCCAACAAAATGTTATTTATGAAAGCAGGTGACAGACTGGATTAGATCTGGGGCCAGAACTTACCAACCCCTAATGTACAGCATTGTGCTAAGAGTTATTTAGATGACATTAAGAAAAATACTGCTACTTTCCTAAAGGAATTTGTAAAATGTTGTAGTCTAAAAAAAGACACAGTGGCAAAGGTCTTTAATCCCAGTAGCTTGGGAGGCTGAGGCTGAGGCAGGAGGATCAAGCATTCAAAGCCAGCCTCAGCAAAAGTAAGGTGGTAAGCAACTCAGTGAGACCCTGTCTCTAAATAAAATACAAAATAGGGCTGAGGATATGTCTCAGTGGTCGAGTCAAGTGCCTCTGGGTTCAATCCCTGATTCCCCTCTCCTCCAAAAAAATAAAATAAAATAACCCTACATAATAAACTATGAAGACATACCACAGAAGATGGCATGTGGAAAGAGTCAGATAAGAGTGGCAAAAGGGCAATTTCTGTGTACTGTATGCCCTTGAAATTTCTCTGGATGGAGGGAGACCAAGTATGGAGAAGAGGACATAATGGAACCACCATCCCACTCATGTCATCCTATCTGAGCTATTTGGTTCTTCTCTAATTACAGAGCATATTTGTATCCCAATCTTACAAAGGAAGATGTTGAGGCTCTGAGTTGCACAATGGTGAGTGCAGACAAAAGCCGGATTCTCCATTTCAAGTACATTCAGGAAGAGCTGACGCCCCATTGCACATCAGCAGGCTTTGAGCCCCCGATCCCTCAGAACCCAAATGGGAAGAAACAGAAACTCCAGTTCTAGACTCTTGCTTTAGTAATATCTGAACTCAATGCTAGGTTCCGTCTAAATCTCTCATGCGCTAAATAGGGTAAAAGAGTATTTTATGAACAATAAAACATTCTAAGTAATTCAGATTTAGACAAAACCCCTGTCACATAAAACATGGTGGACAAAAACCAATAGCAATATAGAGATGGGGCACCGACATCCCGGAGAAGGCCCAACAGGCATAGCATGTATGTGAATGTCATGCCCCAGGCCAGAGACCCACAGCAGCAGACATGGCTGAGTGGAGGAGATGGGCAGATCATCCCATCACCATGTGGAATTGAAGTTTAAAGATCATGAATTTGTGTTCAATGCCTTGCTGAGTGGTTTTACCTTGAGCCTCATTTAGCTTAATCCTAATTATAATCCTATGTGTAACAAATTATTTTATAGCTAAAAAGAAAGATTTATGCAGAAATAGGTTATAATATTAGCTACTGTGTATTGGTAGCTTCTCCATGCCAAGCTGTGTTTGGCAGTCATCATTCATTAAAAGCAATTAAGAGTCTTACCTCTTTAACATCATTGTTTCCATTTTACTGATGAAGACATTAAAGAGTCCCCAAACAAGTGAAGGGTAGCACCAAGGTGAAAATGTAGCCCTAGTTCCCTTACCTCCTCGCTCTTCTGTGGTTTGGAATGACAGTTATCCCCCTAGCTTGGCAGCTCTAGGCTGGCCTTGTGGCCCTGAGAAGGCTCTCAGTACATGTTGTTTGGATGACAAAGAACTTTGCCCAAAGCTGTATTTACTCAAAAATATTTAGTAAATGCCATTGAGTACTTAAAATGGGAAAGGTCTTGCCAGTAGGAGAGGGAAACACTCTTCTTGTTCTCAAACCCTGGAGATGTGGTTGATATTTAGAAATAGCTGAGGAAGATGCATAGTAAACACACATGCATAGTAAAAGCATGTTTTCATCCACTTGGGCTACTCAAACACAGTGCCTTACAGTGGGTGGGTTATGAACACCAGGAATGGATTTCTCACAGATGCAGAGGCTGCAAGTTGAATACCAGGTGACATTTGGTCTTGTGCCTGTGTGGACCCACTTCTAGTGAGGATCCTGGTGCAGACTGCCAACTTTTTGTTGCATCTTCACATGGGGGAAGGGGCAAGTGTCCTGCCTGAGCCAATTTTATAAGGACACTAGTCTCATTCATGAGGTCTCAGGTGTCAGGATTTAATTGTGATTGCTATATATTAATTTAGGGGACATAATCATTCAGAACATCAGGAGAGGTACATTGACTATTTCTTTCATACACTATTTTAGTGCCAAAAGATTCAAATCATGCATTTGCTTTGATGTTATAACAAGAAGTTTTTCATTTCGAACCTCATGCCATTTCCACTATATGCTATTTTAACTCCATGTGTACTTGATTTCTCCCAATGTATTGGTTAGTATGTACACTTGTTAAAAGTGTATATACCTTGAAGTTTGAATAATAAATAATCTAACACTAAAGATCACTATAATGTTAAGGTGGCAAAGAATCTTAAAAAAGGATAAGAGAATTTCCTCCCTTCTAATGAATTAGCACATAGCATATATAAACTTCTAATGAATTAGCACACAGCATATATAAATATGATTTTATTTATTTGTTTAATAATTTGGCCAATTTTTATTGCTGTAGAATTTTATTAGTAATGTTATATACTAAGAAGATGTGCAAGTTATCCGGTACATTTCATTTCAAAGAGATTGTATTTTGGAATTAAAATCAATATGGAAAAATGCTTATCTCCCTAAAATATTATTGTAGCATGAAATAATAACTCAAATCACAAAATTAAATATTGACCTTATATTTTAATTAGCATTTACATTTCCAAGGCTGTCACATTTATAGAACTAAAAACACAACACCAATGAATCATTATTACTTACATATGAACCTAAACAGCATTAATGACATTGAAGCAAGTAATATGAGCTCTTAATTTGCAAAAAAAAGATAAAATAACTGAGTTTTATGTATATACAATGAAAGTTTTGCTCTTGACCTTGCAAGATCTTAATGCCACAGAACATTTCTCAAATGCTGCCTTGAATATTGTAGCTTAGTTATATAGAGAGGTAAAATGTGTGGCTGTATTATGCAGCATTCAAAAGACTTCCTTGAAAGGAATTTAATTTTTGAAAACTTTTTATTAATGCACTTGAAATAGTCATTTGGATCAGGATATAAGAGAAAAGCTGACTTACTCAATTTTCCTGGCTCATGGGTTTTGGGGTTATTGTAACTCATATGCCTCAGTCAAATGTACTAATGGATTAAACATGCATTGGTCAATGCTGTGCTGTCCAATACAGTGACAGCTCATCACATATGGTTATTTAAATTTAAATTAAAAATTAAACTAAAAATTCAATTTCTCATTCACACTGGTCATATTTCAAGTGCTCAATTCCACATGTGGTTAGTGGCAACCAGTGGACAGTTTAAATACGGATAGCACATTTCCTTTGTCACTGAAAGTTCTGTTGGCCAATGCTCTTGTTAAGTGTAAAGTAACTTCTACTTTGCATTTATATTTAGTCAAAAGGTAGTAGGTGCAAGGTAAAGCCATTTTAGAAGAATTTAAGATACTTTTTAGAAATACTAGGATGTTTAAATATGCTAGGGTTTTCCCAGTTTGCTCAATACCATCATAAAAAAAATGTTCTAAATATTGACTGTGAGAGGCTTTGTGGAAACTCTCACGCTGATTTAAATGGCATGACCGCTGGACGTGGTGTGCATCTCCTGTTGTCCCAGCTGCTGGGGAAGCTGAGGTAGGAGGATCACCTATGCTCAGGAGTTTGAGGTCAGCTTGGGTAACCTCAAAAAGAAGTACAATATTTTAACACTCCTAGCTTAGTAGACATTAAGGTTAGCATTTGTGGCAGTCTGAGTGGTAGACATCGTGAGTCAGTTCCCTGGCATCCTTCCTATGTTCTCCCCAGTTGGCCTGATGCAGTTTCTACGTGATAAATTCCAACTCGAAGAGCGTTTCCCTTTCCTCCTGGCAAAACCCTTCCCATTTTGAGCATACAATGGCATTTAATAAATATTTTTGAATAAATACATCTTTTTGAAAAATTCTTTGTCATTCAATCAACATGTACTGAGAGCCTTCTCAGGGCCACTAGGCCAGCCTAGAGCTGCCAAGCTAGGGGGATAAGTTTCATGCCAGGGCCACGCCCACTTCTGTAAAAGCCGATGTCACAGTCCCATCCTCCTTGCCACAGAGATGGACCCAAGTCTAACCCTGACTTCTGTTCCTCCAATTCTGGAAGGTAATTCTTGAGTGGGCAAGGACCTAATTAGATTTAAGGAAAGTAAAGTTCAGTAAAATTTGTTTTATAATTGTGGATGATCTGTTTTTACTTCCTCTGGAAGCCTTGATTCTTGAACTCTCTTGAGGCCCAGAATTACTATAGTCATTTTGCTCCCATGAAGAATACCAACCTGAGGATGCACATATTGGAGGCAGGATAGGGGATGAAAGTATCATAGAAAATGTGAACTAGGTTCTTATAAAGCCACACACAAAGCTCACAGCACCACTGAACTTCTTACTTTAATTGTACAAGTTGTAATTTGAGCAGATTTTTTGGTGATATAAAGCCAAAATCATTCTGATGCTCTTAGATATTTGAGGGCTTACTGGCAAAAATAATCTCTTTGTAAGTTGGCGACTGTTAACATTATTTGAGCAGTCTTAAAATTAAGTGTAGTAAAACTAGATTGATTTTGCTGCTTTTAAACACTCAACTGCAATTTTTTTATAAAGTAGACTTTCTTTAAAAACCTAGCATAGACAGTTATTCATCTCTTAACTTCTCTTGGTTCTTTCGAGTTTCTGGTTTAGAATAGAACTAGAAATTCTGTGTGATCTCTGGAGGATGAACTTGGATAGAATCACAAGAAGAGATATCAAGGGTGATCAGGCAACGGGTGAGAATGTGCACATTTCATCTGCAACACAGCTCTGTGTTCTCAGAGGCAGCAGGAAGCAGGCAGTGAGCCTAGGATTCTAATCAGGGTCTTTAACTACAGGATGCAAATGAGGCAGAAATTAAGACGCCTCACTTCCTCTAACCACAAGCACAGGGAAATAGGAACAAGAGTTGATAGATTTCAAAATGATACCAGAAGTGACACATCCATCAAAATTTAGAAGCCTTTACTTTAAGCTACCAGAGCATAGAGGAATCCAAAGCCTTCTTGGGTAGACTTTTTCATGTTTTTTTAGAGAGCATATGTATTAAGAAGCAGAAGTTCAAAACTACAATTTAAAGATATAACAAATTATTTTTTATCACAAAAACTCAAAATGGTGGGGGAATTTCACAGGGTGATGGTGTGAGATAAATTTCTTAACTTTTATATCAGAGCCAACCATTTAAGTCCTAATAGGGATAAATTAAGAAATCTGTATGTAATTATTTAGGCAGCATTACAGACTGAACAAACAAACAACAAAAAAAAAACAACCAGGAACCCTTAAAATGTTATTTAAAATATGGTGCCAACTTCATTGGAAATTTGTCAATTTGGGTGGTAAATGGACCTAGAAAGAAAGCCAGGAGAGAAGGAACTATTGTTTAAGACTTACTGAGAACTTGCATGTAGAGATGAGTAACCAGGTGTTCATTACACACCCCCACAACCCAGGAGAGCTTAGCAGGAGGAAGAAGAGACATCAAGATGTGGTAGGTCAGTGTTCTTAGATGCACTTCCCCAAAGAATGAATAGAAAGGGAGGAATAAAACCTGAGAGAACACTCACAGTGAAGCATTTAGGGGAGAACGGGAAGATGGAACCACACACTGACTGTGCACGAGCTGGTTTCAGAAGAGTCTCCAGAAGAGTTTGCTATCTCTGCTGAGCTGTCAGTCTTTTGAGCCACACAGGAACAGTTGTGCCACTGTGAATGAGAATGATATGGAGTGTTGAGGACACAGCTAAGACTGGGGAGGAGGTCGTCATGGCAGACAAAGTCCCTTTGTCTTACTAGATTTTTTTTTTTAAATAAGCTCTTAATAGTGTACATTGCAGAATTGATAGTTTGAGTGAAATAAATGTCCTCATAGACACTGAAGTTTACATTTTTAAATTTTTCAGTGTATTCACACATTTATTTTGTTAAGAAAGGGAAACCTGCCTTTGTCAGTGTTTTCAAGGGACAGAATTTTTTTTTTTTTTTTTTCTGGTCAGAGTTTTAGATCTTGAAAAGATCAGATGAGTGATCCTGTCAAATTGTGTGGGTTGATGTGAAAGAGAGATAAGTAAATAAGACTCCATTATAAAGATTTGTGTGGCACCACACATACTGGGCTTTTTTTGTTTTTTTTTAAAGAGATTGAACACTGTGCAAAGAAATTGAGTTTTTTTAAAAAGATAAGATAGGAGTAAGTATAGAAAAGATCGTAAATGACTTAAGGCACTGAAGCAAAGAGTCCATTTCCTCTGCAGTTTCCCCTACAGAACAAAATCTCCGACCTGGCTGTTGACTATACAGGAGGCTTTTCCAACTCACCAAACTGTTACTTTGTATTTTACTGCTTTCAGCGAAGGGGTTCAGAAGCTTCTTTAGATATCTGAAGAACTGGAAAGTTTAAATATTCAGTTATCTTTGCTGCATCAAAGCAGGTCTGTTGTGTGAGTGGTTTCTCATCTCAGCCCCACTGAAAGTGATGAGCTGGTCCATTGCTCAAGCAAATGTGAGCACATAGAGGTGACGACCAGGGAACCTGACCTGCAACCCAGCACATGGCACATGAGGGCCCAAGCCAAGAGTCACAGCCAAAGAACACGTTCAGGTGTCACCAGGAAAGCCTGACCCGTTGCCAGACACAGGTTTCCAAAGCTGGGAAGAAGGGGGCGGGGCAGAGATTTTTATAGACAAATAAACAATTCCACACTTCATCATCTTCAGAGTTTCTTCTAAGTAAGATATAAAGCAATGTGATTCTAACTTTGCCATTGGGAACAAACTCATAAAAAGAGGGAGAGGAGATTTTGAGTCTTCTGTGTGTATATATCTATTTATACATATATGTGCATATGTGCATATAGTATGTCTATACACATATATCTGTATATTCAACTCAAAAGTTGCTGACTTGTTAAATATATATTAAATATTGCATGTTAATACTTGAAGACTCCAAAATAAGCAAGAGAAAACTATCCAACTTTTCAAGTAGTTCTATTTGGGAGAATAATGAAGGAAAAATATACTACTAAAGCAAGAATGTGAATACAACTATTAAAATAAAAATGGAATGCTCACCCTAAATTCTTTTATTTGACTACCAAGTTAATTTATATTTTTGATATAACCCCTGTGAAAGTTCTGAAGGTTTAGTTAACTTTCTAGTTATTTTCTAGATGCAGACAAAACATGATGCCCATTCATTCCAACCAACATATTTTTCAAAATATAGTGACTTTCCCAAGTTATCCACGTTCATGATGGTAAAGACATGAAGATCTCCCTAACTCTCCTGTTCTCCCATTTGTCTTCCTTCTGAAGGCTGGTCAGTATATTTAGAATATTTGACTTTTAGTTCCCTGCCCATAGCCAGCCCCCATTCTGTTTCTCTGGCCTCTTCTTGTACTAGAGACCCCAGCCATCTTGGTGGTCTTCCACTCTTTCATACTGTGGTCATTGTCTCTTGCTCTTGGCTTTCCCTCTTCCTGGAGTACTTTGCAGATGTTTTAGGGCTACCTCCTCCTCGTCGTCTTAGGTTGTGTCCTCAGTGGGCACTACACTGATCAGCAAACTGAAGAGCAGCCACCTTGCCTCATGAGCACAGTTCATCTGTGTATCCCCATGATTATAAGTTTTGTTTTCACAGCCTTTGTCACAGCCTGAAATTATTTTTGGTGTTTATCATCTGTTTCCCATTTCTTGAAATAAGCTTCCTGAAGGCAAGATTCTTATGGCTGATTTTTCACACTGTATCTCTGTGCAATGCCAACCCATGAAAAATCCCCAATAATTTTTTGCTGGAGTAGTAAATAATTCTGATTCCCCTACCTTACACGTAAGGTAAAGTAAAATCTACCTAGGTATTGTAATTTCCACACACCAAGAAAGATATATTTGTAAAAGGAAGAGAAAATGCCCATGAATATAGAAATCCTAATTTACTGGCTCCTTATGGTTAAGACTGTAAAAGAGAATAACAAAATATAAATCATATTGGGAAATGTAACATTTTCATGTTTCCCACATTCAAAATAGTGCTTGACCCAAGTCGTACATTATCACTGTTCCACAGGTGAAGGTCCTAGAAAGTAATGTTTCTTCCAGGAGGTTTAAAATAGTTGCTATTGGCCAGGGAAAGAAGAGGGTCCTGGACAGAGTTTGGGGAGAATTTAAACTCTGAAAAGAATTGTCAAAGAAAGATGAAAATGACAAACCAGGAGGATTGGTTGGGAGCTTGATGGACTTGGGGATATGGTAGGGTTGGCAGGGGCTGCATAGTGTGGTCTTCCTGAAGAATGCAAAGGCAAAGATAATAGGAATTTCAAAAGAGAAAGATTGATCAACACTAGGGTTGCTATGCAAAAATTAATTAATGTGTGCACCCTTTATATATATCAACACGGTAGAGTTGGCAATTGTTCTTCACTGTAACTCAATCTGTTTTAACAAATCCTTGAGTGACAGCGGTTCTCACAATGGAAGTTTGCTTCTTACTCCCAGAACTGTCCAAAGCAGGTGTTCTTGGTTGGCAGGTAGCTTCCTTGTTGTAATTCAGGAACTGGGCTCTTTACTTTGTTTGGACCCATCTATCCTAGGACCTCAGAATTCCTCGTCTTTAGCTAGTATCGAAAAGAAAACCAAAGGCATGGCTATTTTTTAAGCCCCTTAACCTAAAAATCACATGTATGACTTCTGCCCATATTTCCTTGGAAGAGTGTTATTGTCAAGGCCTCAAGCCTGCAAAAGTTCAAAAAAAAAAAAATGTCACTGATGAATAGAAGACTTAGGTTTCCTGGAAATAGGTCTGTGTTACAGAAGAAGATTGAAGTAGCCCATGGAAATTATAGGATGATGGAGATGGAGAATTTTGTACCATGAGGTCATTTTCATTTCATAAATATTGACAAATCACCTAGAAATACAGAGCTACATCATACATTGTACATGTTTGGATAGTTATAATGTCTAAGATAATACATAAGTAATATTAAAGCTATTTCTGACATATTTAAATAAATTTGTGATAGAAAAATAGTTGAAATCAATGGAAAATGAATCCCTGAATCTGGCTACACTAGGAAAAATTGAGACTTCTTTCACTGGTGGATCTTGTCTTACCATTTTTGGGTGGTAAGCAATTGCATAATCACCCCGTTTCCAGGTCAAAGTCTGCTGCAGTTTGAATTATATATGAATATATCTTTTGTTGTGGTTTAGATATAAGGTCTCCCCCAAAATCTCATGTGGAAAACAGTGTAAGAAAGTTAGAGGTGAAATGATTGGCTTATGAGAGCCTTAACCTCATCACTGCGTTAATCCACTGAAATGGATTAGCTGGGTGGTAACTATAGGCAGGTAGGGTGTGGCTGGAGGACTTAGTTCACTGGGGTGGAATTCTCCATCTCCTTCCTGATTGTCATGTTCTGAGGTGCTTTCCTCTGTCACACCCTTCCACCATGATGTCCTGCCTATCCTTGGGCCCAGAGCCATGGAATTGGCTGGACTGAACCTCTGAAACTATGAGCTTAAATAAACTTTTTCTCCTTTAAAATTGTTCTTATCAGGTTTTTTTTTTTTTTTTTTTTTTTTTTTTTGGTCACAGCAGTGAAAAAGCTGACTAAAGCATCTTGTTATGAGACCTAGGACTTTTAAAAAATGTAGAGTGGTTTATGTAATTAAAATCCTATATTACTCATTTGTATTGTTTACTACTTGTTTTTGAAATCTAGAAAGCATATTTCAGTTTCATTACTGGATAAACAATGTGCACTCTGGTTTAGAGTGCTCTATAATAAAATTTATTATCTCCCAAGAAGTTGCAGGTGGAGGACAAGCCAGGGAAGAGTTACATATTCATAAATCATTAAGAATAAACTTGGAGCAAAGTGCAGTGGCACACACATCTGTAATCCCAGCTACTTGGGAGGCTGTATGGCAGGAGAATCACAAGTTCAAGGCTAACCTAGGTAACTTAGAGAGACCCTGCCTCAGAATAAAAAGTGAAAATGGCTGGGGGGGATGTATCTCAGTGGCAGAGCACCCCTGGGTTCAGTCTTCAATACTAGGGAGAAAAAAATCACACATAAGATAACATGTCTGGAAAAGGCTTGAGATAAAAGTACTAGACTCAACTTGACTGTTTCTACTTCAGTTGAAGTAGACGACCATGCGGCTAAGTCCTGAGTTAACAAATGTTTCATTGAAAAGGGCCAGACAGTAAATATTTTAGGGTTTGCAGGATATATATGATCTCTGTCACAAGTGCTCAGTTCTGCCTTTGCATCATGAGAGCAGCCATGGATATAAACAGACAGAAGCTGAAACCAGTAGTCTGACTGCTGCAATAGAACTTTCTGAATTGACCCTGGGATTTGAATACATGGAACTCGAATTGCATGTCATTTTTACACACTACACATCATTCTTCTTTGGATTTCTTCTTACCATTTTTAAAAACATAAATGGACAATTCAAAATTAGATAGAGGAGTTGATTTGACCCACAGGCTTGTAATTCACTTACTCCTTATATAGAGAAATACACACACACACACACACACACACACGTATATTTATCTATCTCTCTAGATATATGTATATATACCTATATATCCACTGCAATAGACACAAAATTCAGTACTATAGTCTTCACACTCATTTAGGATAGAAATTACTAAATTGTATTTTAAATGTGTGAAATGTAGGATAGTATCATGTACTATAAAATTTTAATGTAGACATTGACACTCCCTTTTTATCTGTTTATGTGGGATTTTTTCATTATTTACACTAATAAAATTTTAGGAAATTATCCTAGGTCAGTTCAAAGGGGGAGAATCGTTCAGTCCCACTCATGTCGAGCACTCTGTGAAGGCCTGAATGCTCAATTAGGCAATCATTAGGCACCGGAAGGAGAAGAACACCTCTTCTGTGTGTGTGTGTCCTTATGTGTATGTGTGGTTGCAGCTGTGAGAGATGGAGCTGTGTGTCAGACCTCTCTGTGTCCCTTTAAGATGCCACTAGCTCAATCACTGTGAGCAATGGACCATAAGATACTTATGTATCTTCTGCTTGGCTTCATGCTTGATGCCTCTGATCAGACACAGCATTTCATTTCCAATATCACAGATGACAGAGTAAAATGCAGAATGTGTTGCCACAAATGTCAAAAGGTCCAGAGAAAAAAGGCAGCTTTACCTCTGCATTTTGGTTAACAACAATTGAAAATAAAAGCCCATTTCCAATTCTTTGGTCTTGTTTAAACTGTGTATCTTTGATATCCATTGTTATTACCTATACTGATCCAGGGATTATTTACCTTGGCTGCAAAAAGGCAAATAAGTCAATAAATAAATAAAGCTACAGAAATTCTGCTGCTAATGTTTTAGTTCAGCTTCATTGTGATACATGTACACTGTTAACATAATGCACATTAATAGTTTTATTTGATAATAACCCACTTGAAATAATAGGCTGATCAATTGTTAAAACACAAGAAGGCTTTCAACTATCTACATCAACCTTATAGTCCAAAGTATTAATTAAGCATTTTTGTGACAAAGTTCTTAGAATTGTCTTTTGAGTATTTGTTTTCTGTTGTAAGTTCATACTAAATTGAGGTAGGAGTCTGAAGCCTAGAAAAGAATACATTCATTCTATGTACTTGATTAACTCTGAAATGTTATTTATCCTCTTACTAAAGGAAGATGCCAGTGTATCTCTTTCCAATTTCTGTGGAGAAGGTGTACACATCTGCAATCTGTACATGTAAGAGAGTATAGAATTTTAGTAATCAGAGAAGGACAAAACAAAACAAGTTCTAGATACGAAGCTAAAAGCGTTTGTGTGTTAATGAGTAGCTTCAGGATGCTCTCTTGCCCCCACTTCCACACACAGCTAACCCCAAAACTCCAAGCTCTCTCTGTCTCACCCTGAGTTGTCTTTTTCCAGAAAAAGCAGTGCATGCACAGGTGGAAGTGCATTGGATTGGGTCCCCTTTGGCAAGCTGACGAGTGCTTTGCTTTCTCCTCAGTCTGCCCTGAATGTCTTCATTGGAGCCGTTCTTTCAGAGCATACTTTTTAAGGTTGCTAGTGCAAATCTGTTCTTGACAGCAGAAGGGCTGGAAAAGAAATGTCCTCTTTCTGCCTAGTGCAGGAACAGGGTAACAGCTAAAAAGAATAAAGAGGATGTGTCCCTGAAATGTTAGCAGCAACCATGGTGAATAGGACCTACTTGGAAGTTTTTTTTTTTTTTTTTTTTTTTTTATATCCATTGTGTTACGAAATAAAACAAGAAAATCATGCCCGATTAGAAAAATCACATGTGCAAATAGTCTGCTTTGTTCTTTGCAGGTCTTATTTTTCTTTCTCGTTCTTCTCCCTCACTTTCACTGTATTTTTAAATTTCTCCACCTGCTTTTTCCTCCATGTATTTTGCCTTTTTTTTTTCTCACTCCCAGGTCTCTCTTATTATCTATTTCACTTCTCCATTCTGTTGCATCCTCTCCCCTTGCCCTTCTTCCCCTTCTACTCTCTGGTAGTGAAAAGTGGCTTCTGGTTCAGGCACGGCTGTATGAAGGTGAGTCTGTGACAGATCCTGCCACTAAAAAGACAAGATGATAATAGAAGAAAGGAACAGGTGCACTTCAGCTCCACGCCAGGATTTCTCCTTTCTCCCCACAGCGGGATTCATTTGAATAGTTCCACAGCCCCGTTCAGTTTATTCTTTGTAATATTTCCATCACTAGTATTTTTTTTTTCTTCATGAAAAGATCAAATTCTTTTGAGTCCCTCTGGTTCTCCCATTTTCCCCAACGTTGGCTGGCAATGCAAAATTCTATAAATCAGTATTACTTTCCGACAATTTTGCATGCCATCAGCTAGATGTAATGCTTTTGAAATGCAAGCACAATTCTTTTTAAGTAGGCATTTAATTTTAGTGGAATTTGCATTTGACAGTCCCAATTCATGTGTTCCAACATCTGAGTGAAATTGCCCTCTTTGAGTTCTAATGGAATGAATATAGTGAAATTAACCTTTTGCCACAAAAACATACTATTCTAGACAAAAAGCTTTCACACTGTTTTGAATCTGTTCTGTGTAGTTATAATAGGCTGAGTACTCCTAATTTAATTCACAGTGATGAAAGTGCTCATGAAAAGAGTATATAAACACCAGGCTTCCTTAATTATTCCGTGAAGTGTCATCCATCGATAAGCATGGGACAGTGACCTGGAACTCCAGCTCATTATTACTTTCTTTGAAAAATACATTAGTAGTGATATATCAAACGATCACCAGATACCTCAAAATAGGATCGTGGTATGGAGAATGCTTGAAAATTTTTCCATTATGATTATTCTTACCTTGTATTTTCTTTTTTTAAGCTAATTTGTTAATCACCTCAAACCATTATCTTCAGTGAGGTTAACCATCAGGAGAGTCAACAAGTTTTTCATACATATTTCCTTTTATTCTTTGAAATTAAGAAACCATGTGTAGGAAAAAGAGGTTTAGATTTTAAACATTTATTAATTCTTTGGGCAATATGCTGGGAGTATACACAAGCTGGTTCATTAAAATATATCTACATATATAATTTTTTCCAAAACAATAAAATATTTAGAGCCCACTAGACATTTTTGACTCATTTTTAAAAATGATGTCAATTTATAATAAATAATTTTTAAGACATTTTTTCTATCTCCATTAGACCTTTGTTGGGACTGGCTTTATTAGCTGTTGGCAATGAGCAATTATGTTTTAGAAAGTTTTTATCACTTAAGAGACCGCAGAGATCCAAATTGAAGAAAAATTTCCTCAATATTTCTTTCTCTTTTTGTTTTCATATGCAAGAAAAGGAAATAGTGTTTAAATTGTAAAAAGTGACATTTTATCACTATGATGCTCACCACTTGGGACAGATCAATCACCTGGAGATTGTTGCAGCACAATTCTGTGGGCTACACTCCCCCAAAGTCTTGATTTGATAGGTCTGAGGAGGCTGAAGATTTTTTTTTTCCCCTAGTGGTACCCACACTGCTGTGCGTCTGGTATCCATACTTCCCAAGTGAGTCCAATCAAACTTTCTAGTAATTCTTTCTTAAGGGGGTTGCAGTGTGTTATTGAGAGACATAAATAGCATTTTCCTAGAACTGCTTATTGAGAGCAACGGCATCGAGGTTAAATGGCCCAGAGTTGCATATTTTCACTCACCCGCTATGGAATAGTGGCAAACTGCTACAAAGCTTTATGTTTAAGTATTTCACATAATAAATATAATGTTATTGCATATCAGAAAATTACTGTTGATAATGATATTAGATTATATTTCTTAAGCTCTTAACAAGGAACTTAGCATAGAGAATAAGCTCAATAAATTCAGTAAATTACAACTGCGAGTGTGGGACCAAGTCAAACCAATGACTAGGGATATAAACACAAGGTAGGCATTTTAATGATAATATTAGATTTAATATGAATTTGTAAATACCCCCTCAACTGTTTGATATTTGATGAGAAATAAGACAAAGTGTACATTTGCTATTACTCATTTTATTTAAGAGAAGTTGCTGATGGTAATTTTTGAGTTATTTTTTTTAAAAAACCATTTATTATTGAGAAATAACATTAATACTAATTGCACCTTCTTTTATTCCTGAAGCATAAAAGAAACCTACATTTTTGTAGTAAAAGTTAAATATAAATAAATGAAAATGACAAAATTTGACTCCAGCTGTTTTGGTATTCCTATTTATATTTTGCATACTCTAAAATTAAGCAGTTATAATGTGAAGATAATTGCTATTGTGATTCAAAGTGGATTAATTTGAAAGGTTTTCCAACTTATCTAAAGTGAAGACTTTTTTCTTATTTTTTTGCAGAGTTTTTTTTTTTGGGGGGGGTGGGGGGAGGGTATTGGGCAATTGAACTCAGGGACAATTGACCACTGTGCCAAACTCTCAGCCCTTTTTGTATTTTATTTAGAGACAGGGTATCACTGATTTGCTTAACACCTCAGTTTTGCTGAGGCTGGCTTTGAACTCACAATCCTCCTGCCTTAGCCTCCTGAGCTGCTGGGATTACAGGCATGCGGCACTGCACCGGGCTGTGGTTTAGTTTTTAGCTCAATTAATATTTGAGCAAATGAGTAAACTAATGAATTGACGAATCTTCTCCAGAATTCACTTTCTCAGGGTACACATTGTTAAGGTCCTATATTAGGAAATGTCATTAAATGTGCAAGATTTAAATTCCTTGAAATTCATGTCAAGATTGAAATGAATAATACTATAATGTAGAATATAACATTTCTAAATTCTAGAATTTAGGTTACCAGAAGCGGGAGGAAACATTTACAAAAACTGGTTAAAATGGCTTTTGGAAAGTTCTCTGAATAAGAATCTGGGAATGACATTTACATATAGATTAGTATATGTTTTCTATCTTTTTTTCTGATCATAGTTAGCCACCATTTAGGTTCCATTCTCCATAGAGGCTGAAAAATATATTAAGTCACTCCCAATGATCCTGTTGGAGTCCTGATGGCCTGATAGCCTTTGAGATTCCTGAACTTTCTGGGCACTAAGATTCATGAGCTTGCTTCCCTGGGTTCTGTATTGTCCCTGGCTAAAATGACTTATTTGGGTAGGGGGTATTTCTTATCATGTTGAAGACTTTGCAAAGAAGCAGTTATTGTTATCTTTGAGCAGATGAAATGGTTTAACATTGCTGAAAACTTGTTCAAGATTTTGATCTAAATCTTCAGCTAGACCATTTGAACACATGACTCATACACAGACCAAAGAGAATTTAGTTTAAAAGAAATCTTATCAGGAATCATATAATAGATCTTAGGCTATTTGGATTTTCTCACAGAATAATAAAAGCCATGTTGGCAACAGCACTGCTCAAAACAGGAGCTGAGCTACCTTTTCTGTGTGAATAACAACAGGTACCTTGATGGCTGTGAACTTGTCCTGAAATGTGGGCCGGCCGTCTTCTTCCTGCCGGCTGGACATTTCTCCCATGGCCCCACAATCAGCCCCATTCTCATTCTGAAATCCACTCTTTCTTTCTTCTTATCCACATTCTTCTCTCACACTCTATTCTTCTTGCCTGTCAGCTGTTGGTCCATGGAATCACATTGGTCTTTGACCATCTTGGATTTTGTGATTGGGTTGGACTGAGTTGAAGCTCAGCATGTTGGAGTTTTACTGAGGGTGCTCCTGAGACCCCTCTTTGTGGAAAAAGGGGAAGGAAAGAAGGGAGGATAGGGAGAGAGGGAAGTGGTCTCTAGTGTTCTCTTACCAGCTGCCCTCAGCCTCAGTTGTCCCTTAGCATGGGCCTGAGTTGGGTCATGGGCCCAGGACCTTCCCTTCCACTCTGACCAGTCAGTGGATAAGATGCCCCAGGAGGAGGGAAGTGACTTTGGGGAAAGTGACTGTCCTTAGGTAAGGAAATGTCAGGGGAAGTAAGTCCTTAAGTCATGAAGGGATATTTGCAGACTGCTTCAACAACAAACAGGACAGGTGGGACTGGAGGAGTCCACTGGTCCCCATGGTGGCCATGTTGGAGCCAGGTGAGCCCCGGAAGGGAGAGTAGAATCAGAAGACCGTGAGATGTTGGAGTAGGAGGACTTATCTGGGTGATTTTAGGATGCTGGTTTCCCTGGAGGTATAATCCTGCAAAGCCAAGAATCCAGGAAAGAATTGCCAGAGAAGGAATTAAAAATCCGATTTTATATGAAAGCACCCACCTTGAACCAGAAAGAAAACAAATCAACAGCAGCAGTAGAAGCAATTGAGCAACTTTGAACACAGAAATCCAAAACATCTCCTGCAAGTCAGTGTGAACGTTGGGAACAGCCATGTAAAATATTATGTACAATAAAATCAAGTAAATAAACAACAACAATAAAATCCCTGATACATGTCATCAAGTCACTCTTTCTCCATGATTTTATATCTTCATGTCTAATGGTGCTACCTGTTACCACCCTAGGAACATAACACTGCTGTCTTGCATACAGGTGATTACAGATAGGGGCTTTTTAAGATCTTGCTCTGACCTACCCAATATATCCCTAACCCACTACCTAGTTCAACGTCACACAATGCTTACAGGAGTCTGTAATGAGCCAGTTCAGTAACTCTCACCGGCCCTCCATTGAAAGAGTGAAATACAAACTTCTCAGCTTATAATTCAAGAGCACCCATAGTCTGAGCATGTAGCCTCATCTTCTTAACATGAGTCTGACTCTTCTGGTACCATTACAAACTATCATTCCCTCTTAAGAGCTCCATGGAAAAAACACTTTGTTTCTAAACCTGCTCTTCAGTTTTCCAATCTAAAATATGTGCACTTTGTTCACGTTGAAATCAGATGTCACACAGACATTTGACTATATTTACAGATTTTATATACAAGACATAGTTAATGTATGATTTTGGAGAGGGGGAAAAAGCAGAGGTGGGAAATGTGAAATCGGCCACATTTCTAGAGATCTGATGTACAATGCTATTTGTTTGAACTTCTGTGGGCTTATTTGTTCCTGTGAGTAAACTTAAATTTTTAATGCATGTTAAGTCAAAAGTTTAACATTATCCTGCTGTGTCTTAATTATTCAATTAATGTGTTGCCTAGCACACCAGGTTCAATTCACTATGGAGAATATACATGGACAATATGGTCTACAAAACTTGTTCCTACAGATTTGAAAATTACTGATGTATTCCAAACACAACTTCCCTGGCCACAGAAGTCTGGCGGGTGCCTACCTTTCAAAAACATGGGTTGCTACTTATATTCGAGTACCTTTCACTTTCTTTTCTGATCTTATTATTTACAAATGTAAATGAAGTCTCAATTGTTTTTTGTTTTAGGTGTAAGAGTGTACTCTCTTCCATGGCTGATATTGTCCTCTCAATTTCAATACCTTCTTTCCCCTAGAGTTGCAACTACTATTTCACCAAGAAAATCTTTTGGTAATAGATATTTCTTCCCTCAGGTTTGGTTCCTGAGGGAAGCTGTACATTCAAAGGGGTGATGGGATGCGACCACTCTGCTATTCTTTTTAGAGGTTCCTGGGTTTTTAATCAAAAAGCATATTTTGTGGTCTGTGTATATAACATGGGATCATTTTAAAATATTAACAAGAAAACTAAATCATTGACTAAATCGAGTGGAAAGTGATCATTTCCAATCACCACACTCTTTTCAAAAGGGCCTCAGATAAGGCACAAACCATCAGAGGAGACTGGTCTAGCTGAGCATAGAGGAAACTCAAAGAAAGGGGCGCACCCTAGATTGCCCTCACCTGAGAAGTCCTGCCTTGTTTTTCCAGTTTTGCACTCTTTAAGCAAATGCCCCGTGCTCCTTGGGAAGTACAAGAAATGTTGATAAATATTTCTACCCTATGGAGTCACAGCCTAATGTTAGAGAAAAGAATACCACTCATAAATAAGGTCGATTTTTTTAATGGGCTTAAAAAGGGACTAAATATATTCAGGAAAAGGAAAGAAAGAAATTATATCTAGTCAGATTTGAATCAAATAATAATTGTATTTGAAATATTGACATTTAATCACAACATTTGCCAAAGTATATGCATATCAGTCATTTAATTTAGTACATCATTAATTTTAAAGTATGTTGGGATTGAAAGTCTGTTGATAATATATAACAAGATAACTTAATTCAAATGTAAGAGGAAGGACACCTGATATGTAGTTAGCATTTCAATACCATTAAGTAGGGAGGTCAGAAGAAAGGCAGAGAAAGAGAGAAATGACTTCACTGGACCCACCAAAGCAGTAACACATTTAGGCAGGGCACCCCAACGTGATCAGAATATCACTACCACAGGAGGGAGCACCTTGAAATCTAATGAAATCCTTCAAGGTTGTTAAGGAAGAAAGAAGTTTGGAGCAGAACAGTTTTCATCAAATTCGTGTTTTGTAATAATAAATTTAAAATCTATAAGGGAGTAGATTCAGGAATTCTGGGGATACATAAACCTCTCTGGGGACTTGGCTAAGTTCTTTTAAAGAAGAAAGTACAACATAATGGCGGAAATTATTCAATTTTGCTCATAGGAACAATTGAGCACATATTGAATCAGGAAAAATGCTGAGATGGTTGAACAACAAAACTCAGAATGATCATATTTCTTCATTTTCCACGTTGTTATGGTGATTTGTGTATTCAGAGACTAACAATGTGGATGGCATGAAGAATAAGTGATTATGCACTGCTGAATGCCTTTATAAGAGTTCACTGGGAAGAAATTACTGCTTCAGAATAAATGTATTGTTGCTGCTTGAATGATGATAGCTGCGTGTTTGTCCCTTTTCTCTACTCAGCAAACACTATTCATTTCAAGGTTTGGGTGTTACATCAAGCAAAAGGCCCCGACTGAGAAGTGCTACTATTATGTGCACACACACTCCCTCGGAAGTGTTTCTGTTAGGAATCCATACCGTGGAATAACTATGCAGCTTGCACAGCAGAGAGACCCTTTAGATAAGCATATTGGGAAACACAAATGCTTTGATGTGTATTATTATGTGTTCAAGCTAGAGAAGGTGGAAATCAGAGGGACTATTTTTTATTTAGTTTTTTATTGTTCTTTTTTTAGTTACACATGACAACTGAATTTACTTTGACATGATTATATATGACACAGTTATAAATTATAAATGAAATATAATTTGTCCTAATTCAGTAGCCAGGGCTTCCCATTCCCTTCCTCTCTGCCTCTTCCCTCTGTTCCCTTGCCTCTACTCCACTGGTTTTTCTGGTATTTACTTATAATTATTTTTGTTGTAAATTAGTGTCTTGTGGATGTACATGATGGTGAGATTCACTGTGGTATATTCATCTGTGCACACAGGACTGTTGAGTCAGATTTCTTTCACTGGCTTTCCCTGTCCCATTCCTCCTACCTTCCCTTCATTCTTCTTTGTCTACTCCACTGATCTTTCTTCTATTCTTTTTTTAAACCCCTCACCTTATTTTGGATTAACTTCCATGTATCAGAGAAAACATTCAACCTTTAGCTTTTGGGGACTGGCTCATTTCACTTAGCATGATAGTCTCCAGTTCCATTTACCAGCAGATGCCACAATCTCATTTTTCTTTATGGCTGAGTAATGCTCCATTGTGTGTGTGTGTGTGTGTGTATGTGTGTGTATCACATTTCCTTTATCCATTCATCTGCTGAAGGGTACCCAGGTTAGTTCTATAACTTAGCTATTATGAATTGTGCTGCTTTAAACATTGATGTGGCTGTGTCACTGTATCAAACATTTGTAAAGACAATAAAGAATAACTTCATATTCTGGATTGTTCTATTGCCAGGCCAAATATCATAAAATGTAATATGTATGAAGAAGATGTGGTCATGCTAGGATTTTATGTGAGAATCAGCTACTATAATATAAGTGCAAATAGAAACAAAATTCACAAACACAATTATGGCATATATTTCTAAATAAATCCTTGCTGGGACTTTGCTCTCTCAAATTTTATCGGATATTTTAAAATAAATTATTATTTTACTTCCTACCTTGCCGCAGTCCAGCTGCAGCAAAATAACCAGGGGGTGACGAGCAACTTGTGTACATTGATACAGCAGGAGTGGCAGCCGTTTATTGTAGGCCAGGAGGGGTATATATACATTACACACAGCTTATCTTAATTAACATAAACTAGATACAGCAGTCAACCAATAAGGAATCTCCACACTTAATGGCTCGCTGGCATTACTTCACAAACCACTCCCTCTGGCATTTTGCCAGGTGCCATCTTGACTTGTTTACAGACCTTAACATTTCCCCCTTTTGTTTAATTTAAATAAGGACCATAGTGATTTTTACACAAACACCATAAATAATCTGCTACAAGCAGAAGGGGAGGATTCAAAATGCCACAATACCAAGCCAATTGATGGCTCCATGCAAGAAGCCCTTGGAAAAATTATACCAGCAATGACACCGTTAGCAAAGATACCGAGTTACAATTTGTTGTAGATTACAGTTTGTTGTGTCAGTCCAGGTAAAGCAGTGTCTCAATAGATTAACTCACAGTCCAGGTAAATCACAGTCCAGGTAAGTTCTGCAGGCAGCTAGCTTGATCTGAAGTTTCATCCGGTTCTCAGCAACACTGGAAATTCTTCCACCCTCCTCCTCACCGGCACTGGGATGAAGGCAGGAACTCTGGCAATAATGCTAAAGAAAATCCTGTAGTATTCCAGCAGGCACTAAGAAAACAACCTTCTGAACAATTTAGTACATTATCTCAAGGTTTTTTACATTTGAAATAAGCCTTAATACTGCTCATTACTCATTAGCTTCCTGGTGTGGGAAAACCATTGTAGTTACTGGTCTTGGAAATGATCAAACTTCAGGGACATGGGCCATCTTCCGCCTGCAGGTCCAGGGCAGCTCCAGATGGCCCCGGGGAGAGTCCGGGGAGTGTTCCGACTCAAACTGCCACTGGGCACAGGGAGCAAGAGACTGCTAGACTGTGCCTCCGGGTCAGGTTTGGATTTGGGCTCTCGCAATGGCGTCCCACTCCCCTGGCGGGGGCGGGGAAGAGCCAGCTGCCGCCACTTGGAAAGTCCATGCTGCACCATGACCAGCTCTCGCACATGGCAGCCGCCTCGCTGATTCATGCACCCTCTGGTAATGAAAAGTATTCAGTAATAGCCTTTTGCTGCAACTTTTTTCCTGATAATCCTTCTTCTTCTGAACTTTCTTTTTCTTTCTGACTAGAGTTCCTGGGCTTCTATCAACACATGCCCTAACTATTCTTGGTTCCACTGGGGTGCCTTCTTCCCTTAGTAATTTACTTAACACCCCTTCCATATTTTCATCACAATGACAATACAACATTTCAAGACAAAACAAGACACAAACATACTGTATCAATCTTCTCCATTTTCTCAAAATGGCCATTTTTCCTCTTGCTCTATCTGTCTAGGGATGAGCAGATTTGCTCCCATCCTATCTAAGGACGGGCAGCTTTTTTTTTGTTGTTTTTCATCACTTACCCCCGAGTGTCCCAGGGCTCCCCGTACAGGCCACCATCTGCCGCAGTCCGGCTGCAGCAAAATAACCAGGGGGTGACGAGCAACTTGTGTACATTGATACAGCAGGAGTGGCAGCTGTTTATTGTTGGACAGGAGGGGTATATATACATTACACACAGCTTATCTTAATTAACATAAACTAGATACAGCAGTCAACCAATAAGGAATCTCCACACTTAATGGCTTGCTGGTGTTACTTCACAAACCACTCCCTCTGGCAAAATGGCAGGCAACATCTTGACTTGTTTATAGACTTTAACACTACCTAGGAATGGAGTCCTCACATTGTAGCAAAGCCCTTAAAGGGAATTACAAATGCTATTGATTGAATTTACATATTCTTTTCTCTGCCTTTGTATTTCCATGTGCAGTGCTACACCGATTCATATACCTGTAGTGATGGTTTTGTAGGTATAGACTTACCTGCAAATTCAACCATCTGTAAATATAAACATCTCTTATTTCATCAATCATGCCTCATTAATATGGTATAATAAATTCAAGCTGCAATATACTATTTTGTGTTAGTTACTGCTATAATGAAAATTACATTTTTGTTATTTTAAGTGAAAAAAAAATCAGCAATTGGCAATTTCTGGAAATGTTTAATATTTTCCAGATTCAACTAATACCATTTTGACATGATTTATACCCTTATGTATGAATCAGAATGTGTCAGGCATCTGGTCTACTTTGTACCTTACTGTATATTACCATTACTTTAGATTGTTAAAAGCAGGCAATGCATGTTAGGTACAGTTCAGGGACACTCACATTTTCTGTAGAAGACTAACAACACATTAAAATAATAACAGCTGAAAATTTTTAGTTTCTATCAGTCTATCTCCCATTGATATAACAAAATGCATGAAGCTGGGTACTTTTTTTTTTAAAGAGATTTATTTAGCTCACAGTTTGGAAGTTGAGAATTCAAGATCAGGTGGCTCCATCAATTTGGGCTCTGGTGAGGGCCAAATTGGTGAGGGCAAATACCATTTTAATAGAAACTATTGCAAAGTTTATTACATTTAATTTTGCCCTCTATTACATTTAATAATTTAAAGTTTATTACATTTAATTTTGCCCTCTGGTGAGGGCAAATACCATTTTAATGGAAACTATTGCAAAGTGATCTGATGGTGAGACAGGAAGTAGACCATGGAGGAGCCAGGCTTAGTCAATTACTATACATGAGGCTTCTCCTCGGAAAAGTGCCACCACTTCTCACATTGCCATGCTAAGAACCAAGCTCCCAGATTAATCCTCAGGGGCTGTAAACCACAGCATAGCTTAATCTGAAGGTGAAGGAACAAGTGATCAAAGGCATTGTGGGTAATTAGTAGAAAGCACTAAGGATTCTGGTTTTTAATTTTATTTTGATAACCAGTTTTTTTTAACACTTTCAGCATTTCTCTCAGGCTTCTGAATCTGATGATGTAATCATCTACTTCTGGAGGTTCTACTACTGCCCTGCATTTCCTCTTCCAAGAAAAGAATTTCGCAAATTGTTTTAAGCATAGCTCAGTGTTATTGTTCATATTCTGAGCATTAATGTTAAAGTTATATTAGAAAGCTCTCATTTCCTTTCAAATCGGTAATTTTAAAGATTTGATGAATTCTTGAGTATAATTTTGGGATAATTAGGAAAGCAATTTTTTCTAGTTGTACGCCATTTAAATTTTTTAGTGAAAATCATATGAAAACTAGAAATACCATTTGCAGCAAATGTTGGGGATGATTTCTGCTAAATGAGGAACTCACATTACATGATTTTGGTTCCTTTTATTTTCCTGTCTTGCCATTACACCATGCAGCTGTTTTCTTCCATCCCAAAAATATCATTAGTGATTATTTAGCTTAGATTTGTTCAGGTACTCAATGGTAAATGTCAATTTTACATATATGGGGTTCTGTGAAACCTCACATTTGTATTAGTAGAAACTGTTTACTTCGTGGATAGTAAAATGATGTATTCATCTTTATGGATGATTTTACTTTTGGGGGGGGATTTCTATTTGTAACAAACTTTTTCCATTAAGTACCTTTAAATGGAGCATTTAAAATTGGAAATAATATCTTAATTATAAGCAAAAAAATTAAATGTAATTATTTTCAAGGTGACAAGTATTGATTTAAAGAAGTTGCCATAGATCAAAAACATACAAAGTCCTTACCACCCCATAAGGAAAGTTATAGAGACTGAAATCCAGGTTTCTTGTCAGGGGTTTCAGGAAACCTTGTAGCATGGATCAGAAAATCAATAAACTAACCAACAACAACACACACACACATTCACACACACACACACACAAGAGAAAAACAAAAAGCTTGGAAAAAAATAGAAATTACCTGGAGGGTGAGGGGGTACAAAACTACTTAATAACCTAATCAGATTGACAAGAAAAAGTAATTTACTAACAATAATAAACTGCTATATCACATGGCATTTGGAGATATATATATATATATATATATATATATATATATATATATATATCTCTATAAATAGATATATATATATATATATANTATATATATATATATATATATCCCTATAAGTTAAAAATATAATCACAGTAAATTTTTTTTTGGAAAACCTTGGTATGTTTTAAGAAATAAAGTTGAGGAAGAAAAGAATCCAGAAAGGAAAAAGAAAGAAACAGAAGACATAAAATTATATGAGATGGCCAATATTAAAATAATGGAAATTCAAAAAAGAGAAAGCAGAAGGCATGGATTTGTCTATAAAAATGTGTAGAACATTTTCCTTAACTGTGGGCTCTATGTTTTCAGAATGAGAGGAAAAACAGAATGTCCAGCCAAGTGAATGAAAATATACCCACATCAAAACACGTAATTATAAAACTTTAAAATAATCTGCACAAAATGGGGTTCCAGGAGCCTGGGAAAAAACCAACCAACAGAAGCTCCACTGCATACAAAGATCGCATTATCAAACGGCTTTGGACTCCTTGGTGGCAGCACTGAAAGCAAGAAGATAACTGAAGAATGTCTTACAAAATTCCAAAAAATATTAATCTATAATTCTATAGTCACCATTTCTCTCATTTTTTTAAGTTCTAAGTGATTCATACCAATTATACACATTTACAGGGTACCATGTTTGGATGCATGTATATATTGCATAATGTTCACATCAGGGTAATCATGTCTGTCTGTCTCCTGAAACATCTATTTCTTCATAGTGAATGCATACAAAACCCTTTCTTCTAACTTTTTAAAACAACTGATGGTACATGGTCATTATCTATAGCTACCTTTCTGTGCAATGCAACCCCAGAACTTCTTTTAAAATAATTATAGCTATTAAACTTAGTGCTTTTAGTCTACCTTTCCCTCTCCCCTTTCCCAACTTTTCCTGGCCTCTAGTAACACGCCAGCCAATTGTGAATAAACGCAAGTATCCTCAGACGTAGTAAATGTAAAAAATATACCTCCTTTGCTTTCACTCCAGGGAGACCACTACGTGTCCATTTAGATTGCTGTAACAAAATACCACAAGCTGGATGGCTTAGAAACAACAGAAATTTACTTCCCATAGTTCTGGAGGTTGGGAAGTTGAAGATGAAGGAGCCAGCAGTTAGTTGTGTGGTGAGGGAATTCTTTCTGATCTGTAGGTGGCACCTTCTAGCTGCATCTTTACATGGCGGAAGAGGCCCTCTAGCTCTCTGGGTGTCTTTCTAAGGGCTCTGATCCCAATCCTAACGCCCTGCCCTATCACCTAAACACCTCCTGAAGGCCCCACCATCTAAGGCCAAAGTGTCAGGGGTGAGGATTTCAGCCTCAAAACTTGAGTGGAGCGCACACGTTGGAACATGGCAAATGTCCTCTTCCAATAACAGAGTAAACCTACAAGTCAAAGAAAAATTCAGAAAACCAGAGATTTGACAAAGAATCCCCAGCATGGGAGCAGAAGGAGGCCCCTGCGTGACCCCTAGGCATGAGTGAACGGCAGCCCTCAGTCAGGCTGAAACACCTTGAATGAGGAGCATGCGGAGTTGTCTGTGATCTCATCACTTTTGCCATCTGGCGAAAATTCCAAAAGGTGCGTTTCTTTAAACAGAAACAAAGTAGTAAGGCAATGCAACATAAATAAAAGGCACATGAAAATGATGAGGATGAGGACCAGTGACGCCCCAGGGCGACAGTTGTTGGGTGTTACTAGAGAGCTCTCCACGTAGCTGGGTCCTGAGCCCAGCTCTCCTGGAGGGACTCCCTGTTCTTTGGGGTTAGGGTGCAGTTGGATTGCACTATGTGATTTACCTTGTAGGTATTATGATGAGAGATTACTCACAGATGTGAGAATAGCTAAATATACCAAATAAAATCTGCCAAAAAAAAAAAAAAAAAGAGAAGAAGAAGAAGAGGAAGATTGAAGAAAGTTTTTCAAATTTTTGTTCAAAAAATATTTTTCATACTCTGTGCTAGACTTGATAAAATGCTTGGAAAGTTGTGATAATACAAATAATATTATTTATCAAAAAGGGAGTTTATCTAGTACTGATGATAAGAAATGGGGAGTATAGGAATTAGCACTAGGAGTTTAAACTTCATCTAAAATAATAAGAAGAGGGTGTGGGCTCTCACTCTGGTAGATCTCTTGCCCATCATGCATGAGGCTTTGGGTTTGACACCCACCTCCACAAAAATAAATAAATAATCAGCCAACAGTAAATATTTTAAAATAATGAACCAAAGAATAGATTTATATGCCTATTTTGTAGCTAAATAGAGATATACAAAAAGAGCATTACATCAATAATGGAGGATAATGGTGACAATTTTGAAAGATGAAGCAGAGAGTTCCTGACTTTCCATAGGAGACTTTTATATTGTTAACTTAAAAACTTAAAACTTTGTGCTTGTTAATGAGATAAAATAAAAGCATGCAATATATAAAATAAGCATTTCTGGTGTCTTCTTGCTCAATAGGGTTCTAGAGATAATAAAAATGCCCTTTACAGTCAAGGAAGTTACAGGAAGGGCTTTGAAGGTTTTCACCATAAAGAAATGAACTTGGAGAAAATAGATGCTTTTGATCTGATTTAACCATTACACAATGTACACATGAATGGAAACATCATATGGTACCCTATGACTATATATAATTTTATCTTTCTCATGTTTCAGTTAAAAATAAATTAAAATGGATATATACATAAGTATATATTTCATATCGGTCAGGAAAGAATTTCTTCAGTAAGCTATAAAATTAAAACTATTAAAAACTAAAACTTATGAACTCAACTACAGTATATTAAAGTTTAAAACTACAGTACAGTATACCACCACCAACAAAAACTACAAAAGCAAAATTGTCATGACATTGACGGAGAGAATATACTTAAAATTCACACAACAAGGACTGGGGATGTAACTTGGTGGTAGAGCACTTGCCTAGCACGTATGAGGCTCTGGGTTTGATCCCTAACACCACAAAAAATAAATAAATAAAAATCAAACAAAATTCATAAAACTAACACTAATTTTCAGAATATACAAAATCCTGAAAAAATTATGAAAAAGGAAAAATATGATCTGGTAAAAAAAAAAATAAGCAAAGGATATTTAACAGAGTGTTACCAGGTCCAGGTATGTCTACTTGTCACTCAAAATGCAATATTCAGAAGACAAGGGTTGGAAAAAGGAAAAATCAACTTTGTTTAAGGGCTGGCTCTGAGAAGATGCAGAGTGCCATCTTATCTTCCCCAAAGCACCATATTTGTTTCTTCAGCTACAACAGAACTTTTGTAAGGAAGAAAGGAGATACACCCTGGGAAAATGGGCAGAAAGCTATGTGCTGAGTGGGGTCTTTCTCAACAGGAGCATAAGTCTCTCTCATTTTTCCCTGTGCTCTGAATATTGCTATTGACCTTGACCACCTGGAGCTAGTTCCTCTATAGATCTTTAAAAAGATGTGTAACTTTTCTGCAAGTTAAACACCACAGCAATTTACATCTGTGTGTTAGTTGATTAACGAATTAGAATTAGAATTTTAGATTTAGAATAAGGAGGGGCATTACACATTCTGGTGTTATCTAAAGGTCAACAGATGGTTTGCATTCTGTAAATCTGAAGGAAGATCGCTTACCTGTTGACATCTTAAACATTTGGGTATGGAATTTCTTCATCATTTAGTACACCAGGCAAAAGGAGGGAACCCAAAGTCCACTCCTAAAAGGTGAAAATCATTTCAAGATAAGAGCACTCAAATATCCAATAAACAGAGAAAAATTGGAAATGAAAACTAAATAAGATTATATTTCATTTTTCTTAGACTGTGGAAAGATATGCTTCTACAATGCCAAGTGTCTACTAGTAGGTTGGGCAGAGAAACTGTTTCTCATAGACTACTGAATAGTTAGATTTGGTACAATCTGAGAAATGAGTTTGTCATTATGCTGCAGGGTAAAAACTGTTCATTTGCACAGAGCTAACAGTTCACCTCATAGGACAAATATATAGAAGCTTGAACTAAGATATAGAAGCTTGCACTGATAGACATTTTCTTTCTGTACACGTGGATCTATCCGTTGTAACCCACACCTTTTATTATTGTCTCCATTATATAGATGAGGAAATTGAAGCATAGAGAATTTAGTATCAATGATTTTATCAAAATGAATAGATTAGATCACAGCATGGACTGTACTGTTGAGTGAAAAATTAAAACCGATGTGATTCTGCCATCTGTATTTGGGGTAAAAATGGGAGTTCATAACCCACTTGAATCTAATGTATGAAATATGATATGTCAAGAGCTTTGTAATGTTTTGAACAACTAATAAAAAAATGAAAATAGGAAAAAAAATTAAAACAAGTTATAGAGTGCCACATGATTAGTGGTAATGAGTTAGGGATTTGGTATGAAGTGGGAGATACTGCATCTCAGAGGAAGTGCCATGAACCTTTCAAATGCAGAAAATACAAAATACACCCAGGAACCACTGAAAGAAAGATGCCCTTGCATGCCACAAGTAACCTGATGGCAGTGTATAGTCACTGGGAAATCTGTGGCAAAGTTGCTTGGTCCAACCTGGCTCCACCTCCAGCCTACTTCCTAACTATAGTCTACCTTCTCCCTTGAATATGCCCCTGTTTTTGTAAGTAAACCTGTCTATCACTCTGATTGGCACTTGTTGAAATACTTTTCTCTCAAGTATGCCCCAAACCCTGCTGGTCCTACTGCAAGGTCCTCCTCTGTGGGAATTTCTCAGATACTTCTTTGGAGACGCATCTCCTGTGACAGTCTCCATAAAAAAATTTAAAATCTTAGGTAATATTATGCGTGTATTTAAAAAATACACCAATTTGTAACAGATTGTTTTTAAAAAGATGGGAAAGACATGTACTGAGTTAAGAATAGGCTGATCTCTCTGGATGCAAGAACAAAATATCAGGAAGAGCTTCAAAGCTAGGCGGTGTTTAAATTTTTAAAATGATCTAAATATGTGGTGAAATCTGGGAGGTATGTCAGGGTTTTGTATTCTCCTCTCTCCTTATCTATATGATGGAATATTTCACAATTTTGAAAAGTCATGTGTCTATAACTCTTTATCTCATCTTTAATCTTACTCATGATTTTTTATGACATCAGCATCTGCTATTTTTAAGCCATATTTTCAATACATGACACAAAGTTATCCTAAGGGAGGAAAAATCACTTTCCCTTTACCCTCTGAATTCCTAACTGAAAAAGGACCCCTGTAACAAAAGACAAATTAAGAAGAAAAAATAAACAGGTCCTTGCTATGCCTACCTCACTTATACATGAAATGAGTGAGTCTCAGAGAGTTGGCTGAATGATCAGGCATGAATACCTTCCTCAACTGAAGCAAATCAGGGTGCTTGGGAGGCAGCCAGGGCAAGGAGTCCATAGAGAGCACAGCAAACAAGATTCGGGTGTGTTCTGCTGATTTAATCAGGGTCTTCTCCATGGAGAAGTCTCCAGTGATTCAGTCACACTTCTCAGACTATTGAGAGGGAGACACCCTATGCTTGGAGATTTCCTTCCTTTTTTTTTCCTATTTTTTTTCAGTTGTAGTTGGACACAATTCCTTTATTTTATTTATTTTTATGTGGTGCTGAGGATCAAATCCAGCGTCTCGCACATGCTAGGTGAGCACTCTACGGCTGAGCCCCAGCCCCAGCCCAAAGATTTCCTTTATATGTAGAAATTTCCTTTACAAAAGAGTAACTTCTGTATTTTGGGAGCTTACCCTATATCTCCAATTTCTCAAAACAATCAATTCAAAATAATCCTTGTGCCAAAAGACATGTTTGGAATTGCATATTCTGGTAGTGTTCAATACAACTAAGCAAATTAAGTGACCCAACATAAGTTCTATAAAACATGCTTTTGTCATGCAAGAAGAGGAAAATCCAAAGAAGGGTCTAAAGAGTTTCTGGAGGGACAGGGGAACTCAAATCAGGACTGAGGCTCTTGGCTCATGTACAAGAAAGAATTACAGCTCCCACCACTCAGAGGCATAGACTGGGGTTGAATTAGGAAAGTGGTACATATTCAAGGGTTGCCTTTGGGTAAGCAAGGAATACACATTCAAAGGAGAATGCCATCCATTTGGAGAGTGAGAGAGGTATGTGGGGGTTCCCAACTCTTCTTTTAAAGGAATCCTGGTGAGAGGTGAGTATGGAAAGGTATGTAGGAATGGTATCAGTCGAGTGATCTCAAAATGGGTTTGGATGGATCTGAGGATTCTCTGACTGATGTATTCTGCATTATCTGATCAATAAATAGTGTTGGAAAGTCTCCTAAATTATAGGTTTATCAAAATATCATACTCTCTGATTTTATTGTGTATGGAAGGGTTAATTAACAGTACAAAGGTAGATTTATAGAATTCACAAGAGAGACTGGCTTAGGGAGTGACATACCTGGAAAATATGCAGGTCTTCTTGAATCTTTAAGATCTGTTTCTTTTTTCTTGTGCTTCCTGTATGTCTCCTTTCTACCTATCTTTCTTCTATCCTACTTCAGTCCCTTTTAATATAGAATCAATTTTTTTAATAAACTAAAACTTTATTGTATTTTGAATCTTGAAGTTTATGATAAGGTGGAAAATACCTGTGCATAAGATAACTTCACATACTCTTCTAATCATTTCCTTATAAGGAAGAAATAAAACATTGTTTCAAAAATATTTGACTTGGATAAAGGTGACTTGGAGTTGAATTTGTGATAATATTTAGACTGTTAGCATATGAGGCTTCTGTCATTTTATTGTTTCCTTGTATTGACTTTTGTTATGCAAATACATGTAACTATTTATCATGAAATATAAAAATATTAAGAAAATAAGAGGGCTGGAGTTGTGGCTCAGTGGTAGAGAATTTGCCTTGCAAGTGTGAGGCCCTGGGTTTGTCTTCAGCACCACATAAAAATAAATAAACAAAATAAAGATATTGTGTCCATGTACAACTAAAAAAATATTTTAAAAAAGAAGAAAACTATCTTTTCTTTTGTTTTCTGAGTTTTCCCAGTAATAGAATGACTAAGTAATCTATAATAAATCTGATGTAATGAAATTCAATAATATAAACAATAATACAAATTTAACTGATAAATATTGGATATCTTAAAATATTTGAGCATATTTAGTTTCTAGTTTCTAGATTAACTCACAAATTATTTTTATTCATGCCAATAAAGGAAAAAAATTATGATCTACCTCTAGTGATTAAATTTCAGAAAATACTTATTATCTTCAAAGGCTTTAGACATAATAAAATATGCAATAAATTAAATGTGCCTCTTTCCCCCATCATTAATTGAAAGAAAAGCTAAATTCCTAATGAGACAAAATAATTGCAGGTTCCTATTTGTGCTTTTTATTGAAATTAATGACTATGGCAAGTCCCTTTTATAAATTTTAATGGGTAGCAAGGTCAACCCAATAACATCTACTAAAGAAATACCTGATATTGGGTAGCCCCACTTTAAAATAGACCCAATTTTGCAGTCCCTTAACTTTGTATTATCCATTCTTATTTATGATCCATCAGAAAAGTATTCTAAACAATCATTCATATTTTAAAAAAAGGAAAGAATGGCATTTGTAATCCTGCTTACAAAGCAGATCAAATGATCCACTCAAGTAAGGAGCAGAAAATAATGAGAACCAATTGTTCTAATCTTCCATTATTTCTGATGCATAATGAGAGAATGAGCCATATTTTATTTTGTTTTGTTTTGGCCTTTATTTGAAAGTAATTGAAGAAGTGGTAGGCTACTATCATGATTCCTTTTAAGAATTTACTAAGCGTGGGGGTATAGCTCAGTGGTAAAGTGCTTGCTTAACATGCTTAACATCCTAGGAGTTTGATCCTCAGCCCTGCATGGGAAAAACAAACAAACAAACAAACAAAAGAGAAATACAGAAAATTTCTGAAGTGCATGTGATTTCAAGGTGTGAAATAAATTAATAATTTTGGTAAAATGTAACTTTTATTCTTTAGTTTACAAAGGCAAAGTTGTTTTCTTTCTCAAGGAATTATAGTACCTGTAGGGAGAAAAAAAGTGTTTTTCTTTTATTCATCTTAGGTTTGTCTTCTAGGGTCCTGATGAAAGGTAGATTAAGAGGGAAAAACAGAAGTTTGCAAACACATCCTAACACGTACATGTTATGCACGCGTGAGCTCTCTCTTGAGTAGCTGAGGAGTGGTGAGAATTTGGGCTTATGTAGCATCTTGGCAAAGAAAAATGACAAGACAAATGGAAAGAACTTCAAGCTTTTAGGAGCAGCAAATTGTGGAAGGACAAATATAAGGGGAAATGGATTTAGATGAGGGCTGGTTATTAAGGTTTGCTTGTAAGACCCTTTCTCAGTGTCTTCTTGTCTCTGGTAACAAACCTGTTATATTTTCCTAGCATAGGGGTTGGGAGAGGGTGGGTAGAGAAGGACCTACCGAAGCTTCATGAAGAGAACTGCTGGTCTGTTTTCAGGTAGACAGGAAGAGGGGAGAGAGATCTCTCCTGTGTCTGCTTTTTTTCATTTCTCTTTAGCTCAAAATATTGCCTGAGTGGCATATTTGGGGGTTGCAATACTACTCTGCCTCTTAATAACAAATGGAAAAAATATTCAAATGTCATGGTTTAGATATGAGGCTTGTCCCTAAAGCTCATGTGAGACAATGTGAGAACATTCAGAGCTGAAATGTTAACTTAATCCATGGATTAATCCACTGATAGGGATTAACTGGGAGGTAACTGCAGGCAGGTGGGTTGTGGCTGGAGGACATACGTCACACGGGGCATGCCTTTGGGGTTTATATTTTGTCCTTGTTGAGAAGAGCTTTCGCTCTGATTCCTGGGGCCATGTTCCTAGCTGCTTTTCTTCCTACACACCTTTCTGCCAGGATATTTTGCCTCACCACCTGCCCAGAGCAATGGAGTCAGCCATCTATGGACTGAGATCTTTGAAACCATAATATCCAAATAAACTTGTCCTCTTCTGTGTTGTTCTTGTCAGGTGTTTTGGTCACAGCTGCAAAAAAGTTGACGAAAACAAATGCATTGTAAAAGTCTAGGTAACATGTGTAGATAACCTGTACAGATACAAATATCCATTGATGTAGTACAAGTTTTCATGTCAGATGTAGCTGTGAGTGTTTTTTATAACAGTTCTTTCTTAGAATGTGCCTTGCAATTTAGTAATGGGAATAAAATGCAATAAGATATATGTACTGATAATCATCATATGATTTTTCTTATTCTTCTCATAAGATGCCACATTTTACAAAAATATCATGTCTGAGAAAAACACTGATTTTGAAAAAATTCAAGCCATGTAATTTCTAACCAAATTAGTGCTTATCATATGGCAGAATTTGGAAGGAGGACAGTTTTTCAGTGAGATTTAGTCCAAAATATGAGCTCACCTTGGTTGCAGAAAGGTGTATTTATTTCCCTTGGAGTTTTCCTGAATTAATAATTACTCTTTGAAAGGGTATCATTTGTTGCCAGTGGACTTTTCAAGCTGTGTTTTTCTCAAATTTGCAATTCAATTGAACGGAAGAAAACACATTTAAATATGGATCACTTCAGATAAAAAATAAGGCTTTTGTTTTAATGGGAGAAAATACACTATAGAATAACTTAGCTCAATATCTAACAGAATATTTATCAATCTAGTTCTGAACATTAATGAGACCTTTAACTTAAGGCACATCCTCCAAGTCTCCCTCTATCTAAGTTCAAGCAATCAGATAAGAAAGTCAACAGCTTGAATTTTATTATGTGACTTTCAGAGTCTTACTACAAAATCAATTCAGGTCTTTCTTTGGAAGCTACGTACTTCTCATAACTCTTTATGTCTCTCCATGAATATAGAACATACGGATGTAAATTTATGTGCAGCTCTCTCCAGTGGAAAGAACTAGAAGCAGAAATACTCCAGTAGCCTTGGGCAGACCAGGCACCTACATCTTGGTTCCTGGATACAATTATCCACTAATGGATTATGGTTTCCTGGAAAAATTATGGATTTCAGGGCTAAGAACAATAACAACAACAACAATAAATTAAGTCTGAAAGACCTGTTTGTGCCAAAAAGTAAGGAAGTTCTAAAGAATGATGATAACAGGTCAAAAGTACATAGGAACTGGTCTGAAGGGGATGCCATGAGCCAAACCAGAACAAGTTAGGCATCAGAATAAATAATGATACTCCACATTGTAACTCACTGAATGATATAGGAATCTTTCAGCTTATGCTGTTATGAATGAAACCAGCAAATAGTGGAGAGAAGAGAAAGCTTTTCCTACAGAGAATAAGAATTAATCTATACAGAAGAAATGATGGTTCAGAAAAATCACAATGTGGCAACCATTTGTAGCAATAATCAAGTCCACTAAGAAATATGGATGCAAAAACTAGTGGGTAAAATCTTGAAGAGTTATGGCTTAGTTGCCTAATCTCAATGTAACTCCCCTTAAAATAATTGCTAAATGTGCAAGCAAAATATGGTAATTTCTAAGTAGAAAAGCTGGCAAGTAATCAAAGTTAGATTCCCAGAAATGGAACAGATTTATATCATGTACCATGTGATGAAAAGTTGCACCTTTGTGGTATACCTGCCCAAATGCTTATCCTAAACTTAATTCTAAGGAATCATAAAACAACCCCAGTTGATGGACAGTCTACAGAACCATATTGCTTTGGGCTATGAGCATTAAGGTCATGAGGTGATAGGAAATAATAACAATCATTCAAGGTTAAGAGAAGTATTAAAAATGGCAATATGATGTTATTCTGGACTAGTTCTTTTCACTGTAAAGAATGGTAGTGTCATAATTGGTAAAATATGAATACAATTAATATATTAGATGGTAGTTATTAATATATAATTTTCCTTATTTAGAGGGTTATAGGGGTTCTACAGGATGATATCCTTGTTCATAGATATTGCATATTAACATACATGCAGATGATGGAAACCCAGCTAGCAACTTACTTTGAAGTAATACAAGAGGTGAAAAAATAAGTTCTTCATATTATTCTTGCATTTTTTTCTGTAAGTTTAAAATTATCTCAGAAATAATTAGGAAGATGAAAATAGCATTAGTATCAAAAAATAAAAGTTTAATTCAGAATTGAAGATGAATAATGGCTATAAATGTGGTTGAAGCTTGAAAGGAAATAAAATAATTCTAAAGAGTTTTAATTCTATGTAAAATTTAAGCATCGATCACTTTTAAACTTGAGAATAGTGTTTGAGGCTAATCAAGAGGAAATAGAACTGATATAGACTTTGAAAACATCCTTGAGAGGTTTCCATGTCAAGGCTTTTGAAACATTATTTGTAACTAGGTTGACTGTCCTGATTTGTATATAAAAATAACCCAGAAGGAAAAAGAGACAGATGAAAGTGATCCCAAATCCTATGTAAAACTATGTAGATAAAATTACTGGAGCCTTCTGTGGTCTGTCAATATTGGAAAGAGGGTAAACATTTTCCTGCTTCTGCTTCTCCATCAGACCTTTCTAGATGTCTCTATCCATGTCCACGGCTTCCTCTGAATTCTCGCAGAACATGTCCTCAGCCGAGGTAATATTTCTGCTTGTAATATCATGGATGACTCTCTTCCTATTCAACTCCACCCACAGTTTCTAATTCAAGGTGAAGTTCTCAAAAGAGGAACTTTGGCTTATGTTTATTGGGCTTCTATGACTCAAATTTAGTGCTAAGAGCTGAGGACAGAAAATTAGTAATTCTTCTCCTCCTTTATGTTTTGTATTTCAGCAAGATTTTGAACACATTGGTGAGAGAGCTGAAACATATAAATGCCTCTTAGTTAATTCATTATATTGTAGAAGCACAATGAATCATGAATAAAAAGAAATATTTGTGGCAGGATGGCAGAAGACCAGTAATTGCTTTTAACCAGCAGAGCTTTGGTGTTGCTTTTGCAAACTAGCCCTTAGCATGGTATCTTGGCTTACTTTAAGGTCAGTATGCTGTATTCCTACATATGTACATTTTCCCAACAGAAATTCAAACTTCAGAAGTAAAACATAACAAACCCTTTATCAGATGAATTTCTAATAGGTTAATTTTTATTCTAATTAAAACATATATTGAGTTGTAGTGCATGTCCTTGTCTGCTAAAAGGGCACCCAGTAATTTATAATATATTGGCCCATTCTATCAGCACTGCCTTATGATGCTCTATTTCATATTTACTGATATAACATTTTATTATTAGTAACCATGGAAACTTTTACTGCACTCTCCAACAATAAATAAATAGGTTGGCTTTCCAGAAATGAATAAGGGCATCTTTATTTATTTAGCTCAGAATAGAAGACATAACACGGATAAAAGGAATTCACGTATGATTCCATAATGTAAATACCCAGGGTTTCCTCTTTTGTTATCCATTGTGCTTGTTCTGAAAGTCTGCCTCCTCCCCTGGAACCCTTCATTCCATAGCAGCCACCAGCTCAGGAGTCAAGTGGATTGATTGAACATACCTTGCATCCAGCTGCCCTCCCAGGCTTTGGTGGAGAAAGGGTTAATCAGTAGGGAAAGGACTAACTTCTTACCAAAAGGAAAGTAAAAAGAAAGAGACCTAAATAACACACACTCTTTTCTCATTACCCTGGAGATTTGTCAGCACTCCATACACAGCGCTGCGGAACACACACTCACTTGCTGTTCTTTTCTGTTGACTGCTCTAATTGAGATGCCTGACAAATTGATACATAATTTTAAGATTATTAATGCCAAATGGAAAAAAAATTACTTACTATGAAATGTCATATATAAGTTAACTGTAAACACTAAGGAATTAATTAAATCATTATAGTAAATCTGTTAACTTTATGCTCAATGAATGTTTATAGATGCTTTTGGAAAAGTGTTTTGTGATTTTTTTCCCCCCTCACAGAATTTGTGATTTAGACATTTTAGAAAACAAAGGACAAGGACGTGGTTAATGGAGTTCAATGTGCCCGATGTAGTCCAAGGGTCAAGTTTAAAGGAAGGAGGAATGGTTTACACTCAGAGGGTCTCTGGACACATAATGCTCTGGCTTCATTAATAAATTGGACATAAAAATGTTGCTAAAAGAACTGAGAAAGCCAACTTCCCAGGACATTTCTAACACTCTTATTTTAAGTTATATTGTATTCTGTCGTCTCCAATTCCAACAGATGGTCATTTTTTAATTCTGCGGTCAAAATGTTGGCATCATCCAAAAAAACTCAGTCCTATTATTTTAAATAATCAACTTGAAAACATCATGCCCTTGTAACTTAAAAGACTCATTTTCTTTAGGGAGATATTAATAGTGATAATATGAATTTCCATAGCTGTGGTTCTTTGAAAGAGAAACTAGTGATGATATGTAATGAGCAGATTGCAAGAGCTCTTCTTTCTTTACTCCAACCCTGGTACTGGAGATTGAACCCAAGGTGCTCTACTACTGAGCTACATTTTAAAATTTTAAAACAGGATCTCTTTGAGTTGCTTAGGGCCCCAATAAATTTGCTGAGGCTGGCCTCAAATGTGTGATCCTCCTGCCTCAGCCTCCTAAGGAGCTGGGATTACAGAATGAACCATGTGTCTGGCTTGCTCTACATTTTGGATGATAAAATGGATTTGAGTTATTGAATTACTCTTGTACCAATATACCCATTTCATATGCCTATTTTTGACCACTGTGTCCTTTGGAATTTAAGAAAGGTAAGAATACCAACAATAAAGCAAATTGAAATTCCTGGAACCCTCCTAAACCATCTTCTTTACATTTTGATGATAATCAAACTTGAATTCTAACTCACATGTTTGAATATTGTTCTGGCATGTGGTTCTGTGGTAGGAGCTCAGAGGTGCTACACTGGCTCTCACCATCTTCCTTTCTAGGAAAGATGGGCAAAGCAACTGTCATTTCTGTCAAACAGGAATATATTCTACTATGAAGTACACCATGTTGTCAAGTCTCTGTTCTCAGGTTTGATTTTAAGAGCTTACCTTAATGGCATTGCATGATCACTATGCTCCCCACTTGGGTACATGGGGAATTTGATAATTTTCTATTGGGGTTCCAGGCAACTGGAAGGTGAGTGACTTTTCAAAAACCTTCTGACAGTGCTAACTTGAGCAGAATTTAGCTGGATCTCACAATTGGTGAAGACAGGGAAACCCAGTGAGCAATGACAGTCTTAATCTAGGTCTGATTGCTCATCTGAATGTCTCTGGTAAAGGATGAAAGTCCTTGTTCTCTGCTACATTCAAGCCAAATGTGCTTCTGTACTCAGCAGGGCCAGACATCTCAGCAGCTCAAGGAGCTCTCTGGACGACGTGAGGAATCGGATCTTTCTGTATTCAAATCTTGTCCATTACAGTCTGCTGAGATAATCTGTGTAAGGGCAGAACTTAAAACCACACAATAAGATATATGATTTGGATTGTCATAAATCTATGCAGACTACTTTTTTCAGGATTTATTAATAAGTACATGTTCCATACAAACGGCAAATACCAAACTCTTTAAGATATATTGACAGGCAATTTCATCTTTTTAAAAATTTTCTTCTTGATTGCCAAAGTGTCTACAATTCAGTTTGCAGATTCCTTGTTTACTAAGGTATTTTGTGTCTGGGAGGCTTCTTTGGACTGTCCTGTGTTATTTTTTATAGAAATCTTAGATTAATAGAGCACAAGGCAGTCTTTCAGATTAGGTGGATGGACGGTGATGAAGAGGAGGTGTGGAAGGGACAGAACAGTTAGAATTGGATCCTGTAGAGATAATTGGGAAAGGTCCGTTGCCTAGGACACTGCACATGAGGGCCAGCCTGCTCTCAAGGCACAGAGGAAAAAACAAGTGTCCAGCAAGGGCCAGGCGGGGGGCGGGGGACACTGGCTGATTTGAGGTGTTCAAGAAAATTCAGCCAGATTTATTCTTAGTAATATCTTGCTAATTTAAGATAGCAAAAGAAAATCAGCTTAAAGGATTTCCTGTCCTCTCTCCCCAGCGTAATTAGATTTAGATTGATGTATCTCAAAAGCACTCTTCTCCTTTTCCTCTAGTTCTTCCATTTCTCATTTCTCTCCCTGTATCTCTTTCCTCCACTCCTACCCCCACTTTTTTTCCCCTCATGACTGTTTATTTCAGATTACAGCCTTCAACTTTATGCAAATATCAGTAAATGGGAAAATGTAGCAACTACAGCCATTTCTTAAAAGGTGACATTAACAGGATGTTTTGCTGTAGCATACCATTTTACAATACTGTATTTTTGTTTCTTTCTGTAGTAAGGTTTTTTGCCTTAGTTGTTGTAATTATTTTATAATCAAGATTTTTTTTTTCCTATGGATGCTGTAACTGCCTACTCTGTATGTAAGCAAAAATTCTATTAAATGCTTTCTAAAAATATTTCAAGCAAAATTTGGTTTTGGCTCAAATTATTTTTAAAGTTTTTAACATCCTGAACTCAATTGTTACAAATTTTGATAGTGCCAAAGACTTAGGAAATAGCAAACTAAGAACAGTCAACCGATTTATTTTTACTGAACAACTTTTTTCACAATAAACTCTTAGTTACAAAATTCAAAATATACAAAAAACACATATTATTTTACAAATAAATAGCATGTTTCAAAGATTGGTTTAAAACATTAATGAGTAAACCAGCAAGATACTAGAACTGATTCATAAAATAAAAATATCTGAGAGAATATTGCATATGATCAATATGAGACAGAAGGTTTAAACAAAATTTCTAAGTTGGAGGCAAAATCGGCTAATGTTCTACAGGTAATAAATCTATAATTGAGCTATTAGTTTTTATTAGAGAGAAACCATTAATAACATTATCAGGGGAAAAAAACATAAACAATGTCCTAGTTTTCTGTTTATTGATGTTGATTTTTAAAAAAAATGATTCAGTTTAATAAACAGATAGTACAAAATGAATTTTCCAATCAGTGATTCATCAGGAAGATTATGACAATTCTTTGATATGATAGAATTGTAATCTGTATGACCTAATTTTAAATTTGGGATACTGTTCCTTGCTAATTCCTATACACCACATAAAAGTCAGTAAATGTCTAGTCTCACTGGTTAGTACAGAATTTTCTAACACAATACAGACTTGAAAGACAAGACCGCTTTCTTTCTAGAAATTTCACTCTAGAGAAGTCAGATATTAACTGGACTCTTTTTCGACATCAGCCCCTCCCTGACTGCAGCACCCTGTGTGCCCTGAGCATGTAACACACATGTGTTGTTTAATTGCTTGATATTAATGTAATGGTTTTTAACCTGTGTTTCACAAATCTTTAGAATTTTAACTAGAGGACTGCTTTGAATGGGAAGAGAGATAAAAGATGGATGAGGAACAAATAAAACCCTTTTCTTCACCTATGCTTTATTCAGAAAAATATTTTTGACTGACAACTAAAAATGTATTCATATTTTCTTTTGAAAAACAAGATTTCTGTTACTTCAAAAATGTCTGTGAAAACCCTTGGACTTATAAAGTAAAGGTCATGTTCAATTTCAAAGATTACTTCTTATAATTGGCTGTCTGAACCAATTAAACTAATTGTAAAGTGTGTATGTGTAAAAGGCAGGAAGGATAATGAACAAGGAGTAGAGGATAAACAAAGGCAGGAAAGTGGGTGAGAATTTACTAGTTCCCTACATCACGGGAATTCCTGCCTAAAAGGGATGTGAGCTCTTCTGGGAATCAATGTCAAGGGCAGAGTGGACATTAAGGAATCACAGAAAATTTGTATGATTATCCATTGAAGATCACTTCCCTTTTTTCTGAGTGACCCGATATCATCTAGATCTCCATGCTACAGATTAACTTGTAGTTGAATATTATCAAAATTATCTCTGAGAAAGGAATGCAAGATATAAAAATAAGTCACTTTAACCAAAAGATAAAAATAATAAAGTATGTGCAAATCTTTATTGTCATCATCACCCCTATATTCCTAAGTGGTACTGAGAATTGGTTGACCAGTTACAAATTTGCATTTTATATTCTTCAAAATTCTTTTGAAAAAGTTCTAGGAAGGAAGTAATTACATTCTGTCAAATGCAGCCAGTTTAGCTGAGTGTCAAAACGCATTTCTAAACGTTCCTGTTTTCCGGTCTGGGCTGTCTCCTTGTCTTAGATGCGATTTGACCTTCTCACACCCAGCAGTGGCTTATAATAGTTGACTGACTGTTAGAAAGGGAGGCTCTGTTCTCTAGACATCTCCCAAACTGAGAGAACCATTAAAATAATTCACAACTAAAGCAAAAACAAATGTAAGTGAAGGACTGAGTAAAGGACTCGTATTAGGAGCTGTATATTATTTTTGAAAGGTTTTCCTTCAAAATGTTAAATTTCAAATGTGTTTGGTATAATAGGTGAAGTTGTCAATATCAGAGTACTCATCATGATTTTGATACTAACTCATCATTTAAAAGTATATTATTAATTTATTTGACAACCAGGGACTATCTTACCTGTCATGTGTAAGGCAGAAGTCTAGATTGAAGGCATAAAGGTACATAGACAGTTGATCCTGAGTCTCCACGGTTCAAATATGAGAATAAAACAAGTGTAGACACTCTTACCATGAAAAGCAGAAAACAGAGAAGAGGAGCAGCGGCCTGCTGAGAGGCAGAGCCGCCCCCTCCCCCTGCGCCAGCAAGGTAGAGGGAACTGTGACCACCCACAGAGCAGGCCCAGCGGCTTGCTGAGGGGCAGAGCCGCCTCCCACCCCCCGCGCCTGCCAGGTAGGCGGAACTGTGACCACCAACAGAAAAGGCCCAGTGGCCCACGGAGGGGCAGAGCTTCCAATCACTCCTG
>NW_026000164.1:5517942-5778287 GCF_001458135.2 Marmota marmota marmota | reverse complement strand
GGAGGGGAGGGGAGGGGGGATAGTAGAGGATAGGAAAGGCAGCAGAACACAACAGACACTAGTATGGCAATATGTAAATCAATGGATGTGTAACTGATGTGATTCTGCAATCTGTACATGAGGTAAAAATGGGAGCTCATAACCCACTTGAATCAAAGTGTGAAATATGATATATCAAGAACTATGTAATGTTTTGAACAGCCAACAATAAAAAATTTTAAAAAAAAAGAAGTAATGAAGTTAAAAAGAGAACATTACCTTGGGTGCACTCCAATATGACAGGTGTCCTTATAAAAAGAGATTAGGACACAGAAAGGGATGACAATATGAGGGCACAGTGAGATGATGGCCATCTGCAAGCCAAGGATAGAGGCCTCAGTGGAATTCAACTCTGTCAAGACCTTGATCTTGGACTTCTAGCTCCCATACCTGTGAGAAAGATTTTACATGATCCTTTATAGTCTAGTCAATGCCCTCCAAGCTCCATAAGCAACCATTTTCTGACTTCTATCACCATAGAATAGTTTTTCTGGTCCAGAACTTCATAAAAGTGAAATTGTGTAGTACATATTTTTGTATCTGACTTTTTTTGCTCAATGAAACATTTTTTGGTGTGCATCCATGTTGTTACATGAATTGTCAATTTATTCTTTTAAATTGTTGTACATATACCAGTATGCTTATATGCTGCAATTTATTAATTCATTTGCATATGGATGGACATTTGTTTGTGGTTATCACAAATAAAGCTGCTCTCAATGTTCATGTGTAAAAAAAAAATAAAACAGAAAACAATAGGTGCAAAATGTTTTTTTTTCAGGGCTAATTATTTCTAGTCAAAATAGAATTTAAAAGGAAGTAGTTGTCCATAGACATCTCTGCCATAAGAGGTAGGATTTACCTAGGAAAAGATTTAAGTGGCCAGAGGTTCTGGTTATAGCAATCAGCATGAAAAAGGATTAAAGAACCTTAAACAATTAGGAATGAAAGAATGGAGTGAAGGGGTGGGTGAAGCTCAAGGCTTGTAGGTGATGGGAGACCCAGGAAGGAATGTTCTCCTCACATGCCGTGGCTGACCCCGAATCCCAGGATGAGTTGCATCACACTTGACACCATCAGCACCAGGGAGGGCTTTTAGATATTTGTATCAACTGCTTTAGGACATTTTATGTGATCTCCTTTAGTGTGCTTTTCTGGCATTCTATAGGCTTCATTGAAACAGTGGATTCAATGCCTCATCAAGATGAATAGAATGAGACAATAGAAAGGTGACAAAGTTAAAAATGTCTGTCCAGGGATGATGGATGTGGGCAAGCCACGCTGTGACCTTGATAAGCAACTGTTTGGTTGGAGTGTTGTACATCTTGCAGAACCACTGGGCCGGGTTTCCTTGTCGTATGGAGCTCTCATTTATCTGAGTTGACCCACTTAGAGCTGTCATCTAGGGAAAATAATTGGCCCATGGCCTTGTGCCGCCTTCCCAGGGCCCGTGCTGATGTTTACCCACACACAGAGAGCCCTGGTGTGCTTGAAACCCACACACAGCTCAATCTACTTTCCTATCCATTCTTATCTGCTCAGCATTCTGTGATTAAAATAAATGAGGCAGCTAGAGAGTCAGCTCCATACTTCAGATTCACAGATGCAAGTGTTGGACAAAAATCCTGACTGATAACATAATTTTGTGAAGAGTCCCTGGAATCCAGTGACCCTCAAAAGCCCTGGGACCTGGCCTGCCATGTAACGACCACGGTACTCCTCTGTGTTATTACCTGTCAGTTATTTAACAGGTGCCACTGAAGTGTGGCCCTTTGTTAATTCTTATATAGTTGTTTTCTGCTTGCTTTTAGCTGTTCTTTGTGTGGCTTGGTTTTTTAGGGCACTATGGTCCTGACCAAGGTAAAATGCAATGGGGCCCTTATTTTCCTTGGCAGGAACGCTTTCCTTTTGCTAATTCATCATAAAGTCCAGGTATTGTTATCTAGTGTCTCACTTTACATTTGAACACCTGGTTGCTCAGAGGGAATTGGGATCAAGGAAGAGAATCCCAGGGCTTCCAAACCAGGGCCATTCCTAACACAAACCTCTCCCTCCTTGGATGCTCTCATTCAGTTTGTAATTTTAAATATACATCAGCTTATATTTGCCACACATGATCTTGTTAGATTTTACCTCCTTGTAGTTTTCATTATTTTCAAATATTGCCTTGGCCATATAATATTTTGTTATCCTAGCCAGCTTCATATCCTTTGAAAGTCTGATGACAATTTGACTTCATCATACACATATGAATTGTTTTAATTTTTTTTTTAGTTGTCAGTGGACTTTATTTCTTTATAAACAGTGCTGAGAATCAAACCCAGTGCCTCAGGTGCTAGGAAGCGCTCTACCGCTGAGCCACAACCCCAGCCCCCAAACGTGGATTTTTGACCTATAGAGGAAAGAACTCTCCAGCACCCCTTGAAGGACACCTAAGGGCTGAATACTGATGTATAAATACTTGTATTCTGGATAAGACTGTACACCCTGCTTTCTCTGATTTTCACGTTTTTAATTGAAATTAATATTTTTCAAAGTGCACTGATCTTATGGGAAGATGCTCTAATCTTTGGCCATTTAGGCTGCCCTCTAGGTTCTGTCTAGACCTCTAAGAGTTCTGTTATGTCTTTGTTGTCATTTGGTCATCACAATTGCAGATGGTGCCCCAAACACTATCTTCTACCTGAAAGGGACAGAGCTTCCCCTCCCATTTCTTCCACTGGTCATTCTGTGAGATCTGTGAGGCACTGCCTGCCAGGAATAGTCTACAGTGACCACTAGATCTGCCCTCACCTGTGACAAGGCCACTATCCCAGAAATACAAGTTTGGATAGCCACCTCCACAATCTCCCAAGGAAGTTTTCCTAAACCAATCAGGTGAAGTTCACTCTTCTTTTCTCTATATCCATATTTTAAGGTAAAAAATTCCCCACTGGCCTGAATTTTTATAAAACATGCAGAAATGTTTAAGGTTGTCTAAAAAACATAGAGCAAAAATTTTGAGTGTATGTGTGTGTAAATAGACACATACTGATAGCATACTTCTGTGAGTAGTCCCTCAAGTCCAATGAACATCAGAAGCCCATAATATATATGATTATATGTACACACATTAATTATATATGCAAATATAATTGATATTTTTTCATCATTAACATAAATATTAAATAAGATTTCTGGTGGTTTCTTTTGTTAACAAATTTCTAACAGTGAAAGAAATAATAAGCCCATTTATTATTCTATCCATAATAAAATATCTACACGAATATCATGAGTTCAATATCACTTTGGTGGAGATTTGTAAATACTTTTTTTTTCTAATTGCAAAACAATCCGATTAAGAAATTACCTTGAACATATCTTATCCTCTCTAATCAAAGTACATTACTATGTTGAATTCATCAAATATAGTGACAGTCACATTACATGCTTCTTTATTCTGATTCTATCCTTTATAATAGAGTACATTAGTTTGTTATTCATGAAATGGAGATTGGGTAGTCACAATTCGCATTGAGTTTAGAGAGATAATGTAAATAAACTTCTCATGTGCTTGGCTGCTCTAGTGCTTAGTGCTGGATTCCTTGTCCTGTGATTAACTTTTACATAGAGGGATGGACATTAGATTTTATTGTGTTGTTCGGCTTGAAGTGCATTGAAAGAGGTAACAGAAGAGATGAACAAGGGGAAGGCAGCTGCTGGGAGTACACAATTTAATATTATTTCTCCTAAGTGTCAACATTTGTCTCAAAATTTTATATCATTGTGAGATAAAAAAATGAATTTCCTTTAAGATGAAGATTTTGATAGTGCAAGGAGCCATTTATGATGCTTAGCACATAATCTTTTTTAATTAAATTTTTACTGTGAGATAACTCTAGATTACCCAGTGTTTGCAAGAAATACTGCTGAAAGATACCATGTATTCTCACATTCAGATCACTCAGTGGCCTCTTGTAAAACTGGAGTGCCATATCACAACCACGACATTGACATTGATGCAGTGGGGATAGGAAACAATTCCATCACCACAGAGAGCCTTTTCATAGCCACATCTGTTTCTCCTCTACCCTGCTCCTCATTAGCCTTTGCCACCACGTACCTGTTCTATGCATGAGCCAGCACATCCCTTCCTAAGTCTGTTCATCTGGGAGCTGCCACTCACCTGGTGCACATCTTAGATCTCAGTCATCTGCCATGATTTTGCCCTACTTGGGCACTGGTTTTCTGTGAGTTTCCTTCTGTGCACCCTGCAGACACCAGGAGACATGTAACCAATTCCTCTTGAAGCAAAGATCTTTGGTTTTCACATTAAAGTGATTAAACAAAACACAAAGATATTGTTACAAGGTCTCTTTGTCTCCTCTCACTTGGCTTCCTATGGAGTTGAGCTGGTGATAGCTCAGTGTCATACTCCCCTCTTTACTTCCCCAAATCTCCTTTGCTAGTCCCAATTTAAACTCTGCTGGGAATACCTTGTCTTATTCACAACTTTATCCTAGTCTGTAGATAGTCTCTTTTGTTTTCTTGACATGTTTATTTAACACTTAGTGTACAGTATCTAATCCAATGACAGTTACAAATCACATCATCAGTGGCAAAAATAAAATCATGTGCACAAGAGTGAGGACTAGATTCTTAAATGAAAACAAATAAAACTGAATTTTCTAACCATATTCTACTAATTTGGACTCCTAAGTTTAAAACTGAAGAGAATTACTTCTGGATGATATTATTCTATATCACAATTGTGATGATTACATAGAAATACAAGTGGTAAAACTGGTATACATATAAAAAAAAACAATGTACATAGAGCTACTTAAATCAGCATAAGCTCTGCAGTTAATAATATTGTACTGATGTCATTTTCCTGACTTTGATGATTATACAAAATTGCATGAGATGTTATTATTTGAAGTTCCAGGGAAAAGGTACATTGGGAATTCCATATTATTTTTGCAACAACTTTTTGAGTAAAATTATTTCAAAACAAAATTTAAAGGCAAAAAAAAGGTCAGATTTGTGGATTGCCATGTGATTTAAAGCCCCATCCCCCCACTCTGATGTGTGTCTATGTTATATGTAAATTTCTCAGCTTTTGAGCATAGTTTTTATGGCTTGAAAAACTTAAATGTATTTACATTGCTTAGAAATTCTTGATGAATTTAAAATTGAAGATGGGATCCTAAGATACACACGAAAGCATTATGATACATAAGTGTCTTTGTGAAATGTAGATAAATAGATCATTTTAGAGTAGAAAGAAATGACAGTAGAATACTAATCTCAAAACTATAAAAATAAGATGACATGAGTCCAATGTATGACTTCATGTTTGCTTATTACATTAATATAACTGAAATCAACTCTAGAAAACACATTATGAATGGTACATGTTTGTTCCAGTGATTTAATTTCTTGTTAAGTGTTATAAAATATCTTATAATTTTATTTATATAATTCAAGAAATATTTTTTCATATTTACAGTGATAGTTTAATATAGAGATGAATACATAGCTTCAAATAATGTTTAGATTATTCTCTTAGTGTTTTTTCTGTTCTATTACAGGTTTATTTAATTTTATTTTTATTTTTCCTTCCCACCTAGATATTTCTATACAGGAACATTTTCCAAAAGCAAGTTGAACAAAATAGGTCTGAATAGCCCCATTTTGTTCATTTTGTTCTCAAAGTAACTGAAAAGCTAGTAAGGCTTGCATTTTTTTCCTCCTTTCTTCCTTTCTTTTTCTTTTATAATCATTCAAAAGGGCAGGTTCAAAATAAGCTATTATTCCACAGAACCTCTGCTTGTGTGTAATTGCTTACAAAACTCATTGCTTATTAGCTTCATCTCAGTGCAAAAAAATTCCCTAAAATTATTGCAAACCTATATCATTTGTCACATCCGATTGCTCCAGGGATTAAAAAAAAAAAAAGGAAAAGAAAAACTAAAACATTGGCCAGGATAACATTTTACGACTGTGTTTTTAAATCCGAGGACTAGCTCTTCTTCAATGTGCCCCATATTCCATGTATCACCACCCTTTACCCCATGCTTAGTGTAGAGGAAAGTGGGTTCTGATATTAATGTGGTGGTCATCTATTTTGAAGTTTTAAATTATTCAATTCAGAAAGGAAATAAAATTTTCATGTGTATAAGACAATATCTCAGACCTCTTGAAACACCCATCACATTGCATAAGAAAACCTTTTATATTAAAGAAAGCATGAGAGATGAGGACAGCAGTCCAGTCCGGGCTCCCTGTGAATCAGGAGCAGTAAGGCTACCTGGGTGTGTCAGGCTCTACCTCAAGTGAATCTGCCATTGTGTGTGCATGACACCAGTAAAACAAATGTATTTGTTCTGCCAAGTCAATTGTGTTAATTTGTTGAAAAGAATCTGTTAAGTGCACCATTAAGCATCCTATAAACAAAACAAAGGGTGATAATTGTGTAAATTATTCTTTTCAACTTACTGAGCTGGCAACTTGTGAACAAAGGCAAACTTTGTCTATACGTTGAGTGAAGTAATTGAATTCTCACAGATGGAGATTTGAATGTAGAGCCATTCCCCTTCAGGTAGTTAGTATAAAGAGTGCGATGAAGAAGAAAGAGACCAAATTGGGAGAATATTCAGAGAGCTGTCAGGGTACAAGGAGGATTAAACCAAGCACAGTGGCCACAGGCCTGGGAAGCCCACGCTGGAGAGGGAGCCTGGTGGGCCCTGGGACTATCGGGGTAAGAGGGGAGTCAGCCATGCAACAGAAGATGCCACTCGTGAGGACTAGGAGGATCAAGACATGAACACACAGTGTGGGAAGACAGGAAAAGGAGCAGGTTTTACCCATCAAAATGCAGAACAAGCTCAGGAGCCACAGGGCAAGGTGATGTGTGTAATGTGACCTCAAGGATTTGCTCCACAGATGGAGCATGATGATACCTAAGTGTCTTCATGAAATGTAGATAAATAGGTCATTTCAGAGTAGCAAAGTATCCTTGGCAGGACTTATGTCTGAATGTGAAAAAATGGGTGTTTTCACCTGTGAAGGAGTGAGGGGAACAACATGATCATTAGACCCACAGGACAGGTTAACAATTTAAATGAAGGTAACAGAAAAGGGATTAGGGATTGAGCAAGATTGCACAAAATTGAAATGTCCTCAAATAAGACAGATTTAAAGAGAAAATGACTATTGGAGAGACCCAGGAAAAATCAAATAAATAAGGAAAAGATGATTGTATTATCTGATTTCTGTTTCAGAGGAAAGCAATCAGCATATCGATAGGCTAAAAGAAAACAAGGGGGAAGGAGAAAATACAGAGCAAAGCTTAATTGAGAAGTTATGCAGAAGGCATTAGAAAATCGGACCCAGTAAAGATGGAGAAGCTTTGTAAATAGTTGAGCTTTCCTGCCATGAACGAGCAGATCCAAATTTATGGAAAGAAAATGAGCTTCTTTATACCCAGGAAATGTTATTTTGATTCTCTGCATCTCAAAGAAACATTGTCAGGTATCAATTCTGTGAAAGAATATAAAAATGGAAGAAAGAACAAGTATATTGAAATGAGTAAGCAGTAATCATTAATGTTTAAATCATACATTCAGTGTTAGAATTATTAATATCTTGGTAAAGCTATCCAAATAAATAATTTCATTTTTTGAAAAAACAAAATTTACTCATGGTAATCTACGTAGCTCTAATTATACCCTACATAAAACTTGTTTTTTGATTTTGTGCTCATGAAAGCATTTGGTTCTACACTTTGGAAGAGACGTACTAGATTCCTTTGAAGGAGTGTATTCTTATTCTTACTGGCATCCATACTTACCAAATATTGAAAAAAAGCAGTGTTTATGGAGGGCAATATGATAGCAAGGCAAACCATCCATTTCTCTACATTTATAAAAGTATTGATGCAGAAAGTTAGTCAGAGGAGAGCCAAACACCTGCACTAAAAACTTGGCTACCCCTGTAAAATGGTATTTGCAAAATTGAGTTTTGCTCTTTTGCATGGGACTTTGTTGAGAAAAACTAGAGGAATTCCCTATGGAATTTATTGCTGTGTATTGTTTTGTTTTGTTTTAAAGACATTCTTGAATGCGGTTCTTGGTGTAGTATGATTTCTTTTATATGAGGATTTGAAAAATTTCTTTCTAGGCTCAACACCAGGAGTATTATGCTTGTTTGAACAACTAGTTGAGTTTTATTTTTTATAGAAATAACAGAAATGATGAATTTTTGAATGATTGTGTCTCTGTGTAGTATTCCAGGAGTCTTAAAGCCAAATATTTAGACACACACACACACACACACACACACAGAATGTTGTTTGGTTTAATAATCTTATCAAAGTTTATGGATAATTGTTTTAAGTAAATAGTACAGAAATACTTTAGTTAAAAAGCAAAAGTTCTCATTCCAATATTTCCCAATCCCCTGTTCCACGTTCCCTATATATCTATATAGCAATTTATTCACTTACCAACTTAGAAATTACTTATTAATGACTGACTTCATCATGGATCAATTAGTAGTTAGTAACACACTACTCCCCACACCTGACCTAGTTTTAAATTCTCTATTGATTGTACAATAAAGTACTACACAGTAAAAAAAGAAAAAAAAGTAATATTGATATACACAACCGCCCGGGGGTAAGTGAAGAATATTCTTCAGTGGTGAGTCTGGTGGTGTGAAGTTCAAGAAAAGGCAAAGTTAATCTGTGGTGAGAAGTGGTTGTATGGGGCAGAGAGCAGCGTCAGCTGAGCAGGTTATTTCCTAAGCAGATTGAAAGGGGAGTTCCCAGTGTAGTAGAATGTGCTATATATTGACAGGGTACGGGGAGGGCACCACTGAATGCATTCCTCAAAAGTTAAAAAAGTATTCATTTAAGATATTTGCAATTCCACTATATTACAATTATCATCAACTTTTAAAACAACAGAGTGTTCCCATGTTAGTCAGCTTTTTCATTACTGTGACCAAAACGCCCAACAAGAACAGTTTAGAGAAAGAAAAGTACATTTGGGACTCAAGGTTTCAGGGGTCTGAGTCCATAGATGGCCAACTCCTTTGCTCTGGGCCCAACATGAGGGAAATGGCCTAGCAGAGGAAAGCCACTCAGCTCATGATGACATCAAGAAGCAGAGAGAGAGAGAGAGAGAGAGAAGGGGCAGGGCCACAGAGAAGATCCAATCTTCCAGGACGTGCCCTAAGTGACCTACCTTCTCCAGCCACGCCCCACCTGCTTACCATCACTGTCTAGTCATCCCATTCAAACCAGGATGGACTGGTTAGGTCACAGCTCTCACAATCCACTATTTCACCTCTCAACACTCCTGTGTCAGCAGGAGATTTTGGAGGACATGCCATGTCCAGACACTTTTCTACACAATCTTTTTAGGAGACAAATTTTAAACATATATAATCTTACTATTTCATATAATAAATCCTATAAACAAGCAAACACAGGATTTCAAAAATGGGTGAGCCTCATGCAACCCCACCATCCATTTGTCAAACCTGTTTTACTTTCTTTCATGCTACATCTCCCAGTCTCTTCGGCACAGGGTCTGTGGAATGTGTGCAGATGGATTTCCTCTATATCTAAATCTCTCCACAAACCCTTCTTTACATTTCTCCAGGATTTCACTTCTATTTCGATAGTGCTTTGAGACCTGCACAAAGCCAGCCTGAGTCCCTGAATGGCTCTCTGCTCCTTCCTTATGGAACTGTGATGTGAGCAAGACACAATCATGAATTATATTAAACCACTGCAAAGGAAGAAGGAAGACAGACAGGGAAGAGGAGAGGAGGGTAGAACCAAGTTTCTTATGTCAGGACTTCATTTATTCCTTCTTAGATTGTAGAGGAGTAAACTGTGAGAGGCAAGGAGGCCATTAGAAACACTGACTCTGCCTGAGAGTCAGAGAGCAGAGGAGCTCAAAGGAGAAACTCATAGAAAATGACAAAGAACAAATGTTTCAGGGTTTTTGATTTTTTTGAACTGAGGATTGAACTCAGGGGCACTCAACCACTGAGCCACATTCCCAGCCCTTTTTATATGTTATTTAGAGACAGGGTCTCACGAAGTTGCTTAGAGCCTTGCTAAGTTGCTGAGGCTGGTTTTGAACTTGTGATCCCAGCCTCCCGAGTGTCTGGGACTATGAGACTGGGATTATAGATATATGCCTCCATGCCCCACTCAGATTTTTTTGCCCGATGATTTTTAATGTCCAGTGTAGTTCTTGCAGCACATTCTTAATTATTAAATAATTCTGGTAAATCAACTTTAAAATACTTTCATAATGTTCACAAAATTAAAAAGAAAAGATATATTTAATTGGATCGAGAACAGTATTGTCTGAAGAGAGTTTTGCTTTCTGCTGCTCACAGAATAATTTGGCATTTGTCATGGTTTTGTGATTCAAACAGAGTATGTCTTTAGCTGACTTCAAGTGAATCACCCTGTGAACACTCTAAGCTTCTTGGGGGCAAGGCTTAGTTCTCACATGGGTCCTCGCATTCTCTGCACCATCCTTTCCTTTTGCTCCCACGATCCCTGTGGTTTTCAGCCACTTTGCAAAGTCTGATGACATCCTCATTCCTCTAGGAAAGCTTCATTCCTTGCTCTCATGCTTGTTGAATCAAACTAACTTGTTTATTTTTTCCTGTAGGATATTATCAAACATACAGTTCATGAAGTATAATTGATGGCTAGACTTGTTTTGCACATACAGAAATCACAAGAGCCAAGGGCATGTAAATGGCTGGGAATTTGAGAATGTCCATTTTTACTCATTCATTCAATCATGACAGTAAAGCGTAACTGACCACTGATCACTGTGCTATAGGCTTGGGATATGCAGCCTCCTTGGTACACAGCTGACTCGCACACTTCTGCTGTTGGGTAGATAATCGGAAACATGGTGAGGACATCGCCATGGAGGGTAGGGAATAAAAGCCCAGGAATCTCCCAAGCCCCCAACATCACAGCTGGGGATCTAAGAGCAGGGCCCAAGGTGGGTCCCTAGTGTGAGGAAGTGCGGTCTGCACCGAGTCCTGCAGCATGTGTGTGTCCAGCCAGATGAACATGAGGAGCACAAACTCCAGGAGAAGAGGCCAACTGGAAACGTGGTGGAGGCAGGGGGCCACCAGGGGGAAACCAGGCCTCGAGATTCACATCCAGCTAGAAAGTAGAAAGTCTGCTTCTGAAGTTGGACATAAATTGTTGGCACGGGGGAAAATGAAGTCTAAAATTCACCAAAAAAGTAAGATTTCACATAAAGTGATTACAGTGGTCATGGGTTCCTGGCATTAGTGTAAAGGATGATTGATCTGTGTTTCTCTTCTAGTAGAGTTTCTGTTCCAGTAGAGATGTTTTATATTTTAGGCAAAATCTCTCACTTCTGGAAATAAGGATGTGTGGTGGTGGTTGCTGTTTTTCATCCCAGAATCTCCCTCACTGAGGCTGTCAGGGATGCTGAAAGGCCTTCCTAGGCACACTGACACAATTGCTAAGGGTTTGAAGCATATTTTTCAGTGAAGTAAAATCTTCGCACCAAGACAGAGTCTCGTTCATTTGCTATGGGAAGTTGGGATTGTTGACATTAGTTCTCTTGAAAAATAAGGTTTAAGTGAGGTCTAAATACACTCATTCTCTTCATAAAATATATCATAAGTTATACTTCAGACCCCACAATGGTAAATCTGAGGGGAAATGTTAGATCATGCGTCACGCACAGCACATTTCTAAATCCCTGTATGTCCCCTCCAGTCTGATAAGTTGTGTGCTTCGAGAGCTTATAAAATGCTTTTGCAAAGTTTACGGGCTTTTAAATGCCAAATGGGTAGAAAGTCTTCTGAGGAGTTCAGACTTAAGTATTTTATCAGAATTGAGAGGAAGGCTTACCAATTTTGAAGATTCTCTTAGGAAGACTGAGTATGTGGCCAGTGGTACACTCCTGCCTAGCACAGAGTTCCATCCCCAGCCCTGGAAATAAAAGAAGAAAGGAAAGGAGGGAGGGACGGAGTTAGGGGGTGGGGAGGGAAGGAGTTCTGGGTAAGGAGGAAGGTTGATTGATTTTCAAAACAGGGACTAGCAAGCTAGAGCAGCAACCCATGAGCCAACTCTGGTTTATGCTTAGAAAAGGTTTGCTTCCCCTCTTGGACCATCTGAACTATTATTTGACACAAAAAGAAAAAAAAAAACTTGGTACACATAATTGAATTTTTTTCACTTATCAAAACTTTACTGATATTTAGATTGTTCTAAAGGTAACATTGTGAGTGACTTACAATACATTGAAGAAATCTTTTCTCTGTTTGCATAATTTATGGGATGGTAACTCTAAAAGTAACGCCTTAAGTTTATGATCAACATTTCATTGTATTGCTGTTAACTTAACTGAACAGAAAGCTTTATGAGTTATATAAGTGCCGTGTTAACCAAAATAATAATAGCAAAAAATACCCTATCCTAAACATGCATACAAATCACAGCAAGCATGGGAGGTTTAACAGTGGGAACATGTAATTCACAAGTTGCTGTAAATGCAGTTTTTAGTCCTGCAGTGAGAAATTTGACTATTGTTTTCATGTCTCTGAAAAGCATTTACTTTTCTTTGATACTTGTCTAAATGAAGTTGAATTCTAAATGGTATTGTTCTATATACGAAGGATTCAAATTTATTTATTTATTTTTTGTTTTTCAGTATTTGTTGCACATTTGGTAAAAATAAGTCATACTTCTTCCACTTTTACACTTAGGGGAAAAACTTGGAGTGCTCAGAAAAGGATCAAATTATGTGAAAAAAAAATGTTCCTTTTCAAGACCAATGGCGGTTTTGTCATTGCCACTAAAGCAATGTGCACTTTAATGACCGATCTTTCTTTCCTCCTGGTAGACTGTCATTCATTCAAACTTTTAAATTACCTGAATCTAACCTGCAGAGGAGCTATTGGTGCTAATGACCACAGTAGGAACATGGCTGGGTAAAATGTGTAAGAAAATAAAATACTGACTTTGTCATTTTTTTTAGAAATAAAAATAGAGAAATAAAATATGTAGACAAAATGTAATAAATAGGATAGAAATAAATTGCATGACCAGGGGTATAATGAAAATTATCAGATTTTTACTTTAATATCCATGCATGCAATATCAAATATCAAATATCTAATGCATTGTGCCTACATGGGAAGATCTTTATTTCCAGCTGAAGATTTGATTTTTGAGTACAGGGAGTGAGAGAGTTTGTTATCTTGGTCTCAGTATACCTTACTACTAGTACCTGTGCACTACCATTACCCCATCATCCAGTTTTTTTGCATACAAACGTCCTCACTTGAAAACATCCTTACCAAATTTTAAGTGTTCTATGGGACACACACATATGTATACATTATTATTAGAACCCTTTTAATAATAATGTATACATATTCAATGTTTTATTAAATACAAAGCTGCACCTCCTGTTTTTTTAATTTTCCAAATATTACTGCATCAAAGAAGACAGTTTTACATTTATTTACAACTTTGTATTCAAGACAAGGAGCAGAAACACACCATTCTATGGCATGTTTAAAACTTCAACTAGGATAATGTCTTAAATCTCAAAATATACTTCATTATGAAAAGCAGTGCAAAAAGAACCAGCAATTGATGCTGTGAATCCTGAAGAAAATGTCATATTTAAATACATTTGTTCATAACTAGTAAATGTGCCCTCTCTAAGTAGCTAAAACAAAGATAAAACACTGTTATACTAAACATCACAAATTCTCTGTCATCTTTCATCTGATTGTGAAATCTCAAATGCAATATGTTATCATCACTAGTCACCTTTGCCTTAAAATATCCTTCTGCTAGTCAATACCTATTATGATTAGGATATGAGGTATCTCCCCAAAACTCTTGTATTAATGCAGGAATGTGGAAAGTTTGGAATATGATGCACTAACTGGGTGGTAACTCTAGGCAGGTGGGGAATGGCTAGAAATAGTGGGTCACTGGGCATGTCCCCTAGAAGGTGCATCTTCCCGTGGCCCCTTCCCATTTCCCTTTCTCCTTCTGATTCCTGCCTGCCATGAGCTGAGCATCTTTCCTCCACCATGATGTTCTGCCTCACCTGGGGCCCAGAGCAATGTAGCAGGTCAACCATGGACTGAACCAAATAAATTTTCCTCCTCTAGATTATTCTTATCAGATGTTTTGTTCACAGCAATGCAAACCCTGACTAAAACAAAACCCTTGCAGTTGCTTAAACAAGAAAATAAGGAAACTGATCAAATAGTCAAAAAGCCCAGAAGTGCATGCACTTCAGCAAACTCTGTATATAGGAGCTCAAGTGCTGTCATCACAGATGTACCAACTTTATCTTTCTCTGACTTCTACCCTTTTGGGATGACCATGGCCGACTGAGCTTAGTGGGACGAGAGTCTCCTTCCTTACAGTTTTCCTCTGCAAACCTGAACTTTGGGTATCCCAGGATGTGGTGGCTTCTTGATGCCCTCCCTTCGCTCTCACTTCCATACACAGCACTGTTGCTCTCACCTCCCCACCTTATCCCACTCTTCTGAAGCTTTCAGTAACAGATTCTTCCATCAGCTCTTATTCTACCTATTATGACATCCTCTCCAACTACTCCCCTGGGAACTTCCCTTCACTAGGGGAGTGGAATTTTAGTACTTTCAATCTTGAAAATTTTAAGATGTGTAATTTCCTTGCTTAAAACTCTCTAGTGGATTTCCGTCCAGCATGCTTAAAATGAAATCTGCAATGTTGGCATGGTCCGTAGGTCTTCCTTGCGCTGGCTGTCACCTCTGCATCTCCCCACCTTTTCCCTCCTTCTCTCGGCTCCAGCAACAGTATTTTCTTGCTACCTCCTAAAAACATGCCCAGAATGCTCAGGGTCTTTCCCTTTCTAGTCTTTGCATATACTACATAACACACACACACACACACACACACACACACACACTATGTGGTTAGGATATGAGATGTCTCCCAGAAGCTCTTGTATTAATGCAGGAATGTGGAATGTTTGGAATGTGAGAACTGTAACATCATCAGTCCATGTTATGTCAGTAATAGATGTATAGTAAATAAATAACAATAAATCCACACCACACAATGTATAATATTTACATAAATATGTTATCATTATGTATTATATAATTATATATATATATGTGTGTGTGTGTGTGTGTGTGTGTGTGTTTATATACACACATATATCTGTATATATATGGGAACTCGGCTTATATTTTTCATGATGGTATCCCCAGTGATTTGACCAGTATCTGGACACAGTGGGCACTTACATATCTCCTGATTGAGTGAGGGAATAAGTGAATGGGTAAATAAATAAAGGAATCATTTAAGCTGAAGTGCTACAATTGAGTCTCAGCAAATTAGGTGCCTACCCTTGTGCTAGGGAGTCATGGCCACTGCTTTAGACTCACATTGATTAAGAGTAAAATATCAAGAGTGAAATTTTAAAGGAAAATCCTGGTGCTACTCAAAGTAAAAGAAGCTGAAGGCATTCACCATGTTACTCTCACTTCCCTTTCTCTGTCATGAATGCCTGTATACTAGTACCTTGGAATACTTTGGTCTTCTCTCCTACTAGTATCTTGCTATTGATTCTAATACCATATCATTTTTTTTTTATTTTCCTTTTTGCCCATACTATCACATTCACATTGGCCTACAATTCCTTTTGGGGAGTCCTCTTGTCCCCATTATGATCTCCCAACACCCACAATCTCAGAAATGAATTTTATTGTCATGTATTTGAAAAAGTAAAAAAAAAAATGCATGGCAAATTATGTTCTCCCTATTTAGAGAGATGTGATTTTCCAGCATGGGTGCCTGTTGAGTCAGCTACATGTACTCTTATTGCAACTCCCAAGGACTCTTTGGTTCATGCTTTCAGAGAGTTCACAATCAGTTCTAAAACTGATTTTACAAATAAGCTCATTGAGTCTTTGGGGAAGACTATATGGGAGATTAGGTCTATATGTGAAGAAAGATAAAGCGTTTTAAGGCTTAGAGAATTTACCCGCACAGAGCAAAATTTCAGCACAACTGGAACTAGACTCTGTGTCTTCAATCTGTGATTTGAGTTGCCTCTTCCTGCTTTACCTGTTCACTACATCCCACTTGATCCCTCAAGCTCTCCTCTGCATCCCCATGCAGCTGAGCTTCAACTCTCCGTAGAGTCGGCCTGATTACACAGCCAACACAGAACTCCAAATGTTAGTGAAGTCACTAGTTACATCATGCACATCTGTAGTTCCTTTTAACACTGACTTTTGCAAGATCTTTCATATTTTATTTTAGGCCTCAGACAATTACATGTCTCAGGAACAGAATCCCAAAGGAGTATGCTGTTGTTTTTAATGTTACTAGTAAATTTAGTAATATGCTAAGCATATCATGCATTTTCAACTTAAATTGATAACTTTTGTTAAATATTATTTAGAATGATAAGTTTTAAATTAATCTATATGCAATCATGAATTGAACTCAGATGATTTTGGTTAGTGATTCTTGTTCTTGCCTTTGAAGTCAGCACACTCAATAGAAATTAAAATATGGCTGTGGATGATTCAATTTGAGGAATCTTTGTAAGCTGGGAGTTTGTTAGGAAAAGACATAGAAAAAAATATTTTATAAAATATGGGCTATTTTAGGACTAATTTTGTCAGCAAGATGCCAAGGGGTTTCTCTCTTAAGTGTCAAAATTCAAGACCTACTGTTCAAATAGTTCTGTCTGGGGAAGGACTGAAGAAAGGCTTGGCTAATTTCTAAGATGTGGAAGTAACATGCAACATGTCAGAAAAAAAAAGAAGGTGTCTATAGGAGTCTTCATGGAAAAGCACCCTTATCTTTAACATAACTGCCATGCCATAGACTAAACAGTGCCCATTTTGTAGACTATTGGAAGCATATAAAGGTTATACAAAATCATTTCAGCCTTGAGGAATATTTCAGTGCACTCCTTATAATTACTAGGCCTATGCCATACACAAGTATGACTGGCAAGTGCTGCAAATTGGGAAGTAAATCTCACATGAAAAATTTGCTTTTCTGTTTTTTGTCTTGCAATCCAGAGCATTCAAGTTCAAAGTTGTTCTGGAATTTTATCAAAGAATCTCTAGTTATTTCTTATTCATATTTTATCTTTAAAAATATTATAAAGGGTAAATTTTTAAAAGGTAAAACTGGTTTTCTATACAAGAAAACTCAGTTCCAGGGGTTGAGAGTACAACAGACGAGCATTGTAATGTATAATGTGATGTACATAGCATCACCCACGTAAAATCTTGTTATTTTAAATCTTTATTCCTATGTTTAAGAGATAATTTAAAGAAAAATAAGTGACAATCCCATGCTGAAGCCAGCATTAACCAACTGAAGTCATCTATTATAGGGGAAGCTAGGATGCATCTATGGAGTTAAAACAGTTGGTTAGCATGAGTTTTCATTTATTTGACTTGAGTCTTGTGAACTATAATGGCCACTTGCCTTAAATCTTCCTTGGTTTATGATTTAATACTGTGATTTTCATGTTATTAGATTGCAATCTTTGTGAGGGTAGATTATAAGGTTCCACACATCCCTGTGTGCTCCATATGATCTTGCTCCATATCTATTAGGTTCTAGATGTCTTACCAGTGCTTGTGGAAAGGATGCTATCTATGCTCCCAAGGGAACCCATTTATCCCCTGCTGGGGAAAGAAAAGCTAATATGAACTTTCCACATCAGATAAGATCCACGGTACATTACTATTTTGACAGAATCTACTATAATGAGAAAAAATGAAATAAACATGGTTCTGACTCACTGAACAAATCCTATAAATATGTCTATTCCAATAAAAGTTAGAAAACCTAGACCTCTTCACATGTTCAACTGTCCTTCTCCTACCTTATGTTAAAATGATGTCATCTTCAGATTTCTAGGATGGGCATAGGAAGGTCATGTGGAAAAGGTTTTTTTAAAGGAACAAACAAGGTTGAATAGATTCTATTTAAAAATATTATGTAATTTAAAAGCAAAATATTGAAACTCAATTTAAATATTTATTGATGATACCAGAGGGCCACAGAGTGTTTTATTCTACAGGAATATATTTGTATATATAAAAGGACCCAGGGAAGCCTTGGCCCATTTCTCATTTAAAACAGCTTGTTTTCTAATAAGAGAAGAGCTTTCTTAAAAAAATCTAATTGTTTATGATGTAAGATTAAGACCCTGTGTGGCTGGATATGGGAATTTGAGCTTCTTTTAGCACATTGAGGATGGGGGTTTCTAAAGTATTTCCACACATTTCTAAATCCTAATTCCTTTCCTAGGCATTTCCTGGAAACACCAACTCTGACAGCGTGGTCCGACATGACCTGCAGCATCCTGTTGTCGCCCGCTACGTGCGCATGGTGCCACTGGACTGGAACGGAGAGGGCCGCATCGGGCTCCGCGTGGAGGTGTACGGCTGCGCCTACTGTGAGTCCATGTGCCCACGGGCGGGGTTGCTCCTCTACCCCGAGAGTGCCATCTGGCTCTCATTAACTGCTTCTTATTGCGTTCTCTGAAAATAAACTAAAAATGCTCGTTTTTCACTGTAGTAATAAACCGATTGCACACACATGTAAGAATACCATTATGTAAAGGACTTAGAAAGTGACTTGTGTTCCGCAGTCCAAACCACAAAGCTTATTAATTGTCTATAGTCTTATGAAATATTTAAAAGGAGAAAACCTCTGCTCGTACCCACCTTTGTAGCTCTTAGAGAAGAGTTTTGGATCCATTCTGAAGAATTTTCTTACATTCCACCAAATCTGAGCTGTGGCCCTTCCAATTTATTATGTCAATTAGTTTATTTCCCTTTTTTCAAATCTATATTTTTTCACCCAAAGAGTTTGTTTTCACTTAATCTTGTTTTAACTCTCTCCTATTTCTAATAAATTTATTTTAACATTTTAAATTTCTTAATACTTTATACCTGTTCCCAATGATGTCAATATATGGATTTGGGGTATTGTGATTCTGTTATCTGTTGTCTCTGATTATTTTTGTTCATAGTGTAGCCATCACCCTTTTTCCAGGGGTATGTAGCAAGACCTTCTGTGGATGCCTGAAGCCATGGGTGGTAATGAACCCCAACCATATAGACAGATTTTTCCTATACATACCTACTTATGGTAAAAGTTTAATTTATTAATTAGACATAGAGATTCATGACAATAAATATTAAGGAAATACAATGATAACAATATACTGTAAAAAAGTTACTCAAACTTATGAATCCGTTGTTTCTGGAATTTAATATTTAATATTTTCAGACCTCAATTGAACTTGGGTTGTTGAAACTACAAAAAAGCACTCAACAAATGAGGGAGAGGCTACTGTATTTGATTTCCTCTTCCTCGTTTATGTCCTTCCTCTTCTCTCTTTCCCACTCTTTTTCCCACTCCTCTCCTTCTTTCTTACCCTCTCTTCTTCCTTTTATCCTCCAGTTTATTCCTGTCCACAGTCTTCTGCTTATCCATCTTGACTGACCTCAAGTTTGTCAAAACTCTAGCTGAGGAACTTCTTTAAGAACAAAACTGGTGGTAGATTCTTGTACGAAGGAGATTTTCTTTGCTTCTTTTCTTCCTGTGAAGGCAATACCAACCCCAACTTAAAAATTGCTTACATTTCTTGAAGCCACTAAAAAATATAAAGTCAGTCTGTAAACACATTACTTGCAAACACTGGCTTCATATTATGAATTTTCCAGTAAAATATTTTCTTCTGCTCCCAGGAAATATCTTTTTCCCTGTTCTGCTGATCAGCCAGGGAAGGAAGAATATTGGGTAGGAGCAGGGCAGGGAATTGGGATATCAGGATTTTTGCAAGGATTTTCTTATTAGATTTTTTACTAACAGTTCTTATAGACCCATAAACACAGAAGTTCACTATAACCAGAAAATGGAAAACTCTTCTATTTCACAAGGTTTTTAAAACTAAGGGAACACAACATTCTATATAAATAATACATAAAGCCGTAATATCTATGAGAATTTAGTTACAGAGATTGGCAAAATAATGGTACTGAATAATCTTTTATTAATTCATAGGCAAAATGATGATGTGCAAACTTAGCAGATTATAATAAAAGGATCATGGGTATTATCTAAAAATTCCATAGGTGTTCATTTTATAATGAACATTATCATAGCAGATATAACACATAGAGGGACAGATTTATTTCTTCAGAAGAATGTGGCTTTTCAAGAGGAAGTTTTAGGTCTTTGGGAAAAACCCAAAAAGAGCCCTGGCAATAGATGAGGATCCTCACTGCCATGGGGCTGGGTGCTCATGGACAGAGAGCACTATCTCTCTGCATATTCTGGCTCTCAGCATCATGGGGTGGCCAGGGCGAGACATGGTGTTTTATTGGCATGACACCTGTCCTAAGAAACATGTTCAGCTTTCAAGTCGTGAAAAAGATGTAATATTCTTCATGGAAACCATGACATATGGGACTGTGTATTAAGAATTAATTATTGGGTACGTTTCAAGTGTCATGAAATATGCTAAATATCAGTAACAGCACAGGGAATAAGAAAACCTTGGTCTTTGGGAGACAAATTTATACAGTTAATCTAGTGGTATTAATTATGATAAAACAGTGACAGTTAAAATTTGCCCATGGGCACAGAGCCTGGTGATGGGACCAAAAGGAAAGCCAGGTGGTCAGGGACAGTGCTACAGCTCACTGTTTCTGTTCCCAAGCCCTAAATCCAACAAAGGGGGTACCCACGTGACCATCCCCAGGGCAACTACAGGCTCACACAGCTGCCAGGGGCTCTGATCAGGCCCAGTTCTTGCTATTTCTTGAAGATAAAACTTCATTATTATTATAAATTATCTTTTATTTCTCTTATTTCACACAGATGGAATGATAAAATATGCATTATTTTGTATCTTATTTCTTTTCTACAAATATTTATGAGACATATCCATGTTGTTGTATAAAAAAATATTAGTTTATTTTCATTAATATTATCCCTTTGGGTAAATATTTTACCATAATTTGTTCATTTCATATTGATGAACATTAGAGTTATTTTCAGTTTGGGGATATTTCTATAGAATTACTATGAATTTTTCTATAGAATTGTTACAAATGTTAGAAAAGGTATTTAGCAAATAGCATATATATATTATATATATATATATATAATTTTTCTATAGAATTGTTACAAATGTTAGAAAAGGTATTTAGCCAATAGCATATATATATATATTTTTTTTTTCAACCTTTGCCACCAATGACACATTTTTATAAAGTGATTGTATTGATTCAGATTCTCACAATGCATAAGAATTCCTGTTGCTCCAAGGATTCAGGCATTTGGTATTGTTTTAAAGTTTACCCATTGTAGTGGGAGACTTGAAATATGACAGTGTGCTCTATAATCACTGCAAGTGGTTTTGTAAAATGCAGAGTGAATGCTCTTATGGGTTTTTCTCATCAACACTAAGTTTTGAAAGTCCCCAGATTGGAAGGGTAAATAACTGAAACAAAATAGGAAGCCAGATATTTCTAGTGTATAAATCTTTCTGGAGGAGAAAAATCATACAAATTTGGAAAACTGTATTAATATTTGTACCAATAGATACCAGTGGAGTACATGATAAATTGACATCCTAAAATAAAAAAGAAATTGAAAGATAACATTGTAGTAGGCTAGACAGTGTCTCCTAAGACATTAGTACCTAATTCTTGTATAACAGAGTGCATAAGTGTGACTAAGAGTCTCACTATGGCTTGAACAGCCTGCGTTTTCCAGGGGGTCTTAAAATTCCATTACTTATATCCTAATAAGAAATAGGCATGAAAGGAGGAGGCTGTGACTTCAAGGCAGAGACTGGGGTGAAATGGCTACAAACCAAGGGATGTGGGCAGCCACTAGGAGCAGGAAGAGAAAGGAGCAGAGTCTGCCTTGAACCCCCCAGAGGGAGCGTAGACCTGATTTGGGATTTCTGTCCCCAGAACTGTGAGAAAACATTTCTGTTGTTTCCAGCCACCAGTTCTTGGTAGTTTGTTATAGCAGCAATAGGAAGTGAATACAGCATCAACATCATGATAGAAAATAAAATTTTCTATCACATTAGAAGATGTCCACATCGATGTTCTCCAATATAACCTTCTAAAAAGATGCAAGTGTTCTCCACCTGCTCTAGCCACTGGCCACAAGTGGCTACTGGGGTTTGATGAATAGCTTAAACAACAGACGAACTGCATTTTTATTTAACTTTAATTTATCTAAATCTGAATTTAAATATTGTAACTACTGGCTACCATATTGGAGTGCAGTTAGGAAAAAAAAAACATATACTTCTTCATATTTTTCTTCCATATCCCTTTGTAATCTAAATAAACTATAACATTTTTTTCTCCAATGGCAGTCTTTAATTTTTTTTCCTTAGTTTGGAAAACAATTTAATCACGCTAGAAATTGTCTTTATAGTCAATAATGTAAAGCCCAGGCATTTATCTAACCACACAAAATTTACAGATTGGTTTCTTTTTTTGTTTTTTAAAAAATGCAAATTGCATTTATCTCTTTTTCAAAAATCATATGTTTACAAAAAGAAAAAGATGTGTTAAATGTATTTATTATGTGCAACTTTTGAAAATTCACTACAATTTAAATTTATCTCTGATGGAATTCATACTAGAGGGGATGCTTAGGTGACCCTCAATTTTTCTCCAACTGAATAAACTGTTGTCTCAAGGGCTGTCTCTGATGTTTCCTGAGAAAAGTAGCCACGTGTCTTTGAGAGAGGAAATGTGGGTCAGGTCTGCCCTTCCATTTGCCCTATTCATAAGTAGCAGTGCTGTGTCACTAAGGTCTCAGCAAGGAGAAATGTGGCTTTGATTATTCGGTGGGAGGAGAGATGCATTCCCTCATCTTCCTAGGAGCCCCGTGGAGGTTTATCTGGGATCTATCTAAAACCTTAAGACTAGACAGGGACTGGTACTTCTTTTCCTTCAATATTTGCCAGAAGCACTGGGGAGACCGGGTTGGGGGAGCAGGACATGCCTCCCAAGTGAGCCCCATTCTATTTGTGTGCCTCTTGGATGTCACCTTGTGTTTTCTTTTTTTATGCATTTCTTCCAAGAGCATTTTGTCATTTAAGAAATTAGGTGCTTTTCAAGGTTAAAAATAAGAGATTCCCTCTGTCCCACGTGGAGAACTTTTGTTCCAGGCCACCGTTTTGAAGCCTTCAGGGTTTCTACTGTTCCTGTTTCCTGATTTGTCTTGAATATAATATGCTTTCCAATTTCAAAGAATCTAAACTCATTTTAAATTATTCTGCTCCCTCTGCACTTGGTTTTCCCTCAAGTTTAGTTGAAACAAGTGCATGCTGTTATTTTTAAAACTTTAAGTGAGACATCCCACGTCTTTGGACTCAGTAAGCCTTCTCCCACAGCTCTGACGCTAATCTTCTTACTCCATCCTGGAAGACTACGGGGAACAAAAAGTCTCCGTTTAATATTTTGTTTAAAAAGTCACTTATGGCTGCATTACCCAAACATTCATTTCACAAAAGCTAAATGTAGTGTATTGATTAAAGCAGTAATTATTTTGCAATGACAAATACAAAATTAGTTTTTAACCAGAGTCTTCCTGAGAGTCAGGCTGTTACCTTGGGAAGCCAGGATATAAACAATTTAAGTAATTTTTATATAGGCCTTCAATTCGGGTGAACAGTTAAGAAGACCTACATAGGGTTACCTACTACAGATCATGGTGGAAAATCAATGGCTGACCAAGTAAAAGAGCATATCAAAAAAGCCAAATATAGTGTAGACACACGGCTGTGTTGGATCCTTTCATACTGTGCCCAACACATCCACTTCTCCCATGAAACTGTCCTCTTTTAGGTAACACACTGTTATGGTTTGGATGTAAGGTATCCCCCCAAAACTCATGGTACACATGCAGGAATGTTCGAAGGTGAAGTGATTTAGATGATAAGAGCTGTAACCTCATCAATGGATTAATCCATTTGATGGACTAATAACTTTAAAGGATCACTGTTCTGAGTCATAACTGTAGGCAGCTGGGGCAGGGCTAGAAGAAGTAGGTAACTGCGGGCATGCCATTGGGATTGTATGCCCTGTACCTGTCTCTTCTCTCACTCTCTCTGCTTCCGAGCTGCCATGAGCTGAAGGAGCTGAGAGGTTTCCTGTGCAATGCCCTTCCACCATGATGTCCTGCCTCAACTCAAGCCCAGAGTAATGGAGTCAGCCAACTATGGAGTCACTTCTGAAACTATGACCCCAAACTTTTCTTCCTCTAAGTTGTTCTTGTCAACTACAAAAGCTGACTAACACAACAACTCCTTCCGCTAGCTCTCATTGTGCCAGGGCAAGAGACCCTAACTTGAGTATATGGATTATTTTCCCAGGGCTTTGGTAAGAAATTTCCACAAACAATGTGGCCTGAAACATCAGAAATGTATTCTCTCACAGAGAGAATTGGTTTCTTCTGGAAACCCAGAGAGAAAACCTGTTCCATGCCTTTCCCTCATCTGAAGGGCGCAGGCTTCAACCCTTGGCTTGTAGCTTCACCATTCCTACCGCTGTCTCTGGCTTCACATGGTCTTCTTCCCACTGCATGAGTCTGTGCTCTGTGTCTCCATGTGAATTTTCTATAAGGATACAGTCTTCGGATTTAGGGCCCACCCTGACCCAGTATGACGTCACTCTAATTATAACTGTCGAAACTCAATTTCCAAGGAACCCCGTATCATGAGGTTCTATATAAATATGTGGAAAATGGTATACAGTGCTATACATATTTATTAAATTTGGAAAAAAAATCTATGTTTAGATTAGTTTAGTTGGGCAGAGAAATAAATAATTGTGTCACTCAAACCCTGTTCTCTTGTTTAAATTAGATGTTAAATTTTGTAAGATACAGAAGGATTCTTGATACTTGTACTTTGTGTTCAGAACTTGTTGAATTTATTCAGTGAACATTTACTTGTAATCTACTGTATTAAGGCATTTTGAGACAACTTAAAGCATTGTCCCTGCCTTCTAGCGAATTAAATTTGGGAAGAAGAGATGGACAAGTAAATGGTGTAATACTCTGTAAAAAATGTGATCATCCAGGGGCAGGAAACATTTCCACTGTTGGTAGGTGGGTCAGGTATCACCCGTCTTAAAAATGATAAAAATTAGGGCAAAGGAGAATTCCAGATGGGAGTAGCTTTTTCAATATCAGAATCTGAAAGGTGACATTATAATTTATTCTTATAATTGGAGTTTGTTTTTCATATATGTGTGTATAGTTAAAGTGAGTGTTTTAATATTGCTTGGAGGACTAATATATTTGTGACATAGATTCATCAATTTGATCAGGATTAGTTGAATTCTACTATTTGTAAAGCATTTTGATAATTCAACTCAAAATGAAAATCTGACCACAACATACCTGTGTTTAAAACACTTTCATGATGTTACATTGATTAGAAAGTCCAGGCTGTTGGTTTGAAATATAATTTTCCCCAGGTCAACAACTACCTCTGTAGTTCTGTCTTTTCCATGTTACATTCTATGCCCCACTAATATGAATTATTTATATCTCCAAATGCATGAATGGCCTGCTCCTTGAATATATATCCATTTAAGGTTATATATCTGACTGGAATTCCTTCTCCTTCATGTTCTACCTATTCAGTTTTTCTATCTTCCAAGATTCAGTTCAGATGAAATCTTGTAAGACTTCTCTGAAGTTCTGGAATAAACCATTTCTTTTCTTTACTCTGATTATATCATATGATCATTTCCAATGAATCATTTATTTATCAAGATATTTCAAAACTAAAGTAGACTGTGGGATATTGGGTAGAGGAGGCAGATACAGCCACCTCATTCATCATCCACATTTCATTATTTAGCAGATGCTCTGTACACACACAAAAAAAATGTTTTTGGAAGTGAATTAATATTAGGTGTAAGTGGTACAGATGCTGTTTATTCCCTTGGTGAAAACTGCCTACTGTTTGAGGCTGCATTCATTCTTCTAATGGTTGATCAGGATATAATTCTATAATGCTATATTGAATGGTGATCCAAGGGCCTACAAACTGCTGGAACAATTGTCAAACCAAGTACATTAATTGGTATTCTGAAAGAGCTCTATCAAGGAAGTAACTCAGTGTTCCTTTCTCTAAATATTTCTAGGTCTCTGTTATTTCTAAGTAAGGTTATTTTAAACTATAATCTCATGAAACTCCTTAATGGGTTTTATATATAAATTGTTCATCATCAGAGGAAAAAAATATATTATTCATTCATTAATCTGGGCATGATATCTAGGTTTATATGAAAATAAAAATAACTCAAAGTAAAAATGGGTTTAATAGCTACCAATGTCAAGATATCAAGATAAAAAAGTAATTAAAATTGTCACACTAATATATTATGTATGCAGGACATGCTGTATTATTTTCAAGTAATTAGATAAAAAATAAATTCTGTGTGTTATAAATGGAACATTGCAAAAAGAAAAAAGAGAAATGGAACTTGTTGGTAAAAGAAATGGACTTTAGATTCAAGAACATGTAGTGTTCTCTGTTTTCTTTTTTTTGTTTTGTTTTGTTTTGTTTTTTTGGTTTTTTTAAAAAGTACCATGGCTCATGCCTATAATCCCAGCAATTTGGGAGACTGAGACAGGAGGATTGCAAGTTTGAGGCCAGCCCAGCCTCACCAACTTAGCAACTTAGCAACTTAGTAACCATAAGCAACTTAGTGAGGCCCTGTCTCAAAATAAAAATTTAAAAGGGCTGGGGATATAGCTCAGTAGTTAAGCACCCCCTGGGTTCAATCCTCAGTACCAAAAAAAAAAAAACCCAAAGTAGGTTGCATTTAACACTAGAATTGGAAATCTTTGTAATACAACGGATGTGTCTGTATCTGTATCTATCCATGAATTTATGTATCTACACACATATGTATACATACATATATGTACATATATGTGTATAGATATGTATAGATATATATATATGTACATATATATACTTATTGGTGGCTTTCCTTGGTAGTATCCATATAGCAATTGACAGATCATTCTTTTTTTTTCTTATCTTTATTTTATTTATTTATTTTAAAAATTATTTATTTATTTTAATTAGGTATATATGACAGAAGAATGCATTTTGATTCATTGTACACAATTGCAACACAACTGTACATTTCTATGGTTGTACTTGATGTAGCGTCACACCCATATGTGCGGTCATACACGTACCTAGGGCAATGATATCCATCTCATTCCACCATCTTTCCTACCCCCCTGAGCCATCCCTCCCCTTTGCTCAATCAAAGTTCCTCCATTTTTCCCATGCCTCCCCCATCCCTGTATGGATCAGCATCCACTTATCAGAGAGCACATTCAGCCTTTGTTTTTTGGGGATTGGCTTAGTTCACTTAGCATAATAGTCTCCAACTCCATCCATTTACCTGCAAATGCCATAATTTTATTCTCTTTTAATGCTGAGTAATATTCCATTGTGTATATATACCACAGTTTCTTTATCCATTCATCTACTGAAGGGCATCTGTCATTTGACCCAGCTATCCCACTGCTTGGTCTATACCCAAAGGACTTAAAATTACACTACATTAATACAGCCACATCAATGTTCGTAGCAGCTTAATTCAAAAGAGTTAAACTGTGGAGAGATCATTCTTATAGCCTTCTGATATCTTTGAGATGTTGGAAAACATACCAGATCATTTGTGTCATAGTCTTTAGTTATTTTAGCAAAGTCAATTTAAAAGTATAGATATTAAAAGATAGTAAGATATTACCCCGTGTTAAGCTATGGAAAACATTAGATCCTCAGTGGGTCTCATTCCTGAAACAATGTTTAAAGGTGACTTTGAATTGAAAATAAATTTTAAGGAGGAAAAAATAGTACATTATCATTTGTAATGTCTGTGGAGATATCTGTTACCAACAATTAATTTTTAAGCACCAATTTGTTTACTTGGAAATTAACTAGTATTGAGTGTGTTCAATAAGATAATGTAGTGGACATGCAGATACAAGATATTAACAGATGTCAGTTCGTATTTTGCAGGACCATTTAGGATGACTCTGATTTGTAGGTAGATTCACATTGTATTACTTACTTACTGTGTGAATTTTAAAATTTACTCTCAAGAACTTTAAAAGTTATGTTGACACTTAAAACCAACAGTTTGGGGTTAAAAGCAACTTAAAATTACTGATAAAGACTAACATGCAATTAAATCCATGTTTGCTGTTCTGAATTACGAATAACAATGTATTTGTATTGTAGGATTTACAGAGCATTTGGTTTTCATTGTACAGAGTAGTCCAAAGTTCTTCCCATGAAATAATTTTCCAAGAAAATTAAAGATTGAAACCAAAGTATACCCACATGTTACCGTAGCTGGTTGAAGATAAGAATAATGAAAAGAAACTATGTTGTGGCATGTTTTATAAATGAGATGTTTTGATTAATACAGAAGAGCCATTTGTGCGTTCTACAAGAACATTAAAGCTGAAAATTTCCCCAAAGACCTTCCAGCCCCATCCCTTCTTTTGCTAACGAGGAGACCAAAATCCACAGGGTCGTGTGGCTTACACAAATGAGCTAATTGCAGACTTGGAAATCCAGGTGCAGCAATCTCTAGCATTGCTTTCTTCCTGAAAGTCTCTCACCTCTCCTCTCCTTGATTCTTCTTGTCTTCTTCTCCACCGCCAAGGCTTTTTGCAGTCTCAGTGATAGATAGCCCACACAAAATTATTTTGTAGACTCTAATGAATATAAATATCATCCGGCCCATCAATTATCAATACAAGAACATACAGGTGGAGATATTCAGCAAGAAAAATACCTCCATAATATCACACATTCCACATTTCTCAAAGGAAATTGAAATGACTGATCTTCTTTCTAACACACTCATTTAAGACCAGCTTGCAAATAAACACGACTCAAGCTTGCATGGCATTTTGGTGCAGAAAGTTTATCAATCTCAGTCAGCACATTTCCTGAGGTAATCCTACCTCCCGAGATGTTTTAACTACCTTTTACACATAAGGTAATCCTTATTTATGTTAGGTGATTACAAAGAGTATTAAAGTCTCAGTTACAGTGATACAGTTCATCAACATTTCACCTAAAACCCCTGTTTAATGTGAGGGAAGAAATAAAATTTAAAACACTGCAAATATATATAAGAGATTCTTTTATTAGCTTTTATTCTTGAGTTGTTAGTCTTAATTATCACCTACTTAAATTAGCTTAGCTATGGAGAGAAGAGCAAATATTTAAGATAGCAGTTATCACCTTCATGAATTAAAAGTAACAATACAATAAAATGATTATTTAGTATGCTGACTTTTAAAATTTCAATCTAAATCACTTGAATCAGCAATCAGTCATTTTGAAACTTTATTTTACTCTTACTAGAATAATATCATATCTTTTATATTTAAGGTTGACAACAGTTACCAGGCTTTTTAAATTTACTTTTTGTATTTCTAGGGGAAATGTATATGTAATAATTTCTTAGGCTCAAAATATTGTCATGTTAGTCTTTCTTGTTTGGTGGACTGGAATGAGTTAAAGAAGGTGTCTAATGTTCCATTTAACTTTCCATGAATGGGGGACAATCTTCAAAAAGAGAAGGCAACACTTTTTAGACCTTCTGAACACTTTGCCCCCAAGCACCCCCATAGGATCCTCCCGAGGAGGAAATTCCTTGCATGTGGAATGGGGTGATCTGATGTCACGGTTTTAAGTTGCTTATACAGACACAGACTTAGCGTCTCTGGATTTGTTCATGGCTTCTTAGAAAATAACTTGTGAGCTAGGGAACCCTTGAGGTGTTAACTGAGATACTTCACAATGCAAAGATTCCCGTGTGAGGTCGTCAGCTGCAGGGTCATCAGAGACCTTCCTATCACTCCAGGCCAGAGAGCGAATGTCTGATGCTGGAGAAAACAGTTCAAGGGAAAGGGCACAGTGTGCACCAGATCCCCTTTCACTGTGCTTGCCCCTCAGCTCTAATGGTGTCCTCTTCAGCCTGTTGGCGAGGGAGCAATTCCTGTCCTAGGATTGTGGGGACTTGAACAGGTGGCACTATACAGATGAGATCAGCAGCAGTTTATGAGAGATGTACGCCAACAGCCCTGGGAGGAAGCGCCTCATGACTGGCAGGCCCAGCTAGGATTGCCCTTGGAAACAGAATGAACTGCCAGGACTGGGAGGCAGCTTTGAGGTGGCAGGAGGGTGTTCTGTCCCTGCCACCACAGAGGATGCAACAGGCTGGTTTGAATAAATCTGCTCCATTGGGAGGCAGGGAAGGGGCACCCACCACTGAGGGATAAGCAGGAGCTGTGTCCTCCCTGACAGGAGGGGTACCCAATTAGGTTGCCTCACCCACGTGAGCAGGGTTGGAGGGGAGCTTGTAGCTGGGCCACCTGAGACTCTCCTGGCTTCTCCTGGTGTCAAGGCTCACATGACATTGGGCCTTACTTTACGCGCTGCACCATCACCTCTTGTTTTCTTATTTCCCCCAATTTTTGGTAATGTTGTACTCTAAATGAGATACCTGACTTGTGTGAATCTAATCTGACCATCGGACCCTAATACCACGACTTTACTACTAAAGTAACTAGGGTTCCTTTATGAGTGTTAGCTACATCCACAGCCTGTGTGGTCCCATGCAATGTGTCCCTCCCTGTTGTCACCTGATATTGTTTATTTATTGGTTTTTGCTATTTTAAACTTGTGAAAGTAGCCACATTCGTGTACCACAGGAAATTAATTGAGAATGGGCAAGTGGCTCCTTAAACTTACTTGGAAATATCGATTTTTTTTTTTTTTTTACTGGTGGGAAGCCTCTTTCCCATCATTGCGTTTATATAGAAAGGATGATCATTTCCCCCAAATATTTCACAAGCTTTTTGTGTTTTGCAAAGGACAGTGTGAACACATGGCTGAGTTCACTGTCGTCTGGGTTTGACTCTGAGAACAATGGAATTTAGAGTACAGAGCACCTCTGGTTCATGCTTACTCCAAATTTTATTGTTTCCTCCATCTATCAGCGGGAGGGCGTATGATGACACAAAATAAGGCATGTTTCCTAATGTAAACTCAACAAGGAGAAGCAAAAAGCAAGTTTCATAACGATGGCAATATTTATCTGAATGAGCAACTGAGAACCATACCTGACCTTCCTCCACCACTGTGGAACATCTAGTTTTCCTCTTTTAAAAATAGTAATTTATGTCACTCATTTTTTTGAATTCATTTATTCTCATAGCTTCTTTATAAAATGCTTTAAAACAAACCATACTTCATGCTTTGGTCAAGGCAAATGTCAACATACATTGAGGTTTGTCAACCTGGATACTGCCTATGTTTTTGGCAGCTAATCCTTTGTTGTAGGGGAGGAAGGGGCCACTTTGTGTGAGGCAGAATCTTTGGCCACATCCCTGGCCCCTGCCCATTGAATGGTCACAGAACTTCAGGCCTTCCGGGCTCTGACAACCAATCCTGACTCCAGATACTGACTAGTGTCTCCAGGGGACAAAACTGCAAGAATTCTGGCATAGGTGTGCCAAGTGCCACCTGGTAATTGATTCACTATATTGTTAGGCACTATGACAGGAAGAAAATGGACACATTATAAAAATTGAATCAAAGTTCATTTTATATACAGATTAGTGGCCTGTTATGTGCAGAAAGCACATCCTGCAGATGGACAGTTCCTTAGACTTCATATTGATTAGGACAATAGTGATGGTATTAAAGTAGACCTACAGATGTCGATTGCTTGTGTGTATACTGCATATGGAATAAGTAGTATATCATCTTGTCAGCCTACACATTACCAAAATAAAGGTAACCCCCTTAAATCCTCATACCTTCTACCTTTGATTTACAGAGAATCATGCAAAATTTGGAAAGTTGAATATAAGCTGAATTATTTTAACTACCATCTCCTGCCTTTGGGGGTCATAAGCTATCTTTTTAAGCTATCTTTTCAATTTGTATCTATACTTTTTTGGGTTAATTGTACAGTTCCCTATTGTGAGCATAGGTTTGAGGTCAAAATAGGATTGACTGGCTCTTTTTACCTGGTTTAGGGTGAAGATTATTTATCTGGTTGTCCCCTTGCATCTCACGTTTACAACAGACGGCTAAACCCACAGGAAAAATCATAGAATACACCTTGCTAATACACTACAAATTTACATTGTTTTCATACACTCCACTCACATTTGAGCATTCATTCATGATACAGATCATGGTTGATTTTCTCAAAAATAGAGTAAATAAATAAATAAAATAGCTCTGTCCTACTTTGCTTCCGATTCAGAAACTCTTTTGCTGATTAAAGAAAAGAAGGCCCATTAGGGTCCTGGTAAGGAATGGAATTATGCCAGTGGGTTCTCTGAGATTTTGAGGATGAAGTCATTTTATTAATCCTGTTTATTCAAAAATGAACATAGTGGAGCATCCTATGTAGACAGGATAAAATCTGTGCTATATATGGGCTGGGATTGTGGCTTGGTAGTAGAGCACTTGCCTAGCACTTCTGAGGCCCTGAGTTCAGTTCTCAGCATGCATAAATAAATAAATAGATAGATAAATAAATAAATAAAGGCGTTGTGCCGTCCATCCACAACGAAAGTATTAAAATATATATATATATGTATATATATATACATCTAACGTTCAAACAGTTGTTTCAGTGGCTGACTTAACTTTGTTTGACTGATCTTTCTATTGCTTTTAAATTGAACTGACCACATCAAAGAGCTATATGGATAATTCCAACATCCTCAATCCTCAATATGGTTCAAATGATCCAGTCACTTAGCATTTTGACCATAAAATTGGAGGTGGGGTTTATTTGGAAATTTGGGGTTCTCTCTCTCTCTCTCTCTCTCTCTCTCTCTCTGTGTCTGTTTGGGGTAGATAAGGAAAATAAATGCTCTTAATGATGTTTTATTTCCAGTTATATAGTGGGTCCAAACTTCAAAGTTAAGCATGTTATTAGTCCATGCTTGCTTTTTAGTTAAGGAAAGAAAGGATGATTTGGTTAACTAAGTTAACGTTTGTTAGATGAATTTTCACTAGTTTGAATTAGACATATATCTAGTAGGAAAGATTAAAATTAGAAAATAAGTAACAACTAGCATTTAGTAAGTATTTCTGGCTTACATGTATTATGTGCTTTCAAAAATGCTGCAAAATAGGTTGTTAAATTCCCATTTTGCAATGTGCATACCAAAATTGAAGAAATAAAATAGCTTACGCCTCACATTGAATAACGTCAGTTTAACTTGCTCTTTCACCAAAGCATGTTGGCTCTTGCAGGCCACCTAAAATCAGAGCATAACAGATTCATGATAAGAACCACTGTAATAATAATAATTATTGCTATGATTATAGTAGCCAGCATATATTGAGCATTGATTATGTGTCAGATGTTGGGCTAAGTACCTTATTTATAACTCATAATACTGTAGCAGCTTAGTAATTATTATTTCCATTTTGTCAATGAGAAAACTACAGATTAAATAAATTTTTGTCCATTCATCCAGCCAAGGAATGTAAAATCCAGCATAATGATGAATTTGTCTGCTTATTGGTTGCTTATTCTAGAATGCTTCCAAAAGAACAATGGAAAAAGTTTCTCTGTGCCTGACTAGAGCACAATAGAGATAAATTAAAATTTTCCTTAAGAATAGCTATTTGAAAATTATCACAAAAAGGGAAGTGATTGAATAAATTATGTTGACAACCATTGCAAACTATTTGAAGAATTTTCGATGATAACAAAAAATGGCTACTTATTCAGTAGAGAAAAGCAGTATATAAAATTTCTGTTGCAGAGCGATATCTCTTCACCTATCAGTTTGGTGAAAGAGAAAAGGGTGCAAAAATACATCAAAATCCTAACCATATTTATTTCTTAGCTGTGACATTATGAATCATCTAGATTTCCCCCCTACTTTTCTTACCACTAATATTCTGGAACTGTATCACTAACATTAGAAAATCATAAAAAAAAAAAAGAAAATCATTATAACTGGGTGGGTGATACATGCCTGTAATCCCAGTGGCTCAGGAGGTTGATATATGAGGATCAAAGCTAGCCTCAGCAAAAGGGAGGTACTAAGCAACTCAGTGAGACTCTGTCTCTAAATAAAATACAAAATAGGGCTGGGGAAGTGGCTCAGTGGCCTAGTGCCCCTGAGATATCCAGTACCCCTTCCCAAAATAAATCATTATGATCACAGAAACAGAAATATCACCTGATCCCACTAACATGAGGTACCTAAAAGTAGTCAAGGTCAAAGGCATAGAATCAGAGTGGGATGGTGACTGCTAGGGTCTGGAGAGAAGGGAAGAGAAAATACTCACCAATGGGCATAAAGTTCCAGTTAAACAAGATCAACAAGCTCTAGAAAATTTCCATGCAAAACTATACTTCTAGATAAAATAATGTATTGACACTTAAAAATTTGTTAAGGAGTTTGATTTCATGTTGCCTTCTTCTCACAATTTTTTAAGTCTTATTGGCTGAAGCATGAAAAACTAAATTATAAATAATTTTCTAAACGAACACAGTTTTCAAATATATGCAAGATCTGAATCTCAACTTACAAATTCAGATGTACATGGAAGTTCTTACACCTTTTTTTTATCAGCAATGTTAATTTAAAGTGCCCATCCAGCTGTTATTTTGGGAAACTTAAATCTAAATCCGTCTTGGTGTCAATCCATTTTGAAGTCTGATTGTGACACTGTGTATTGACAGGTTACTCTCCAGAAGAATTCGATCTAATACTTACAGTACCACTATCCACTGCCCTCCTCTCCCACGCCCAGTGGGTATACAGCATCTCTGGCAGACTTGGGCACTTGAACCAACTGGGAACCTATTAATAGTCCACATAGATTAATCATCCCAAATAGCAACCAGTTTCTTTATTCAAAAGAAAATGTAAATTGTGGTGAATAGTTTACTTAATGTGCAAGTGCTAACAATATTATTTAAAAAATTCTTCCTCAATATATGTATAAAAGTAATACTATCAAAGTACCCCAAAATCTATATTCGAAATGTCATATGAAAAAAATCTCTATAACCTTTATATGTTGTGATTAATTTGTCACAATTTGTTTGAATACTATGTAGAATGCTCAAAATCGTAATAATTTGAAGACTGTAATGTTCATAATGAAAAGACAATATAAAAGCACATTCTGTAGGTCAAAAGGAGAGAAAGTACACGCAAGTACAATGACAGTTTTTTCCTATTGTATTATCAATTTTCAAAATAAGTAATTGTGCTTTTTATTGATCTCGAATACAGTCATGTATGGTTTTCTATGTCATAAACATACATAGACTCCATCTGCAAACATTTGCCTGACAATGTCAATTTTTAGTTTCGAACAGAATATGTATGCACAGGGATTATTTGAGTTAACCGTACTTTGAAGTGGAACATTATCCTTTATGATAAGTGATACGATATAATGAAAAGAGATGGTTCTTAGGGTTTAGATGCAAAGTAAATTCTACGTTTATTTAATGGGTGATTTGAGATGGTTACTTAAGCTTTGCAAATCCACTTTTCTGATACCTCACAATGGGAGCAATACTGCTTACTCCATAGATTTGTCATGGGGATTAAATGAGATACTAAGGGTAATGTGCTTAGTACAATGGTTGACTTAAGGTAAACACTTACAAATATTGGCTACTATTGTTATAGCTGCTGCTATTCACATTCCCTAGTTCCTCCATTTGGTTACACATAGAATTATTAAGTAACTATTTGTTTACTGTGGTATCAACTCCAAGATGCATTTTATTACCCAGCATCTGTTATTAATCTCACAAGGAAATATATCTTAAGCATTAATTAGACATCAAAAATGAGGTCTCAATGCTTGCCTGGAGGAATAATGTTTTCTAGAAGGAGTTCTAGTTTATATTTCTAGAAAAATATAATTTTCCTTCTCTCATAGGTAAGGTTCTCTGCAGTAACTGACTTCAAAGAATAGCAGCAGACAAAGGCACAGAGCCAGAAAAGTTTGAACGGCGATGGGCCTCTTGGATATCACCTCATCTAGCACTTAAGGTTATAGATAAACAAGGAGAGTTTCCTGAAAGAGGGAAAGTAGCTGCCCCTGAAATCACCCATTAGAACAAGTAGAATGACCCTATTGAAACTGGTGTAGGACTCACCTAGTCCTCTTCCTCTGTATTGCATCAAAAGTAACCTGCTTGTGTTCATTTCCTTATTAAAACTATACTTTTTTATTTAAATGGACAGATGGAATGGTGTGTATTTATCGTGTACAGCACAATGTTTTGCAGAGTAAATGCATTGTGAAATGGTCAGACCTCAGTGACAAACGCACACCCTCACAGCCATCACTGTTGGTGCGGACACTCCACAGCCACTCTGCATTTTCTACAGTACCATGTTCTGTCATTTTCTGGAGACATCATGTGGACAGCAGTTCTTGTGAACCTATTCTATCCCCCACCTTATGTCTCCTTTGGCTAAAGTGTAACCCGTCACTGCTCTCCCCTATGCAATGTAGCCTCTGGAAGCTACTGTTCAACCCTCTACTTCTGTAGCTTCTTTTTCCGATTCCCCATGTATGTGAAAACATGCAACATCTGTCTTTCTGTGTCTGGCTCATTTCCCTTGACATAGTGTCCTCGAGGCTCACCCATGTTGTCATGAGTGATAGGGTGTCATTCTTTTTGTGGCTGAATATTACTACACACACACCAACACTTTTCTTTGTCCTTCTAGAATCCCATCAGTAGGTAGTTTTGGAGCCCAAACATTCTACCTTTCATGTAGTAAATCTCTTGAAATATTTTGGAAAGAGTGAATCTTTATTTTATCTATCAGAAATATAAAATGATTTTGTGGTAATGAGTAATTAATGTTTCAGAAAGTTACATTAGAATTGAATTCTTCAATCACAGGTGTGGGGTGCAGTGGGACTCCTTCACTCTTGGAAATGATACTGATCCATAGTTATGGGTGAAGAGATGAAGAAAAACTCAAGTGTTTCTGAGAAGTGAAAAGAATTATGGCAAACTCAGCGGATCTATGAAAGGGTTTATTGAGTCTAGCGAAGTAGAGAATGTTCAAGTTTTTTAAGTGATATTTAAATAATAAGTTAATTCATATGAAAATCAGGAACAGAAGGCAGGAGTATTTAATAATTAACGTACTTTTGGACATAAGGAATTATCATATATATATTTGCTAAGAAAACCTGAGGCTCAGCTTATCAATGCTACCAAAATCATTATGCAAATCACTCTTACCAAGTCACAGTTTTGATTTCTCCAAATTATATGATCATTTTAGCATCATAAGTGAACAAGGATAAATAAGGTAGTCAATAGTTACAGCACCTTTTGAGAAAGAGATACAAAGGGAAAGGGAGATGGAAAGAAATAGAGAAGGCTAGCTCATCAAAATGCATACAAATTGAATGTTTGGTAACAGCACTATTTTCAATCTTTAACAAATGTCCTTTAGTGATTCCTACCTTTTAAAATGACATGTTCAAATCGCAGTAGGTATAAATATAATATTCTTTATGCTAAAATTCTGACTTACCATTAACATGCTATTTGATATATTCTTTTGACTTTTAATTTTGTTTTTTTTAGAGATGCTATTTTGAGCACTGATGAGAGATTATTAAAATTCCAATGTCAATGAAACTGATAAATTAGAATTATCCTGACAAATAGCTCATCAAATTGTTCCACATAGTAAGAAAAGAAAAAATAACATTTTGCACTCCCAAATTCCTTCCTCTGATCCATAGTTCTTATTCTACTATGAAAACTTTTCTGCTGTATAATGAGTACAGACTACTTGATAAAAAGGTAGCGTCTCATCTGCTAGCTGATGTGGAAGAACTCCCCACCCCACTCCGTAGATTTGACATTATTTTCTCTCTGCTCTTTGCAGAAGGCAAGTGTTGCTTGAATTCTCTTGAATGCACACATGCTTCTCCACCCCCCCCACCTCTCTTCCACATCTCCAGCCAACAGTGCTTAGATTATATTTTTCCATAAATAATTACAAAATATTTGTTTAGTCAGAGAGGAGCTTATTAATGTTAATATGTCTTAAATAAAGGAAAATGAAGAAGGATCTCTAGTGAACAAAAATGATGCTTCCCATCTCCAACAGCCATGTATCTAACAGATATCCTCTTCAAGGGTGTTAAGAAGTTCATTGACATCATTTCACACTAGAAAGCCAATTTTTTAATAACTAAATCCTTCATCCATTTTGCAAAATTTCCAGAACTCAAATTTCCTAAAAAATACACCATTGAAAGTGTTTGATCTACCTAAATGAAACCCACTATCATCTACAGCCTTGTCCAAACCCCAGCTCCTTCTTAATTAGCCATGACTTTAGACAAGTTACTGGCCTTTTCTAAATTCAATTTCCTATTTGCAATGTACATATAGAAGTTGCTGTTTTTCATATTGTAAAACTGAGTAGGTTAACAGAAAACGGTAATCACAGAGTAATTATAAAATAAATGTCAACCATTTGAATCTTCTCTAGGAGACTATTATTACCTGTTCTAAGTCAAATAAGAATGAAATAAAATTGTAGACAAAATCCATTCCTAATTAATAATCCAGTTTTGAATCCATAAAAATATACTGTATTTTTCAGAATTATTTATCGTGTGGTTATCCTATGGTTATTTATGCATTTCCTAACTTCATTTGCAAAACAACTTAAAGCAATTCCAAAGATAGTTTTCTTTAGGCCCCTTTTAAATTTTCTTCAGATTTATACTTGTATTTGTATACTCTGTTTTCTTAAGCTTTGCTAAGAGAATAACTTGAATAAAAACACAAAACTTTACAATGTAAAAAAAAAGAATAAGACTGCTCAAATGATTCAAGAAGTTGAAGGAGTATTATTCTCCTATGCAATTTAAGATGATCTCTTCTAATTCTTATATTTAAACACCAGGTAAGAGAAATCCAGAGTGACTTGATTGCAAGTCACTGTTTAGTGGCAAACGGTCTAGAATCCACATATCTCTGCTCTGGATCGTTTTCCTCCTCATTTCCCATTTCTTTTATGTTCAGTTTGACCTATATGTTAAGATGTCATTTAGGAGTTAATGTTTATCAGTATGTTCTTCAGTCCATTATCAACTTCTTGAATGTGTGAATTGTCTTCGACACAGCATTCCTATCTTCCTGAGCATTCCCAAATGTAAAGTGCACAAAGCAGGAACTCATTTTTAAGTGGACATGGTTAAAAGTCAGGACAAGATCTCATTTTTTTTTAATGGACAAGGTTAAAAGTCTCTTTGTAATTTCACTTCAATTCCAGTGGATATTGGAGTCAGGAGTCTGCAAGGAAATAGAGAAAGTGGTACCTCTTGTAATCTTGGTTCATCTTTTTCGTATCTATCTACTTTCCAAATGCTAGGGTATAAGAAGTATGGAGGCAGTTTTACAGAGGAGCAGAGAGCATGTTAATTCAGAGGTCTAAGAGCAAAAACCCGACACCTGCAGCTGGAGCTTGATGTACAAATGCTGGAAGGCAGTAAAGGTCATACTGACCTGTTATTTAAGTAGGAGAGAGAAAAAAGTCCTCTCAGTGATCCATAACGGTCCTTTAAACTGGACTAATGATGTCAGTAGAGTGAAACTCCTAGCAGCTCATTGCCAGTCCTAAGGTTATTTCATTCAACTCTTTTACTCTACAGCCAACATATCAGAGGAGTTAGAGTCTCACCTCTGTTTGCCAAAAATGAGGGTGAGAAAACAGTAGTCAGACCTCAGATTGCCATCTCCCTGTGCTTTAGTCAGCCAGCCAAAGTCTCTAGGGATGCCTTACTTAAAAACTCAACAGCATAACATGCTGAAAACTGTTTTTTCTTGATAGATATATCTGGTAGAAATTTCTGAGGAATTGGATTTTTGTAAATTTTATTTAAATTTACAGGATATTTTCAGTTTCCTCAAATTGTTGATATGTCCAATTTAAATTATAGACTAATAATCGCTTGTGTTTACACAGAGGATAACTAGTCGTTCTGAGAAGTTGAATCTGAGCACAGTGCACAGACTCACAATAGTGGCAGAGTAGTGAAGATGAAAAATGTTGGCATAAATCATTACACAGGTTCTCTTTCCCTAATATCAACCACAGTGGATATTTATTTCCTTTGTTATTTAGAAGATCATATGTTAAATTCTTTCTTAGATGATTTGAAATACTATAACAGAGTGCCACGGACTGCTGACTTATAAAGAACGGAAATCAATGCATTTCTCACACAGTTCTGGATTCTGGTAGTTTGAGAACAGAGCCAGAACCCAGCAGGTTCTGGTGAGGGCAATCCAGGTGGCAGACTTCCAACTCCTCCTCTATCCACATGGGGTGGGAAGACAGTGGGATGGCTTTCCTGGCCTCTTTTTATAAGAGAACTAGTCCCACTCACCAGAGCTCCACCCCCATGATGTAATCACCTGACCCAGGTTCCACAAATACTCACATTTGGGATTAGATTTCAACACATGAATTTGAGGAGGGACAAACATGCTGTCCATAGCAAACTAGATCACCAATGGTACTATCTCAAAGAATAATATTTTAACGTGATTCTTTTTAATGACAGTGCCACAATATTTACGGCAGTGACTAATCCCACAACTCCTCTGTTCTACATACTTCATGTGTCCATGAGAAGAGATAATCTGAACTGTCTCTGCAGTGTAAAATTCTGGATCCAATAGGCTCCTACTTTGGGAAAATTAATTTTTGAACGTTGTATTCTTTGTCATTGAAAATGAAAAAGAAAAAAAAATGTTTGATTGATAAAAAGTATAATCACCATGACTAATATTTGAAAGAACTGATGAAGTCTCCTTAGCTCAATGCCAAGTTAACCCAGTGCCCTCAGTAGGCAGTTACCAAAAACTTACAGCTTCAAGTTGACATTTATTACTTCTGTTTCCAGGCATCAGGTGCCAGGGGTGGTTTGGGCAGGACCTTCTGCTCAGGGTCTCACAATGCTGCCCACATGGTTCAATCCAGGCTCTGGTCTCATCTGAGGCTGGGGCTTCCAGAGCCCCTCCAGCCGTGTAGCTGTAGCTCTCGTGGTGCTTGCGTCTTCAGAAACATCAGGAAAGCATCTGTTGCTTTTAATCACAAATCTCTACATCCTTTTGAAGAGTTCACCTGCTTGAATCAGTACAGGAACCTGGAAGGGTCATGTTTATGTTACCACTGGGCAGGGCTGTAATCTCCAGTTCATCAAACCTGCATCAAGGTGTTGCTCTCAGAGTATTTCGTAGGTGAAATTGGTCTCCTTAGTTAATTAACTTCAAGAAAGTTTCCATGATAGTCCAGATAGTCCTCATCCAATCAGTTAAAAATCCTTAAGAGAAGAGATGAGAAAAATTCTTAAGAGAAGAATTCTGTTTCCCTGAAGAAAACAGAATTCTGCCCACAGACAGGGCTTCTGTCCAAGCATGGCCATCTACCCTTCCAAACAACCTGTCCTGTGGGTTGCAAAGCCAGCTCTTACAATGCATAAGCAATTCCTTGAAAGAGATCCTGATATAAGTTTGTCTTCCTGGTTGTTTCTCTACTGGATTCCAACTGACCCAGGGCCTCACCTGCATCTGCAGCATCCTCTCCCTTGGCCAAAGCACATAACCATGATCAGAGTGCACCTGCCCTATGCACAGATTCTGCCACACACAAGGGCGGGGAGTACAGGCTTAGGACTTTGGTAACTATCTCAGAATTCTGCCTTTCATATATTTTACTACTTTTTTGCTTTTTTTTTCATTTCCAAAAATTTCTATTAAATGGGAAACAGAAAGTAGGATTTTCTGGGACAGGAAAGTGAGAAAATAGGTGGGAGAGAAGGGAAGGAAGGGATCACATGCAGCATGGGGTTTAAGTAAAAATACAAAAAGTGGATCCATATTGACAATTGTAGATCCAGTTCCCCAAAATGCTTCCGTCCCTAATCTCAAAGTTGTTTGCTATGTGCAATATTTCTTCTCCTGAATTCAGAGCAGGGATGTCTAGTAGAAATGTTTGTGGTGAAGAAAATATTCTATATCTGCAGTGTTCAAGACAGTAGCCACTAGCCATATGCAGCTACTGAGCATTGAGATGTGGCTACTATGATTTAGAAATTTATTTTTTAATTTTATTAATTTTAACTAATTGAAGTTTAAATAACCACATATTTGGCTGGTGACTGCAGTGTTGGGCAGCACAGCACTGGAGGAATAATGGACCTGTCACAGATGGACTTTTATAGGAACCTCAACAACCTTGGCCATAAATAAGACCTATGAAATGTCCACAGTCTCAGCATTTGTTTTATTAATGTGAACTTGATAAACAATTTACCTGAAAATCTACTTTTAACCTGAAACGAAATGGAGCAGTCCAGTACTATGCTGTTTGCATACTACAATTTTATATGCTTTGTTTCACCTTAAAGAAAATATGTTTAGCTTATCTATAACTACAGAAAGAAATTAAGTATAGGATATAGTTTCTTTTTGCATGGAAAGTATAATCTTTTCAAGGGGACTAGATGTACCTGAAACAATCCAATGAAAATGTAAGCAGGCATCATGGAGAAACAGAAAAAGTATTTGTGTGTCAGGGGCAAATGACCTATTCATTTTTTCTGGATCCTAAAACATGGATGGACAGTCCCTTTTCAAGGTTTAATACTCTCAGATATGTCACTGTGTTACCGTACTTTCAATAAATTGCTGTTGGGAAATTCTGAACTTCAGTTCCCAGCTGAGTGTCTATCCAGAAGCTGGATCCTAGAGAAATCAGAGGGACACTGGCACAGCTGATCCCTGCAGGGCCCACCCAGTGCTCAGATTCCTAGCCTACCTGTGGTTCTACCAGAATGTTGGACTTCAGGGAACTTTGGATTCACATTTGTCACTAAACTGGAGAGTCACAAAGTCTTTCCAGGAGTAGAGAGGACAGAGATGCAAGGACTGAGAAGGATGTTTAGAGCTGTGGGCTTCATGGGGCATAGAGCCTGGATTTCATGTCTGGCCACTTCAGCCTGCAGAGATTGCTCTTAACTCTACTAATATGGGGGCTGAGGAATAATGGGGAAAGAATCTCATTTAGAGTGGGTTTATATCAGAACACCACAACCATTTGAAGCTTAGATATATCTGTTTTCAAAAGAAGCATTAAGCAAAGGAAAGGGACCCCTGGCTGCCTTTGTGTGCATGTATATCTGTTTTTCCTCGGGCCCAGGCTTTGGGTGAGTGGCTCAGCTTCTCTTTTATCCCAACACCTCATTATATCTCCCTCCACGTCTCCATCTGACTGGAGTTCTTGCTGGTGCTCCTCCAGCTGTTCCACCCCAGCCTCATTCTTCCATTTTTCTGTGTAAAGCAATTCAACGCAGCCTTTGTCCCTGGTGCTCTGGGGCCCATCATTTCATCTGCAAATGTCCCTTCAAAGAGTGGAGTTAAATTTCCTCCATAAGAGAAAGTCTTCAGCCATGTTTTCAGATAGTGGATTTTTCTTCTTTCCAATAAGAAATGAGATGAAATGGTCCAAGTTACATAGCTAATGAAGAGAGAGAAGATGACACTGAAAAGGGGTTACATGCATCCTGCCACACTGTCGTCACAGCAGCAGGGCCCCCTGTGCCTCACCCCCCATTGAACCATTCATATTGTGCTTTAATTATCTCCCTACATGACCGCAGTCCCCAAACATGAAATGAGTTCCTCATGGCAGAGAAAGTCTCATATCAATTTTTGTAACCCCAGGCCCCAGCATGCTGCCTGGCACCTAATTATAGCAATCAATAAATGCTTAATAGGGTCATCATTCATTTAACAAATATTCCCTGCCCATATGCGAAAGCAATGTTTAAGCTGAGATCTACAAAATGAGTCAGAATAAGACTAGTTAAAAACAATGCAAGGATAAGGGCTGAGGGTGTAGCATGGAGTGAGTGAACTAATAAGATGAAGAAGGAAGGAAAAGGTGGCTTATTCCATATTACTAGACAGGGGTGGGGATATTTTGTTTCAGGTCATTCTTGAGAGTTCTGGATATCTATATTAACAACTCTTTGAGGCCATAATATTCATTTATTCAACTAAAATTACTGACTACCAACTATGTACAAGGGGCTTGGATATGCCCATGTTGAAGAAATCTCTGTGTCTTCATGGGGAGACCAACATTAAGATCTGACCTTTGTGCTCTCCTTGGAGAGTGTTGATACTCTGAGGTTAATAGGTCCATCGTAATATGGAGTTAGGGGAAAACTCCCTATAGGAGGTGATGGTTGGGATGAGCTTTGGAGGTACGTGAAGGTGGGAGAAAGGGTCATGCTCCACGTAGATGAAAGGGCATCTACAAAGCTCCAAGAACACGAAGGCAAGACTGGTGTGACTACAGCACAGAGGAAAGTGTGGTTTGGTGTGACATATCGGTCGAAAGTGGAGAGATCCTGCCAATACATGTCACTGATTTCTAGTTTGATTCTGTGAAATGCTATTGAAGTATTGTAAGCAACAAGTTCATGTGTGTTGGAGGTAATGGCCCTGGGGGAAGTCTCACATGGTCATATATGTTTTGTGTATAGGAAAAACCTGATGGTAGCAAGAGAGGGCTCAGCATGCCAGTCAGTGGGAGGAAACTGTGGTCCAGGTGACAGGTGACAGCTTGTCTTGCATTGGCGGTATGAGAGTGGGACTAAGTAGAAGAATTTAAGGAATATAAGAAGATAAAATACCCAGGGCTGGTGCTGGACTTATTAAGGGCTATTGTGGGAAGAAGTGCTGGAGATGCCTGCCAAATGACTTTCTGTCCTCACCAGCTCTTGAGCAATGCCATGTGCAAAACAATAGAGAGACGGATGGTAGGTTCAAAGGAAGGTTCAAAATTTATTCTTTTAAATGTTCAATATTTAGTGCTTTTATGGCATCCACAAAGTATCTAGAGACAACTCCACGAAAGAATCAAGAACTCAGTGTAGAGGTCTAGTGATGCTTGTGATTTTAGCCATGAACAGGGTGGGTGATGGCAGCCACATGTGGCTGAGATCACCTAAAGAGAAAATGTTGGGTGAGAAGAGCAGAAACTAAGAATAATCTAGAGACTGGATGAAAGAACATAAGCTTCATAGGAAACGGGGTAGAAGCAGGTAGGGGAACAGAAACCCAGGATGGAGGGCTTTGTGGTCAGTGTTTATTGAATTAAGAATGTGTGAAGGTTAAGGAGGCTGATCCTGAAAGTGTGGAGTGGCACCTCTAAGTGGAACAGTGATGTAAAATAGAGTAGGCTCCAGGCAGTGGATTTGTTCATGTAGATGAGTTTGCTTTTGGAATCCAAGAGTTGATCAAATTAACCTTTTATCATTTCTTAACGCATGATACTTGAAGAGCTGTTCCATTCCGTAGAACCTAACCCTGGATGAAGTACTTGAGATGACAGCCAATGTTTTCAGTAGCATCCCTCGAAAACCAGCCTGTTTCACTGAAAATCATTCGGCTCCCCTTCTTTTGTTGTTTCTGGAAATCTCCATCTGCCTTTCCATGTATCATCTGCCTGACATTCTTGGATGCTGTACTTGGTTGGCCTAAACTTTGGGATTAAATAGGAGAGTAGCAGCTTTCCCTTTCCCCCCTTTCCCGATGATATGCATCATTTGGATGCAAAAAGACATTTGCTCATTTTCTCCTTCTGCAGATGGCACAGCCACAGACCCACCTTCTCATCTCTGTTAGATGCACCCCCCACCTTTTCTATTTCTATGATTGGCTAATTGACACATAAAAAATATATCAATAGTAGCTTCATGCATGGACAGCATTTCTTTTTGTTTGTAATTTAAAAGTCCTGTCAGATGTAGAAATTTTGTTTTTGTTGACCTTCCTTCGTTCCAAATACCTTTCAGGGAAACTTTCATTACAATAAATAGAACTGTGTCAGTGAAACAGGATAAGTCAAAATAAAAATCAAATTAAAAATAAAACTATTCATTTTATGATGTTCTTAGGTTCCTTGAAATAAATTTACACCATAGATGAGGAGTTTGTGTTTTTTCTTATTTCAGTGTGAATAGTTTTCTACTGAACTACATTCAAGAATGCTCAAAACCTGCAGGTGTGAGATTTCAAAGCCTGAACTATTCTAATAGCTGTGCTTGGCACATCCAAAGATATTTTCCTCCTTCTGAAGCATTTTTTAAATCTTTGTGTCAGAAGACACTTCATTTATAACCCAGCTTTTCAGGGACACACAATGTAGATGTGCATTAAATTGAGATAAAGATAAAGAAGGCTGGTCCATTTTAGGAAGTTGTCAGATGCCATCAATGTAAAAAGAAGCATTATTCACTGATTGTTAAATATAGGCAGTTTTTAAAATGGTCCTTTACAATCATGAAATTTCTGAGTTTCTCATAGCAGGATGAGTAATACATGGGATTGTAAAGACACTCATAAATCTTCTTTTAAATATGAATGTTTCACTTGTGTCAATTGGTATGTATTTTTTGTGGGTAAACAATATCTGTTTGTACATTTGGCTGAAGTCACGGGTGAGAGTATTTCCATTTTTCTCCTGCACCACATGTTGGTTAGACACAGGCCCAAGTTCTCTTGTCTGCCTCTGCTTTCAACCCCTTTGCTTTTACATGCTCTTTGGTCTAAAACTAAAAATACTCCATTGGCAGGTGGTAAGATGAACTGCAATAACACTGTAGTACATTTCCCACCCCAGTTCTACCCAGCAAAATGGCTTTATCTTTAAACTTGTAGACTTTCTTGTATTTTTTTGAGTAATATTTTGAGAATTATAAAGATCACATCCATAAGGCATTCCAGATTAAGAATAATAATGGTATGTGAATATGTGAAATGCCATATAGTTTTTTATTTATATATGACAGCGGAATGTGTCATATATAAATAAATTCTTATGATACATATAGAGCACAATTTTTCATATCTCTGGTTGTATACATAGTATATTCACACCAATTCATGTCTTCATACCTGTACTTTGGATAGTAATGATCATCACATTCTACCATGATTAATAACCCCATGCCCCTCCCTTCCCCTCCACCCCCTCTGCCCTATCTAGAGTTCATCTATTTCTCCCATGTTCCCTCTCCCTATCCCACTATGAATCAGCCTCCTATAAGTATCAAAGAAAACATTCGGCATTTGGTTTTTTTGGGATTGGCTAACTTCACTTAGCATTATCTTTTCTAACTCCATCCATTTACCTAAAAATGCCATAATTTTATTCTCTTTTACTGCTAAAAATATTCCATTGTATATATATGCCACATTATTTTATCTATTCATCTATTGAAGGGCATCTAGGTTGGTTCCACAGTTTAGCTATTGTGAATTGTGCTGCTATAAACATTGATGTGGCTGTGTTCCTGTAGTATGCTCTTTTTAAGTCCTTTGGGTATATAGTTGGGTTAAATGGTGGTTCTATTCCCAGTTTTCTAAGAAATCTCCATACTCATACTGCTTTCCATATTGGCTGCACCAATTTACAGTCCCATCAGCAGTGTATGAATGTAGCCAGAATGGCAGCTATTATGCATACAAACAACACTAAGAAGTGAAATGCCATAGTTTTAAATATGATCTTTTTAATTGAATAAATTTATAGGTAAAATAAATTCCAACTTCCAAAGCAATTTTCAATCTGCTGTGTTTTTACTGGTGAAAGCTCTATGTCATGTTTAACCATGAAAAATATTTAAAAACTCAACCAAAGACTTCTGGATATTGTTTCTTGTTACTTCTACCCATAAATGTAACGTTTGCTGATGCTGTAGATGAAGACATTGAATAACAGACAATATTTAGGCTGCTTGTATTTTCCCCCTTAAAAGAAACCCTGGATTTAATACTGAAAAGAATTCAAGATTTACAATTCAGAAAACAAGGTGAAGAAGAAAAACAGCACTGTCAAGCTCAAAGTCACTATTTCCATTTTAAAATAGTAGCTCTTTTCTAATGGCAGATACTACAAACGTACAGCAATCACCCATCAGCTGCTAAGTGAAGAACATTGTATTAGTTTCTTGAGTTTCTTTAAAAGACAACTGCTTGGTTTCCTCCTGAGGATACCATGGCATTAGATGTTTTAATTGAATTACGTAGAAAATATTTGCTCATTCAGATTTTTAAAATAACAAAACTAATTTCCATCTGAGAAAATAGAGTATTTTACTTAAATATTTTTTTCATTGTTTTGTCTCTTAGCCCTATTGTTTCTGCAGCTCAGATTTCAATTTTCTCTTTAAAAAATGGAACAAATTAATTATTTTAAAGATGATTTTGTTCTCCTTTGTTTTCTTATAAAGGTCAGCTACATGTGTAAATTTATTTGTATAATTCTGCTGGCCTTCATTCTCTTCTTGTGTCTTGTGATATGAGGCTGGAGTTGTAGCTCACTAAAGGAACACAGCCTTAGCATGCCTGAGGCCCTGGGTTCAATTACAGTGCCAAAAACAAAAGACAAAATCCAAAACTAACTAAATAAATTAACTAATGAACTTGTGATTAACTCCACATGCATTTTTATTTGCACATTTTATTCAGTGAATATAGTAGATAAACATGATTTTTCCTATTTTTAATTATTATTAGAGTTTATAGTTTATACATAGCAGTTGGGTTCACCCTGAAAAACTCATATATGCATGGAAATTAAAAAAAAAAAATTCACTCCCACTTTATAAAAGGGAAGACTCAAAGCGATAGTAGCAACTGACCATTCCATATTCTTTGGCTGAAATAAAATCCCCATATTTCCTAATACATAATCTAATAGCAAGTTGTCACTGTTGTCAAGCCATCCCTAGCAAAGGCCCATGCATCTGTAGGTTCCATTTGTGGCTGCTGTCAAGATAGGGAGCCCAGGGAGGTGGTTGGATACAAGAGTACTCTGAAGATAGACTACTTTAAAATCCTAGTCCTGATGTTTCTAGCTGCCTGGAATAAGCTTCTTAACCTCACTGTGCCGGGTTCTCTTGAAACAAGAGGTGATGGTACTATAGCATAGGGGTGTTATAGAGATTAGATGAATTAATATTTATAAAGGTCCTGAACACACAGTGAGTGCTATATAAATCAAAAATGTGTAATTAAAATACAGCTACAAGATATACAGATTGGAAGAGAGAAGTAGAGCCCAACAGAAGCATATCACTTTATTTACTCCTCATTATTATCTCCTATATTCTCAGGCTTCTTGTCCTCACTAACAGGAGATGGGATCATTTCTCTAGCCCATGACATCTGGTTTACCTTTCTTCCCTTGTTCAAGGAGTGTTAAGCATTTTAAATGATGCTTATATTCTTCTCCAGTGTATGCTACATAATTAAGTAAATTGACACATATTTTTCATCAGTGCCGAGTGAATAGATCTCAATGCATGTAAGATTTTACCTCTGCCACAAAATATTCTCTAAAAGAATTATATAAAAGAAAATATCACCAACAATGACAGTTTTTGTGCCAAAAAAAAAAAAAAAAAAAGTCAAATCCCTGGCAGTCGACTTTCTGTGAAAGAGTTAAGTATGTTGTTGTATCAAATATTCAGTTACTCATTAATTAAAGTAGAACAAATTCAATATTTTTTATTCAGCAGATTAACCAAAACCCACCATGTTCACAATTTATATTCATCCTGTAAACTGCATATGCATTAGACATTTCCATCTGGAGCCCCGATGATTGTTTTTCTCCCATCTCATGCTTGATAAGCTGTTACTGATTAGACAGGGAATTCTGAAGCTGTTAAAAGCACAGATTTTTTGAAAGCGCTGTCACCTTGGTGTTCCTTCCTTCTTATCAGATCTTTGCTTGATGTCTGCAGGTTCCCTTTTGGCTGCGATGCAGATGGAAGCTGGAGGTCCCTTGGCCCTGAGAGTTTAATGCCCACAACCTCATTCACTGCCCTCCTCCCCCATCCACAGACATGCTAGTTTTCCTTCATTTAAAAAATGCTCCACTGTCTAGTCTAATTTATAATATTTTATTTTCTTCTTCACTTATCTCAGGTAGTTCGATGCCAGACCTTAATTTACTGTTACTCCATTCTGTAATAAATCATAACCAGCATACTTCGATGCATATTTTCTAATCATAGTTCTCAGATTTTATATATTTTGATTGATTTTTTTTCTTATTAACCATACTGTTTGATAGATGTCATTATTAGTCCCATTTATTAGTTGAGGAAATTGAGGCCACAGGGAGGCTGAGGAATGTCCTCAAGGAAGCATCCCAGTTCAGCTGTGACACAGACCCTCTAGGACCTTGCAGTACCAATGACCCTCACCCCTCAGGTGCTGGGATATGGACTACAGGATGTAGCTCCAGTGACAAACTTGTGTGCAAAGAGCCACAGCCAAATCGATGCATACCTGTCTCTGTGGGTTACCTAATAGGAATCATTGAACAGGTAAAAAATGGAGCAGAGTCTCTGTGACATTAATAATAAAACAACAACCGCATCTAGAATAACAATTATAGAGCTGCTTTTTGAGAAGCACGGTGTGTATTCTTGTCACTGTGCCTGTCACCCCTCAGGGTTACCTTTATGTGTCTTCAGTACTATATTATTTTATACAACTTTTTTTCAAACTGGACACAGCAGAGTCATATTTCTTATAAAAGTCTATACAGTTAGAATCAGAAGGGAATGAAAATGGATTTAAACTGAAGTCCATTTTTTTGCATAGCTAAAATTTGCCTTTTTATTAATTGGCTATTTAGAACACAATGGCCTAAAATCTAATGAACATGAGATTCACCCAGTGAGCTATCAAATGTCCCCCATCAGGAGGGGACTGATACAACCAGATCTCTCTCTGGTCTCCCCTTGTTTGGTGTGAACCTGAAGCTTGGGATTTGTATGTGCTTTAAAAATCACCCTAGAGATAGCTAGAAATAGAAGAAAGACCATTTCAAGGTAAGCTCCCATTACGGAAACAGGAATCATTATTTAAGGCAAACAGATTTATTGTCCAAGATAATGCAGATTTCTTACTTGCACTTTAGATCTGGGTTATGCAGTCTACACATCTGTAGTTCCAGTGTTTAGCCTGAATATTGGAGGAATTTAAAAATATAGTTTAAGCAGATAAATTAAATAATTGATTAATAAATCATCTAACATGTAGGAAAAAAAAAAAAGAAAAAAAATCACTATGTTCCCAGTAGGTTTTCTAGTCAGCAAATAGGATTAAACGGGATATAATGTCTACAAAGGTGACCTGGGCTTCTCAACTAAAACTCTACATTACTGAAGTTGAGTACCACTGAGTGATGCACCTTGGTGACATTTCACTTTCACTTTCATTATTAATAATGAAATCCTTTGTTATGCAGTAACTGAGAGTAGTTTGGATACATACAAATACAAGATCAAGTGTACTTATTTCTCAGAGTTAAGGAAGTATTATTTTTAAGTAAACAAATTTCATGATTCCATGGGTGTCCTCTGATTTGAGAGAAATAAGCAATTTGCTTAAGAAAAATGTATTGAAAATAGCATCAGTAAATACTGCTACCCATCTCCTCACATTGTTACCTTGTCTACTCTTGTCTGGGCTGGAAAGCAATCCTACAGGTGATATCTCTCCTACAACTATACCCTTATTACATTTGTGGGGGGGGGGGCACACGCGAATGCAAGGGATTGAACCCAGGGTGGCTTAACCACTGAGCCACATTCCCAGCCCTTTTTTATTTTTTATTTAGAGACAGGGTCTTTCTCAGTTGGTCAGGGCCTCCCTAATTGCCGAGGCTGGCTTTGAACTTGTGATCCTCCTGCCTCAGCCTCTGGAGCTATTGGGAATACTGGTTAGCCCCACCATGCCTGGCCTACACTCATTGCTTTTAAGAGCTAAGATACATAGCCTCTTTCTACACGTGTAAGCATTTCACAGGCTATCATCTGGCCAGCTTACCACTGTATATTTTTAAATTCTCTTTTTGTCTAATTGTTTCCTTGGTGTGTTGCTTCCCATTATGTAATTCATAAATTCTTTTCTGAGTCAAACTCTGATCTAGTGATCTGGAGATATAAATGATTAATAGCAGTGAGCAACTCATTTGCATCTACAACCCAAAGGTCCTGTTTCTGTAGAAATTATAGAGTTGAGACACAAAAACAAAAGCTCTGTACATCAAACAGGGCATCATGTTTCTCAGGCAAATTTGCCTTTAGACCCTAGAGCCTCATTATAGCCCAGATTGAAATGGCGGAGGAGCCAGAGAGGCCCATCACCAAGAGCAGTTTTCTACCGGAAGGCCTCAGAAAAATTCATTGAAGTGTTTTCAGCTTTAATACTAATCAGTGGTTTAAATTCTAAGAAAATTTTAATAGGAATGTTATTAAAGGGGTATTTTAATGAGAATATCATGAAAATCACATTAAAAAAAAAGAAAGGCAGCTGTGTTTGCGCTTGATGAGTTTTGAAAGAGGAGGATTTAAGAGAATAAGAGCTTAAAGAGAATGAGCAAGAGTAAGGAACAAAGAAAAAAAATAGATTCATTCAGGGAAGCAAAAGAGTGAAACTGATAAGAGAACAAACAAAGCGATTTAATGTTTGTCTACGCTGTTTGGAATCCAATCAGACTCACTCCCTCATGCACCATGCAGGGTTTTCTCTCACTCCACCAACAACGTTGGTCTGAGAAACAGCTGGGCGTGTCTTCAGTGGGATAAAACAGCTGGGAGAGCCAAGCAAGGCCAAGCACAGGACATTTGGTACAGAGAGAGCATCAGAGGTAAAGTGAAGGTGAGGTCAGCCTCGGTCGTCCTCTCGTCCTGCAGGAAGTTTTGTTCTGGCCTGCTCTGTTGTGACTGCCAGAGTCCTGGTTTGGAGGAACATGTGACGTTAGCCAGTGTAATTGTGCCCGTAGTTTCATGCATGTTTCCTCATCGCTAGCTGTGAGGTGGAACTTCAGGACATGAGGGGATCTTCCTGCAGCCAACGTGTCCCTCATTAACTGTTTCTGGGGCTTGTGGCCTCCTCTGTAGCCCTTCTCTCCTTTCAGTTAAGTACCACTCTCATAGTGTCTTAAAAGCTTTAGGAATCACTGGAGTATTTACGACTTACTGTGAATTCTTCTGTGAGATTCCAGGTGATGTGTTATCTGAGGGCATGTTGAATGGGCAAGGGCGGGTAGAGGGTCGCTGACACCAAGAAGGAATATGCATTTGCTTTTCCCCCCCATTGACTTATGCTTAGCCTCAGCACAAATGTGTTTAAGTGGCATAAGAACAATTTGTTGCACACCTCCATGCACGTGTATTTGTATGATGGGAGAGCCGGGAATGTATATATGTTATGTATTTATAAGTCACTGGATCTCACACGGCGAGTTGACCCTGTCAGTACTGGTTCTGGTCTAACAACATGGCTGATTTCATTTTTAATGAAAATTGTCATGAAGTGCATATCACAGAACAGCATTTTATTTTCATGCCTGATGGAACTGTTTGAGCACAACACGGAGCAGCTCCTCACAATGGCCATTCGTGCTTAATTTATTAGGAAAAGCCATCAAAAGGCCATGCTCTTCCTTTCATTCTAGTGCAACAGATTTTTTTTTTCAGAGTGGGTTTATCATCCTTGAAGGAAAGGAGGGCAGTAAAATGCCATGTCCCTGAAACTCCCCTTTCCATTTTCAAGAACCTAGCCAAGTTGAAGGAACCATGAGAGCAGACCAGCCTGGGATGTCCAGATGAGTATTACCTTGAAGGACAGGGACTCTCATGCGTGCTGGAAATGGTAGCAAGCGAGTGTTGCCTGTATCCAGTGGATATCCACCAATGACACGGTTTCTTAGAATGCTGGTCATACAAGGGGACAAAGGAAGCTGAGGATGCCCCTGTTTACACAGCCTGATCTATAAAACACTCTCCCCGTACTAACTGGTGACAACAGAGCTACCTGCTTAATCTCAGAAGCTAAGCTGCTTCTCCCAGCCTGTTGTCGGGGCCCAGGGTGCTCAGCCGAGGTGGCTAGATGTGTGGCTGGAGTGGAGTTTGGTCTATTCCAGCCTCACACAGGTATCACCCTAACCCCGCTGTGGCTCTAGCTGATGATCCTCTGCAGGCTAATGTTACAGCTCCATTTCAACTTCTCGGTTGGCCCAGGGAGTCCCACCTCTTCCACCTCTTGTAGCAGCTCCCTCTGCACTGTCTTTTGAAGTGATCAGATCCTGCATGTCCCTCTTTAGTGTCTCCACATTCCTACTCTATGAATCCACTGTGTTGGCCAATGTCTATGAACACCCTTTAGAAGCCTTCCCATGCACGGTCTGAACTCTTACAAACCATGCCCACTGACACTTCCAGAGAGCCACTGGAAAAATCATTTTCATGTCTTTTCCCACGTATGTCTGAAAGTTTACACTGTTGTTTTAAAAAATTCTCACTTGATTTAGCTAATATATGCCTAGCCAAAACATTGCAATTTAGTGATTGAGATATTTTCTTAATCTTGAACTCCTCAGAATCTCCAGATTCGGTCATAAAATACAAGAATTGGAAGCCCATCTGTAATGAATCTATGCATTGAGTTGAACTTAGCTAAATTTGGTAATTTAAAGTTATAAAAATATAGGTAATATTGAATACATAAACTCAACAAGATGTTAGGATAGCAAATTTCTACATTCAATGAATATTTGTTGTTTTCTGCGTAGCAAATAATAAGTTATAAAGAAATAAAGGCTTATGTTATGCTGTTGTGGATGAAATTACAGATGAGGGACATGAATTCAAGTGCCCATTTGAATCTTTCTTGAAGATGGTTGGGCAGGCTCTCCAACTCATCCTGCACCAGGTCTCAGAGCATATATATATATATATATATATATATAGAGAGAGAGAGAGAGAGAGAGAGAGAAAGCTATTCCAGGAGACCTTCAAAGTACTTGTGTCCCTGAGAGGTTGTCCATCACTGAGAATAGAGTAGAGTAGACTGAATCATGCAATTTTCTTTTTCACTTCACTTCTCTGTGTTTTCTTTTCTTGTTTGGAAAAAAAATAAAATTCATCAGGAAAGTCAGCAAAAATATGGAACAATAAGCAGGGAGGGCCACATGGTCACCTGGATTGTCAGGCCAGTTGGCCCTAAGTCCATCAGGACCATGACTGAAACATGGCCCTGGGCTCCTCCCAGGCCTGAGCTAGTGTGGCAAATGCCTGAGTTAGAATACTCAGTTTTTCAAATCAGTTAAATAAAGATGCAATGCATGAGAACAGTAACAGCTAATGTTTGGGAACAGCTTATAGTGTACTGGGTACTGTTTTAAGTACTCCACATTTACCAACCCACTTAGTCTCTAAATACTAATATTTGCATAGTTTTGTCACATAGCTACCAGGTAGCAAAGCAGAATTAAATCCTGATAGCTTGTTTGCTTGGTTTTTTGTTTTTGTTTTTGCTGTGTGTGTGTGTGTGTGTGTGTGTATGTGCGTGTATGTGAGAGAAGAGAGAGAGAGAGAGCTGGGGATTGAACCTAGGGGCACTTTACACTTGAGCCACATTCCCAGCCCTGTGTATATATTTTGTTGTTTTTGTTGTTGAAGACACAGAGTTTCAGTTGCTGAGTCTCACTCAGTTGCTAAAGCTGACCTTGAACATGTGATCCTCTTGCCTCTGCCTGCTAAGTTGGTGGGATAACAGGATAACAGGTGTGTACCGCCACACCTGGCTTTGAACCCTGGCAGTTTTTATTAAATCTCTCCAGCTACTGTGAATGAGGGCCAGTAGCAAAAAAAGTACAAATCTGCCTCTCTTTGATGTAATCTTGATTTGTTTAAAGAAGATAGAATTCATATATATATATATATATATATATATATATATATATATGAATATAATAGATATATATAAATAGATAGATACACTCACACACACACACACACACAACTATTAAAATTCTCTGATATTATAAGAGCTGTCCTGTTGTGTTAGGCCAAGTATGTAAAAAGGGAGAGAAACTTGACATGTTTTAGTTGAATAAGATTAGATATTTCATTTTGTACTTGTTCAAGGTCATGCATTAATTTTCCCTGGACCCAGGTAATTGCATCCATGGGTATTTTCCTTAATTGACTCAAAGAATTTTTCCTATGTTCTAGGATAAAAATAATTCAAACTTACTAATTTTGTAGCTTTTTCAACATTAATGAGATTTTAAGAGTATAAGTAAACTGTTTGTTCATCATAATAAATCCTTATGTTTAATTTCACTTATAAAAGTGAAATAAAAGATCAACCTTTTTTTTTCCTTTTTTAAAATTAACAATCATATGTGCTATTTAGAATGTAATAATCTTACACCATTTTCAAGTTTTGGCATTTTTGTACATGTTTTATTGTTGTCCAAAGTAGTCATTCACAAAAGAGTTTCAGTGTGTGAATTTTTTTTTGTTTTAAAATTGACTTTGAGAAAATCTTATTGGTAATGTGCGAAAATAATCAGGAAATGGGAGTATGCACTGAAATTCTAAATTTATCCATCTTTAGAATCCAGTCCAAGAGCAAAAATAAATGATCAGTATTTTTTGTGTGTGTGAATATGCATTTTTATTTAATGTATATCCATATACACTTGCATACATATTTGTGTATATATGTGCATTATGGTTATACAAAATAGTGGGATTAATTGTGACATATTCATGAATGCATTTAATATAATTTTTTCCATTTTAATCTGCAGTACACTTGCTTTCCCTTTCCCCTTCTCTTCCCCAAACTCTTTCATCAACTCTATTGTTCTTCTTTCTACTTACTGTTTTACTTTAGTTGATGCATTAGAATTGTATATAAATATCGTGGTGTATTCATACATGGACCTAACAATTTGAACGATTTCATTCCCCAATGCCTTCTCCTTTTCCTCTCCTTCTCCCTCTCACTTGATCCCCTACTTCTGCTCTAATGACCTCCATTCTAGTTTCATGGCATACCTTTATTATTGTTTTTTTTCTCTGTAGCTTCCACAAATGAGAGAAAACATTCAACCCTTGACTTTCTGAGCCTCGCTTATTTTACTTAGCATCATGTTCTCCATTTCCATCCATTTACCAGTGAATGGTGGAATTTCATTCTTCTTTATGACTGAGTAAAACTTCATTGTGTGTGGTTGTCTCTCTCTCTCTCTCTCTCTTTCTCTCTCTGTATGTGTGTGCATGTGTTTCACATCTTCTTTATCCAGTTTTCTATTGATGGGTTCCATAACTTGGCTATTGTGGATTGTGCTGCTATAAACATGGGCATGCATGTATCACTAAAGTATGCTGATTTCAGTTTTTATGGATAAATACTGAGGAGTGAGATATCTGAGTCCAGACATGTAGTGATTTCAATCCTTGTGTTTTGAGAAATCTTCATAAAGCTTTCCAAAGTGGTTGTATTAATTTAATATCCCACCAACTATGTATAATAACTTTTCCCCCACATCCTTACCAGAAATTATCGTTATTTGTATTCTTGACAATTGTCATTCTAACTGGGGTAAGAGATCTCTGTAATTTTGATTCCCATAACCCTGATTGTAGGATGTTGAAAATTTTTTTCATATCTTTTTTGGCCATATATATTTCTTCTTTTGAGAAATGGCTGTTTAGATCTTCTGCCCATTTATTTACTGGATTATTAGTTTTTTGTGTATGCTACGTTTTTTGAGTTCTTTATATATTCTGGTTATTAATTTGCTGGTGGAAGAGTAACTAGCAAAGATTTTATCTCATTCTGTGGCTCTCTCCTTACACTCTTTGTTTTCTTTGCTGTGCAGAAAATTTTAATTGAATGATTTCCCACCTACTAGTTGTTGGTTTTATTTCGTGAGCTTTAGGAGTCTTACTATGGAAGTCAGTGCCTATGTCCGTCAGTTGGAGTGTTGCTCCTATGTTTTTGTTTTCCTAGTAGTTTCCCTCTTTCTCTTCCAATTCCTAGGTCTTTGATCCACTTGAGTTGGTTTTGGCGCAGGGTGAGTGATAGTGTTCTACCTTCTGTTTCAGTCAGCTTTTGGTGACTGTGACCAAAAGATCCGACAGGAACAATTAGAGGAGAAGGTTCACTTGGTGCTTGTGGTTTCAGAGGTCTCAGTCCATAGATGGCTGACTCCAACACTGCGGGCCCCGATTCAGGCAGAACATCAGCGTAGAAGAATACAGAGAAGGAAAGTAGCACAGGACATGGTCATCAGCAGGCAGACAGTGCTCAGCTCACCAGGAACAAAACATAAATTCCCCAGACAGGGCCGCACTGATCTACCTTCTCCGACTATCCTCTACCTCTCAGTTATCAGGGGTTAATGCACTGATTAGGTAAGGGTCTCACAACCCAGTCATCCCACCTCTGAACTTTCTTATGTTATCTCACACCTAAGCTTTTGGGGAACACCACACTTCTAAGCCTTAACACTTCATTTTTGTACATATGGGCATCCAGTGTTCCTAACACTATTTGTTAAAAATGCTGTCTCTCTCATTTATTATTATTATTTTTTAATGTATGCTTTTGGCAACTTTGTCAAAGATCAGATGACTGTTTCTATGTGGATTCATCTCTATATATTCTAATCTATTCTTTTGGTCTGTATTTCTGTTTTTATGCCAATGTCATGCTGGTTTTGTTACTATACCTCTGTAGTATAATGTGAGATCAGGTATTGTGAAACCTCACTCTTGTTGAATATTGCTTTGGTTATTCTGGATCTTTTATTCTTCCATTAAAATTTTAGGACTGTATTTTTCTAATTCTGTGAAGAATATCATTGGCATTTTGATGGGAGTTGCACTGAATATGTATATCATTTGGGGAAATATGGCCCTTTAGATATTAATTCTACCTGTTCATCAACATTGTAGGTCTTTCTATCTTCTAAGATTTTTTTTCAATTTCTTTCTTCAATGTTTTATAATTTTCACTATAGCAATATTTTACCTCCTTAGATTTGTTCCTAAATATTTTATTTTTTTAAGGTTATTGTGACTAGAGCAGTATTCTTGATTTCTTTCTTTCTTTTTTGGCAAATTCATTATCAGACTATAAGAAAGCTGTTGATTTTCTTTTATGTTGAACTTGTATTCTGGAATTTTGTTGAATTTGCTTATCTGGTCTAGAAGTCTTCTGGAGGGGTCTTTTGGGTCCTCTAATTATAGTTACCTTTTTGTAAGTTTCAGAAAATCCCCCAGAATAAGAGATGATTAATTTCGGAGCAGAAAAGAATATAGCAGATTATCTGTTCCTTTATTTTACAGGCCCAGAAATTGAAATGATTTCCTCAAAGGCCAATTGGCTAGGGCTGGGCATTAGTCTCTGTGCTCCAAGAAGCACTGTCCGATTGCCTGATGGGGAGGATGTGATGCTGTTGACTCAGCTACCTGCTTCTGGGTCATCACTTTAATTCTTTGACAAATTTTCTGCCTCAGCATGCCACTTATCTCAAAAAATGAAGACATCTCTGTGCTTCTAGGTCTACATTAAAAAAAAAGTTGACCATTGACTTGTTAAGGACTTACTGACCTACTAAAAATAAAACTTCTACAGTATCACATCTGTCATGCCTTGGGAAGTGCATAAGTTGTTAGGATTGATCTAAGCTGTAAAAATGCCAAAATCAGGAAGTTGAAAATAAGCTGTGTGGGCATTATATCAAAATGTGTCCTATTTCCAAATTCAGTTTCTTTCCTAATAGCCCTCAAAATTCTTTTCTAAAATTAATGTGGATTTATGGTGTTTGTATGATTTTATATTTTTTGAATCCACAATGATCCATTTCTTGGAGCTATGGAATGATTCAAATACTCAATAAGGTTCTAATATCTCCATTAGGTCAGACCCTTATTCAAAAGAAAATGTCAGGTCTCCTTGATAGAAACACTTGATTTTCGTTAGGAAGAGAAATTCAAAGTATAAATTATACAAAATAATACCTATAACTTTAATAGATATTTAATAACATCTATAATACAATCAAATTCAAGTACCTATATGTTCTTAAAGTAACTTAGGGTTCAGAGAGAATATAGATCAATGTTCTAATTATAGTAGACTCAATAAAATATATTTTTATGTTGCATTTTTTTTTTGATAGCAGGGATTGAACCCAAGGGGGCTTCAACACTGAACCACATCCCCAGCCCTTTTTTATATATTTTACTTAGAGATAAGTTCTCACTGAGTTACTCATGGCCTTGCTAAGTTGCTGAAGCTGGCTTTGAACTCACAATCCTCCTACCTCAGCCTCCCAAACTGCTGGGATTATAGTCATGCACCACCATGCCCAGCTTATGTTGCAAATTTAAAGCAGAATATTTCCTATAAATTCAGAAAAGGTAAGCGATAATCAAATGGCTAAATAAAAATGAAGATTCTTAGCCCTACCGCTCAGGAAATAGAAATTGGAAGATATGATTTAGATTCTGTGATTCTCTGAGAATCTGAGATTTTATATATCCCTGTATTGCTAATGCTGAAATTGCTGTTTATAAAGTACTTGGTTAATAATAATAATGAAACATGTGAACCACAAAGTTGAGTGCAGTAACATGTGAGGAATGAATCTGTGTTTGCATGCTCTACTTGTGGCCACATATACTGAAAGTCACATCATTACAGCAAGAAGCAGTATTTTTTTAGAGTGTACCAATGGAGAATTGCACACATCTATGAAGAGAGTTACTGTTGGTTGATCATTTTCCTCAAGGTTCATTTAAGAATTTCTTACATTTTCATTGACGTATGTACTATTGGAAATTGTTCTCTGCTTTCCCATTTAAACATAAATAAATGCAATGTAAATATAGTAAATCCTCATTTTTAAGAGTAGTTGCATGATATAGTTTCCACAAATACTGAATTAGCAAATACTGAACAAGCTCCTAGAGGATATATGCAGTTAGGTTCCTGTGAGCTTCTGGTCACTTCTTTTTGTCAACCAGTCAATCTATAATGTTGACTGATGTGTGTTTCTATTTAAGGAGACCTAATCATATTCACTGCTATTTCATTTGCCCTGGACTCACGGTAACCAGCACTGTCACTCATGCCTGAAGAAAGCTGATCTAACACAGGTATTTTCCCTATAGAGTACATCAGAGCCTTCTGGTTCGGAGAAACACCAAGCAGTACTTCAGCACTACATTTGGGAGGAAGGCACTTGCAACAGGAAAATCCATCCACAAAAAGCACAAAAATGTGAAAAATATGGCCACAAACAGATAATGAAAAAAGACATCTTTTCAATAGTATGAAAGCTGAAGCAATAAGGGCAAGCATGGCCTACTGGACATCTACTGTGAATGTATATCTGGGGATCCAAATGTTCTGAAACACTGCATCTATGCCCATATGATGGCCAAGTGTCATGAGTGTGGATTTTGGGGTTGCAAATAGGAAGATTTGCAATTATGAATGATTGTGTATTAGTTGGTATCTTATTTTGGGCTGCTTTAAATAACAGAATGGCATAAACTAGAGCCCTTTATTAAAAGAAAGGAAGGCAGCATGTATATCTAACAGTTCTGGAACCCAGGAAGTCCAAGATCAAGATCATGGCAGATTTGCATAATAGCGAGAGCTTCCTGATTCATGGAAGTCACCGTCTTGCTCTGGTATCACACAATGGAAGTGATAGCTAGCTCTCTGGGGCTTCTTTATACCAGCACTAATCCCAGTTATGAGGGTCTGTCCTTATGACCTAATCACCTGCCAAAGGCCCCACCTCCTAAGGTAAGCACACTGGTGGTTAGGTTTCTACATGTATATTCTGGAAGGACACAAACATTCAGAACAGAGCATTCTGTCCTAGACACCTAAAGTCCATGCACGTCTCACTTGCAAAATACATTCATTTCAACCCAATAGCTGCCAAAGTCTTAAATCATTCAGAATCAACTTTAACTTTTAAATTCAAAATCTGAACCAAATACCATACAAATCAGAGATGGGTGAGACTCAAAGTATGATTCATCCTGAGGCAAATTGTTCTGGAGCTGTGAAGTTGTAAGATCAAACAAGTTATGTACTTTCAAAATATGAGGAGGAATAGGCAAAAGACTACATGTCTATTCTAAAAAGGAAATAAAGGGCAACATGTGCCAAAGCTTGAAAACAATCTTCTTTAGGTAGTTACTCTGTCTCCTCGGCCCACTGGGGTGGAGGACCCAACTTCAGGGCCTACTGGAGTGGTCTCCCAGCCCCCACAACCTAGAGGTCCTGCCCCCTTGACAGTTCTCAGCAGTGACCCCAGCTCTGTGGCATCTCTGAACCTGGGTCATGAGACTGCAGCCATTCTGTGTTGCCATCACTTATGGTGGCTTCTACTGGTCTGGAATCCTAGGGGTCAACCCTACCCAATGGCACCACTTCACACTGACCTAGAAAGGGCTTTCTGTGGGGACCCAATGCCCACAGTGGTTATTCTTTTCTGGGTTGTGAAACTCTCTGGATCACTCTGAAACCCAGTGGAGACAATTGCACCCCCCAACTTTACTGGGTACACCACATGCTGGACCCACGTCTGGGGCAGCAGATTGACAATGGACTGCAGGGAGCAGAGCATGAGCCAGTGCTGGACAGTGCAGGCCCAGGTCCTGCAGATGTCCATGGCTTCTCCTTTGAAATTGTTCTGTTGTCCCAGCTTTGGCTCTCTGGGGCTATGTTGGGAAGGACAGCTCATCCCTAATGATCTCTGAAATGCCTTCCAAGTAACCCTTCCATCAGTTTCGACTATGGGTCCTGGTTTCCCCTGACATGGCCAATCCATATTCATCTTCATATAAAATAGCTTCTTGGCACATTTTTGTTCTTTACAAACACCCTTGCATTTTTTTTTCCCTTAATGGAGATAGAAGGAAAGTTTTCCACACTTTCAAGTTCTGTTTTCCTTTTAATTATCCCATCTTTAAATCACATCCCTCTCATACATTTTATTATAAACATTCAAGAGATGCCAAGCCACACGTTTAACACTGCCAAATTCCCCTAGCTAAATCTCCAATTTTATCACTTCAAGCTTTACCTTCCAGAAAATACAATGATTTAAACACATCTCACCCATGTTCTTTGCTGTTTTATCTCAAGACTTGCTCTTCCTTCAGGTTCCAGTAACATGCTCCTCCTTTCTGAGACCTCCCTCCCTTGTCCTTCCTCTCTTTTCCTTCCTTCTTGAGAATTGGACATAATTACAAAATTAATACCAAAAATTATGTTTTGTACCTTGCCCAGCTACAAAATATAAGAAGATGAATAAAGGCCCACTTCATTTTATAGAATCTTCTCCAAACACGCTTCTGGTTTACTTAGTTGACATTAATAACATTTAGTGATCTCTTATTAATTGAACAGTTAAATCTCTTCTGTGTTAAGGATATTCTTGCCCCTGGGAAGTTGACTCTACCTTTTAGCAACAGCAGCATAGCATACAGCTTCCCCTTCCTGTAAGTCATGACCCCAGGCCTCTTAGGAGAAACAAACCCTCTCTTATTTGTATTTAAATTGATTTTTCTTAATCATCAATTCTATTTATTTAGAATCATCTACCTTGCTTTCTATAGAATTTGCCTTTGGAAATTAAAATCTTTGCTGATACACACTGCAGTTTTTTTTACAGGTAAATTATGGAATATAAGTAACAAGTTTTTTTTTTTTCAGAACTGTTATGACCCATGTGGGTCAGCAGCCAGGAGCCTCTGCTTAACTCAATCTCACTGCTCAACATTTAAAAGCAGGGAGACTTCATTAAATATGTGGGTTTCTGGCCTTTTATACAGAACGAATGTTTGAATAACACTCATAATGCCACATAGCAACTGTTACCTACAGGTGGATAGAGACCCCCTCAAGCATCCCACCCCCCCCCAATTATTCTTGACTATCATGGCCAAGCCGTGAAGCAGGGTCTTTTTCCTGGTGAGTTCTATCAGGAAGAATATATCTCTGTTCCCATATCTCCATCCAATCTGCAAAGGTGAAGGGCAATGATGGGGCTCCCTGATTATTACAACAATCCAGTGTCCCTCGTTTGTTTGTATGGAATGACTATCCCCCTTGAGCACTAAAGTTGTGACTTCCAGTATCAGGAGTTTCAAATCATTTTACCCTTGTCAGGGCTGGTTCTCAGCATAAATGCTGTGAGCATTGCTCATGTATAGAATAAATTAATTCAGCCTGTTCACCGGAGCCCGGAAGTGCAGATGTCATGGAGTAACCAATGGCCCCAAGGTCACAGTGAATCAGACTCCCTCCAGGGCCGAGGCACTGAGGTGTGTGGATGACCAGGCCACAGAGCAGCATTTCTCATTCTACCTGACAGGACCCAACTGCTCTAGTGGAGAAGAGAGAGCATATTATTTCCCAACATGTGTACACTAGGAGCTTTATTAATCCTACTTTATGGTTGAGGGAAGTTTCACCCAAAGGTATATGAAATAAACCAACAATAAAGCCCAGCTGTAATGTTCTACTCCATAGGAATAAACCTAGAATACACTGAGCATCCCAACCTCTTGCAAATAGGCACAAATCATTTGTACTAATACATTTAACTTTCAGGAAAGCACACAAAATAAAGGAAATAGAAATTGCTTTCATGCTGGGTGTGGTGGCACATGCCTATAATCCCAGCAGCTTGGGAGCGTGAAGCAAGAGGATTGCAAGTTCCAGGCCAGACTCAGCAATTTAGCAAGGTCCTAAGCAACTATTTCAAAATAAAAAATAGTGTTTTGGCATCCCTAGGTTAACTCACCAGTATATATATATAAAAAAAGGACTTTCTTTACTAGTCACCTGTTATATACTAGTACTTGTCCATGAATCTTTGCAGGAGTTGTTGGTGAAGTGTGTATAGTTTGGAAAAGTATCAATCATATATTTTTAAAGGGATGGCTTGGCTCCTTTTATAAGTGTGAATTTGAAAAGGATAGAGCATAGAATTGTGGGAAACTAAAGAAGTGAAACATTTCTGATATTCTGTCAAAAAATTAAGATGGTGAATGAAGATAAGGGAAATCAAAGAGGAATTTTTGACATTTTTAAGGGTAGATTAAATTCCATTAAAAGTCTTGATGCTTTTGTGATGTTGAATTTTTCATGCTATTGGACACAACTCTGACTATAAATATTCAATATTCATCTGTAATTCTTCTTTCACTAGAAAAGCTGGAACTAATTTGAGATCTTTGGTAGCCACAATGTATCATCAGAAAGCCCTGAATTCTTTAATGGCAGAGGCGTCTCTTGAATCCTGGATTTGTTTAGTCTTTGGCTATTCTATTAGACTATGTCTTCAGGTGTGTCTTTGCTCCCTCTGCCTCTCTACCCGTCTTCCATTCTAAGTCTTGCATACATGTGTAGAGATAACTTTCCAAGATGTAAACCTGAGCACACGCCTTCTGCTTAGAATGCCATCATGGCACCCACAGGCACATCTTCCAGAGGCTGGGGCCTCCCTTTTCCAGGTGTAACCCTGCCCATGACCTGCAAGCCATACACATTAAATTCACAAGGAATCAAGCTCCTTAAAACAATCAAACATACTATTCCCCTATCCATCTGGATTTATTTCGCTCAATCTTTATTCTCTTTTCATAGAATGTCTCATCTATGAATGCCTTCTTAAAACTCAACCCTTTACCTCAATAATTCCAGAGTCTTTCCAAGTCTCCAGATGTGGAAGATATCTCAGTGAATGCTGGTGGCTATCAGTAATGGTTCCTAAAATTTACTTGAAAAGAGCTTTCTGCAGATCTATGAAATAAATTGTAAGCAATTGCAAGATTGCTTTTCTTATTTGACCCAACCTTTTACAGCAAGAGATTTTTCTGTATATGGTATTTTAAAATGTATTAGTAGAAAATTTGAAACATATGTCCAACATATGAGGAACACCTGCCATTTGAAAAGATAGATTATCATTAATTATCTGAAAGGATTATTGTTCCATAGTTCCCAAGAGGAACAGCTAGGCCATGCCACAGGATGGGCTCAGAGGGCTCACGAAGGGAATTCCCAGGGTCTGTCAGGCGGCAAAGGGAGTGAGGGGCCATGACCAGGAGATTTTTGTGTGTGTGTGGGTTTCTACAGGGAGAAGTGGATGAGGCAGGCTTATATGTAATAACTTGAATAATTTCAGTGGGCTTTGGGGTATTAGAGCTATCCTAAATCATGCAGCATTGGACTCTTGGGTGGTATTTAGGGCAGGAGGATCCTGGCTCGTAAGAGGAGAGTTTCATAAAGAAGGTGGTTGGATGGTGGACTCTGGGTTGGATGGTTTTCTTTGGAAAGTGTGCTTGCAAGCCAGTTGTTTACTATCTAGGAATTAGCTGACCCAGGAAAGGGCGGTCCCTGCAGGGTTGGCATGGTGCCAGATGTCAGGATATCACAGCACAGAAAATAGAAGACAAGCTTAAAACACGGGGGAACATGGAAGTAAGCCACAGCAGTTTCAAAAAATGACCAGGTTGGTGATCCCTGACCCACTACCAGTCCATTTGCCTTATCCCTGCTTCAGATACAGAGCATTGATCCTTTCCTGATGTTAATATAAATTACTGTTGAAACAGTATCTGAAAGCAAATACCCCAGCACCCTTTCCAACCAAATTGCCATCCGTTAGCCCACACAGCATAGAAATTCAGACACCAGAACTGACAATGATGTTTTTAAGTGGAACCCGAGATTTTTAAGAACCTGAAAGATATGCTGGGAATAATTTAAGTCAGAAGACATCCTGAGGAGTTTCTTAATATCAGGTTCATTTCCTCATCTTTGTAGCCTGTACTTGGGATTTACAATTCTAAATAGACTTTTCCCAAGGGAAAAATAGATTTTCTATGGTCAAAACTGTAGAGCTATTTTCAGTAAACAGCAATATTATCACAGAGAAGGCAAGTCTAATTTGTTTGACTTTTTGATTTACAAAAATAAATAAAAATAGATTCCACATGGATTTCCTGCAAATAGATTTTATGCTAATTTTCAGAAATTGCTTATTATCTATGTATTATCAGCTATATTAGAACTATAACCCAGTTCAGAAGTGGATTGCTCTGGTTTTCTGAGATCTTATGAGTTGTGAGCAGATAGGAGGGGGACCAGAACATGTGCACACGTGTGTGTGTGTGTGTGTGTGTGTGTGTTATTAATGAAAATTTCATGAGGCAGAGGGTACTTCAATGTTGTCTTTTGATATTCAATAATATAATTTTTAACAATATAATTTTTAAAAATTACTAACACTTTCCTATTTCTGAGTTTGATTCAAGTGAGCCAACCATATAATTAGACATCCGTGAATCATCATGTATTATAGTTTTCTTTATGAAGTAATTCAATAATAAAAAATACAGAAATAAATCCATCTTGCTTCTAAACTTCAATAAATATTAATCTTGGGATGATATACATAACTATTAAAATAATATTCAATACTTAGTACTTTAATCTTAAAATAGGAAAGTTTCTCTTAAAGTGATAAATAAATATATATATATATATATACACACACACACACACACATATATATATGTACACACACACACATATATATATATATACACGTACATATCTATAGTACATATATATTGCATTTAAACTCATGTAGCTGGTAAATTTTCTAGCTTTTGAGTTATAAACAAATAGCTCTACTATGAGCATATTAATAGCATTTCATGTTTTAACTATTTCTTCATATCAGATAACAACAATTACAATAGTTAGATAAGTACATATCATTAAATAATGTATAAGTCTGTGCCCTTAGTAAATTTTCTGGCACCAGGTATGATATTGCAGGGAAATAAGAACTTCTCCTTTTCGCCTTGTTATTTCAAACACCCATAGTGTTTAGATCGATTGAAGAAGGATTTGTTGTACCAAGAAGGCAAAGTAGAACAATCCAAAGTCTGTACCTTAGAAGAACTTAAAGTCCACAGAGAAAATGAGGCCCCTAAAGGGTAATGTCACTAGAGCCTAGGGAGTGGGGTGACAAGGTACCAGGGTGCCATGGGACAGGAGGCAAGGCAGCTTTGCCCAGGGAAGCTTGCAGGTGGGTGAAGCTTCCCCGGGGCTTTGAAGACGCCTGGAATTTAACCAGGTGATACCATTGAAGGTGTTGTAGGCTACCTGGCAGAGCTGGGATTGTGTCTTCTCGCCAAAGAGTTTATTTCAGAAAGCTGTTCTCTGGAGAGAACAGATGGAGGGAAATCAGCATGGAGGATGGGAATCATTCATTTAAGTTTGTTAGAACAATGGGCCACATGAGAGGTGACGGCAACCAGGTGGTAGGACACATAAAAGTGAGTTCAAAAAAATGTGGCAGGGCTAAAGTCTCTAGGACTTGGAAGTGCTGAGTGTAGGTGGGCGAGAGAAAGAGGAGCTCAAGAAAGTGGCCAAACTCTGGCTTGAGTGACTAAATTTTGGATAAGAGGACAAGAGAAACAAGGCCCAGAGAAACAATTAAGAATTGGGCTAGGAGATAAATACACCAATGGAATATCCATGGGTATCAGTGTCTCGGGCTTGGGTGGGAGTCGAAAGGTTATGGAGAGAGGCAGTCAGAGTCCTCTGATACTGCTGCTGTACCCTGAGATACCAAGCACTTAGTGGCAAAGGAGCACGTTTTCAGGAAAGAGACTGTAGAAAATGTTAGATGTTGGTCTTCGCAAAAAAAAAAAAAAAAAAAAAAAAAATCTTTGAGGATTTTGTTTAGTTTCTTCTTTGCCAAAGTAAACATGATGTTTTAGTCTATCTCTAGGCCATTTTTCAAAGGATGTAGTAAAGTGATCTATTTTTAACTTTTTATTTAGGTTTAAACCACAGACAAGTCAAAAGAAAAGTCAATAAATTACAAGGAAGAAATGAGATCCAGTTACATACAGAAAGAACAAGAAGGACTCTATCCTTGTGTATGTCTGTCTAGGACAGAATCAGTTAAAAATGATGGAATGATTTTTTGCCCCAAACCACAAACCCAAAAACATTATCTGATAATACCATTGTTTTCCTGACTGCGGAAACATTGGGCATATGTGTAATTGTGGCACCAAGGAAAATCAGAGAGATTCTAAAAATTTCTTCCAATCTAGTGCCAAATGTTTAATGAAAATATGTGATAGTGTTTATTATAACTTCATCCAGTTTATTACAATATGAAAGATAGCATTCTATCCTTCAACAAATATTCAATGAACATTGTTTGAAGCATCATTTTAGGTAGTGGGCTTCAAGATGAGCTAAATAAAGTGTCCAATGCATTCATTCTTAGAGGGGATTTGTGGTGAACTCATAAACGTGCCAGTATATCAGGTGGAGTTCAGTGCTGTGTGAAGGAAGAGAGCTGACTGAGGAGGGAGAGAATGGAGATAGCAGTCACACTGTATCATAAACAATGGTCAATGTATCTAAAATATTGACATATGGCTTAAAAGTAATACGTGGATTCACATTCATGTAAAGTTTGAAAAACTAGGCAAATTCTACCTTCTGTTTTTACACATTAGTTTCAGAGATGCATTTCAAACTTTTGAGGTGACTTTATATTTACTTGCCCAAATTATGTTAAATATGTATCTTTAGACATTTATATATAAAATATAAACTCATATATACACATATGTATATATGTGCTTATACACAATAATATAATATGCATGTGATATAATCATTGTATATCTGAATGTATACAAAATAATATATATATATATATATATATATATATATATATATATATATATAATTCTGTACTTCACATAGATGGATAGATTGATAGGTAAAATGTACAGAATCTAGGCTACACAAAACCTATTACTCATTAACATTGGTGATCTCTTGTGGATCTAATTCCCTATTTTCAACACTTTCATATTATTTGATTTCTTTATAAAATAAACATATTAAGTTTTGGACAACCTTTAAACAATGGTAATACAGATAATATTTTTGGGTTTGTGGATTGAGGCAAGAATTCATTCTATCATTTTTAACTGATTCAGTCTTAGACAAACAGACAAATATAAAAAAGTTATTTTTAAAATTTTTACATCCTTACATGCTGCTCACATCTTTAAAATATCTTATCCAAACTGAGACTATAAAGATTAACATGAATTATTTTAAAAGCCCTCCTCTACCAAGACAATTTGATGAATTAGGCCCATTTCCAGTTCTTTAAGATATTGTTAGAAGCAAAAATTGTGGAAACACTATGATTTTGCATTCAATTTTTGACTAGCCATTATTGTTCCTCCAATTGCTTAAACAGTTCAACCACACATATTTAATCACTGTATAGAAAACTTAATTCTAGGGAGCGAGAAGTAATCAGGATAATAGGGGGGGAAAGTGGCTTGTCCTAAAGTAAGCACAACATACTATTAGATGTCAAATGAAATTTTAATGTATTTTTGTAGAAAACACAACTAAACTCTGATGTTATTTCCACTAATTCACACTATCTCTGTCTCTTTTTAAAGTGTATGGTATGGGTCTAAGTGTAAATTATACAATATAGATTATCTCAAGGAATTTTATCATTTTTGAGCTAGCTCTGAGTCACACATGCAAGCAAACATGCTGATATTTTAGAAGCATTTAACCCATTCATAGAAAAACTCTGATTAGCAGTGTGTGAAATGTGACTTGCAAAGCATCTGATCTGTTTCCTAGCATGCACTGAGGACTACTTGGCATTGATGAAATGAGACTTCGTCTTCACAGATAGCTTTTCTTCATAATTTTATTAAATAATATTAGGAATGTTGGAAAAAATTAACCATACTCATTCTTTCTGTCACATTTTCTCATTTCACTAAAAGTGAGGTAGAAAGGCATCATTATTTGCATAAATATTGATGTACCTGGAACTGAATGCTTTCTTCTAAACTCTAGCAACATTTACTTCCTGAGAGTTGAAAGAGAATATTTTATGTCAATTAATATATATTGAAAGTGTATAAAACAATGATGTGCTTATTACCCGGCTGTCAATGATATGAAGTTGACCGCAAAATTACTTTCTAGAGATCAGAATTGACTCCCTTCTGGATTTTGTTTATTCATTTTTCAAAACAAAAAGAATTTTCTCCCAACTGCTGGATTATAAATTCACCCTACGATATGAAAATCAGATTCCATTCCTTCTCTCCTTTATCTCTCATCACAGAAGATAAAGATATTGCCATTAGAATTCAGCTATGACAGTCTAGATGATTAAGAGAAAGTCTAATTGGCTTTGCAGTGTTAGCAGAAGCCAAATTTAATGGTTGATTCCCCCTCCCCCTATTAAAATAAACCTCTGTGATTCATAGTCTCAGAGAACAGAAGACTGTTTTCCTCAACGGAAAGTGAGGTTGCCTGTGTTCACTGGAGTGGAACCGCGCCCCAAACTCTTGATTCCAAATGCAAGGATCTAATAAGGAATTCCAGAAAGGATGCCCAACAGCAAATGTTAAGAAGCTTTCTAAAATTCAATTAATTAAAAACTCTGAATACTACAAATTCACTACGAATGTGGTGAAACACAAAAACCATGAGAAAACCTGAGTTGACCATCCAACCCTATCCATTCTCATGTCCAAAAAGTGGAACAAAGTCTAGTAGAACATGTATTTATAAATCATGAAAAATTATTGTCCCTGAGGAATGAACCATGAAATCTCCTAATCTTTTAGAGACAAAAACAAAACAAGAAAAAAAAAAAAAAGCACTTTGTTGGACAAAACTCTACATCCCCAAGTTAACTTTTGAAGTTTATAACCCATTATGAGTTTTCATGATCAATATCATAACTGAAGTGGCTTTTCTGATCATTCTGTATGCACTCTCCCGATGGAATCCACGTTGGAACACACAGTAGATCACAAGAGTGACAACAGGCCGTGCCCAGGACCCCAGCCCCTCAGCAAAGACGCCCCAGGCCGCCCCCCTGGCGCTGATTCTGCCCACAGCCACACTAACGTGCTCTTTTTCCTTCTCCTAGGGGCTGATGTCATCAACTTCGATGGCCACGTCGTGTTACCATACAGATTCAGAAACAAGAAGATGAAAACGCTGAAGGACGTCATCGCCTTGAAGTTTAAAACCTCTGAAAGTGAAGGGGTCATCCTGCACGGAGAAGGACAGCAAGGGGACTACATCACTTTGGAACTGAAGAAAGCCAAGCTGGTCCTCAGTTTAAACCTAGGTTGGTTTTGATGCCTGGTACCATTATTTCTGTGCATTAAAACTCCCACGAGCAGCGGTTGCTTACTTGACCCTTTAAAATGTAAATTGTAATAGAGTCCCCACTATGTCGTTAATTCATTCTTGATCCATAGTGGTTGGTGTATATGGATAGATGTATTACATTAAAAAATATTTATTATGCATTTCTACTATACAAAGGATATAGCCAACTGCATGCATTGCAATGGAGACACAAGGTCCTTAAGCTTATGAAGTTTATGACCCATACAGGAATTAAATAATATATTACTTATTATTGCTTTTATTATAAAACATACAAAAATAAATGTAAGTATTTATTGCTGTACATACAGTATGGATAGATAGTTGCTTTTCTAACTCAGTGTGGGAGAAGATGCTAGTGTTCCTGGGAGTCAAAAACATGGGCCCCATATCAAATAAGCATTATAAAATCAGTTAAAGAGGTGAATATGATAAGGGCGGAGACTTACATGCCCTTTCTGAAGCAACGGGGCCTTCAATGGAATGTGTAATAAGGAAATTTCTCTCTTAGGAGAAAATGTAATACTCAAACTCAGAGCTGAGCGATGGAAATGAAGAACTAATCATAAAGACTTCAAGGGGAAAAGGACTTCATAGGAAGGGATCCTTGTAGGCAAAGAGCTTCATGATCAAGGAACAGGAAGGAGGCCAGTGTAGACGAATGTTGTGAGTTATTGAGATAGGAGATGAAGGGATGGGAACTGTTCAAGTCCTGTGGGATGCTTCAGGGCATGGTGGAGGCTCTAGATATTATTATTATTTTGAGGGGTGGAGGTACTGGGATTGAACTTAGGACACTCAACCACTGAGCCACATTCCCAGTCCTAATTTGTATTTTATCTAGAGACAGAGTCTCAGTGAGTTGCTTACTGCCTTGCTTTTGCTGAGCCTGGCTTTGAACTTGAAATCCTCCTGCTTTAGCCTCCTGAGCTGCTGGGATTTCAGACGTGTGCCACCGTACCTGTCTGGATATTATTTTTAAAATCGATATCTATTGGGAGTCCTCAAACTCTATGGCATTATAATCATAATTTCAAAAGTGCACTGGGACTTCTGTGAAATATTTGCTTATGCTGGCATGAGAGTCAAAGTAAAACTTCTGCATAGTTCAGGGAAAAGACAGCATCAACTTGCATGAGTTAGTTATCAGTGGAGATGCAGGGAAATGTGTGTTAGGAAAACCAGGATATAGATCAATTCAAGGGTCATTGTGATGAGATGGGTATTACATAAGAAGAAAAGAGCAGAGAGTAAGAGCAATTCCTGGGATTTGGACTAGAGCACCAAATAGATGTCAGTGTCACTTTTCAAAACAGGAAAACTATTTAGGAGGAACTCTAAAGTCCTTTTGAACCTGGTGCATTTGAGTAGCCTCTCACATATACAGGGGTTTCTATTATAGAACTGCAAGCATGGCACTGAGAGGGCAGGTACTATAATCCAGAACAGGTAGACACTGAGGGCAGGAAATAAAGAATGCATTGTTATCACAGAGACCAAGGAAGGAAAGGAAGTGACCCATGATGGCGAATTCTCACATGAAGATCAAGACTGAGAAATGAATATTAGTTTTGACAGCATGGAGATTATAGTCAATTTACTCTCAGAGGAACAGAAAGGATGGTTTTATTGACTGATTTTGTAGGTAAAAAACATGAAATAAGTAAAAATAAATATTTTGAATATAGTAAAACTGTTCAAATTGGATTCTAGTTAAACTACAGAAATAATTTGTTTGGAGGGAAAGGTAACTCAAGTGAGTTTCTGTTTGTTTAGAGTTTCTATTGCTTGTAAATGGATGATACCACCAGTGCGTGTTTGTGTGTTGGTAATGTGGCTAGGTTTTACTTAAAGCTAAAGAAGAATTCCACCATGTTGGTCCTGGCATGGAAATTACAACTCATAAAAAGCAATGGTATCTTTTTTGCTTGGCTAAAATCTGCAGGTTGTATGAAAGGGTGTTTTCAAGGTACCATGCATTCCCCTGAAGTTTTCTCTTGTAAGGCTATAAAAATTCTAGAAAGATTTTATACCTTAAAATACATAAATAACTAAAGATTACATGTTGAACGAATCACAGTGGAAAGCTACAACACTGAAGATTAGAATACCCAAAGAGACGCTGCCTATTTGACTTTCTTACCAATTATCAACTGAGTGTTCCAACATTCCTGAATATGGCTTGCAAGCTGTGTACTAACTTATATTACTTTGAAAATCAGAATTATACTAAAAGCTAGAAAAATAATTCACCATGTTGGCAATCAACTTTAGTTTTTAATGTAGGTAATGATACATTATCTTAAACATTTATTATTTATTATAGAACTTTTCACATTCAAAATCTGATCTTATCAAAATAATAGTTTCTATAAGAAAAGGAAGATAGGAAAAATTCACAAAAGAACTTTATTACTTAATTATAAAATGTTACTTTACATTAGTAATCAAAATGTCAATTGCATGTGAAATTTAGGAAAATGCAGGTATTAAATATAGAAATTTAATGTCATTCATTAAATAATAAATCATTAAACAAAAAAATCATCATTCCTAAATAATACCAAGATGTTAGAAGAAAGGTAGGCACAGGATATTAAAGTCAACTCATTAAAAAAGAATGTAAACCACCTATAAACACCAAATTCTCAACCACACACTAGCTATAAAAAATGCACCATAAAATAACAAGTTACTAATTTTTTCCAAGTCTTGAAATGATTAAATAAGTGCTGTTGAATATGTAAGAAAATATACTTTTTTATCATTCTTTAATTAAGATGATGTTCTTGGGAAAATGACTAAGCAGTGTATCTGCAGATATTTAAAATAGCTTGTGTATGTTTTCCAATAATCCTAAGGGAAAATTGAGAAATGCTTACAGAGAATTTAAGTCCAAAGATGAACTTTTTAAATATTAATTACAATGTAAAAAATTGAAAATTGTTACATGAGTAGAAGAAATATGTTGGTAACATCTGACAAGTCTATGCTAATTTTTAATTGTATGGGGAAATACTACATAATGATCCATAGCACGTAAATAACATGGGTGTCAATACTGTTGCCTTAAATGTGCATATATAAACCTAAATATTTATATGTATGAATTTCATATACATAAACACATACATACAAACACACATATATACATATATGTATATAATGAGAAGGATGTATTCATATAAAAATCTGGAAGGAAACACACCAAACCATTTTTAGTGGTGGAATATATAATCTTTTCTTAGTTTATTTGTTGATTTTTCTTAGTATTCTCTGCTTGTGGTAATGAACAGGTATTCATTTTCTGTGCTACCTGAGTAAACCAGCCTGAGGTCATCTTTAAAACAGTACTCTGTAGAAGGAAGGAGGGAGGGATTGAGGGAAGCCGTGAACATGTGCACACCCAGGCAGCAGAGGATTATATCTAAAAACCCAGGCAAACACCTGGAGTGGCCTTTCAAAGCCCACTGTGGTGTGTGGAGGTGTGACCTCACCTTTCTGAAACCAGGAAATGGTTATACCACCCCTGCCCCCAACACACACAAAGTTCATTGCTTTTTCACCGGGAAGCAGTTTACTTAGAGTTTTTGTGACTGAACAGACTTTATGACAGTCTTAGAAATATCGCCACTCAAACATCTCATGTCCCCTTTAATGCTGTTCGGTCAACATCAGGCAGGGCTTCCTGCGGCTCAGCTTCCAGTGTGTTCAAAGCAGGAAAACTCAAGGGAGCCTGGCCACTCACATGTGTGCTCCTCTCCTCCTCCTCTCCTTCCAGCCCGGCCCCACTGCCTGTCTCTCCTCATCTTTCTCTCTTACACACACACACACACACACACACACACTCACTCACCATCATGCCTCAACATTTGATTTCCTCTTCATGAATGAAGAAATGATGAGGATTCTTCCCCCTATTTCACACCTGAGGAAACAGACTCCCAAGACCTGGCTCAGGCATCAAACTCATGTAGAGGTAGCATCAGACCCCAGACCCTGTGGCTCCAGAACCCCCTGTGATACTTACTTCCTAAGGAATCTACCAAAAATTAGCAGAAATTATGGCACTATAAAAAATACTAATTTTTAAGGGAAAAGAAAGAATTTCATCTTGATAACCTTCATGTATTTGGTACTGGGGAGTGAACTCAGAGATGCTAATCTATACCCCTGGCCCTTTGTAAATTTTTATTTAGAGACAGGGTATTTTCAAGTAGAGGCTGGCCTCCAACTTGAGCATCTCCTGCTTCAGCCTCCCAACTCACTAGGATCTTTCCTGTACTTTGTAAGAGTCTTTTTAGCTCCAGTTACCTACTAGTTCTCCTGGTCTGCCTCTAATGGAGGCAGCTCTGACAATCCTCAGCCTGGCTGGGTGTTGGAAAGGAAAGACCCACCCGACCCCGAGTGGGCCCTGCAGCCACCTATTGTTTCTTTTTCTCCTGGTGACTCAGGAAGCAACCAGCTGGGCCCCATCTATGGCCACACATCTGTGATGACAGGAACCCTGTTGGATGATCACCACTGGCACTCTGTGGTCATCGAGCGCCAGGGACGGAGCATCAACCTCACGCTGGACAGGAGTGTGCAGCACTTCCGCACCAACGGGGAGTTCGACTATCTGGACTTGGACTACGAGGTATGCAAGTGACGTGAGTGAACACTGGCGACTGCGAGTGAGCCTCAGTCACCACTGCACTGTTGTACTAGTGTCACGCACATGCCTATACATGGTTTTCATTTTCTTCTCCAAAAAACAAAAAGGAAATTTCATGTTTAAAACATAAATTACACATATATTTCATTTTGTGTAATTCTAAATGTCCAATCCTGAGAATTTGAAATATTTTAAAAATTTTAATAACAAAGTAATAATTTAAAGAGAAGGACCACGCCATTAGGGCCATATGGTAAGTTCAGATCACACTTGTAATCTTTCTACTGGTGTATTAGTCTGCTTTGCGTTACTATAACAAAGTACCTGAGGCATCTATGTTCTTAGAAAAGGTTTATTTAGTTCATAGTTTTGGAGTTTTTAAGTCCAAGATCAAGTGGGCAATGTTGGTTTGGCCTCTGGTGATGGTGGCAAATAGTAGCACATCATGGAAGGAGAATATGTAGGAACAGTCAAATCTTGAACCAAAGCAGAGAAAGAAAGAACTACAGTCCTACAATCCTCTCTGAGGACACACCTCCAAGAACTAAGTAGCTCCTGCAGGCCCGGCCTCTTAAAGGTCCACACTACTTTCTGATACTGCCACTGTGCGGACCAAGCTTCCTTCTACCAGGTCCTCTCAATATTCAAATGACCATAATTGGTAATTAGTTATGCATCGACTCCTCTTGAGAATGTGCTGTGCATTATATATAAAGCACTATCTAATATATTTTGTAAAATACTGGATAAGAACTTCTCCTTTCTGTGTAATATTTATAAATATTTATAAATTTATAAATTTAAATATTTATAAATTTATAAGGATAGAAAGGTCTTTTGATAAGTTCTATTTTCTCAAATATAGTTACCATAAAATAATTGAAATAAAATATAGAATATTTTAAAGACCTTGTCTACAAACAAAAAGACATATTTTACCTTCTAATAACTAAAAAGCACTTAGTGAGCTGGAGTTATAGCTCAATAGTAGAGCACTTCCCTTGTACGCATGAAACACTGGATTGGATCACATAAAAATAAATTCAATAAATAAAGTAAAGATATTGTGTATTAAACATTAATCAGTACTGATATGATATATATATATATATATATATATATATATATATATATATATCTCCTCATAATATTTTAGTAGGCGTAGCAGGTTTTTTAATAAATTATTTGGAGAGCAATTTCAACCTTAGAATATTCACCAAAACTGTTAATAATACATAGGGATAAAAATTCTTTAAGAAGATACTCATCATAATTTTATATGTAATAGGAAAAACTGATTAACACTTAATATCAAAAAGCAACATAGTAGTAATATTAAAAGAATGAAATACTCTTCATCCCAGTGGTTTCCAATCATTCTTAATTCCTGGAGCCGTTAGTGTCTTAGTAAGTTTTCCATAGAAGCCCTAGGCTATCAGGCACCCATTTGCAAAACTCTAAATATATTTTATTTCAATCTTAGATAACAGTAATCACTAATTAATGGGATGAGTGAATTCACCCTGGGACATCTCAGACTTTGGGATGAAATTTGACATTTCCATCCTCTTTTTCTAGTTCATTTTTTTCTTTATATAATATCTTTTTCTGAGAGGAATGACCATAAACCCAACTCCACAAAGACAGGAGGTCCCCATAAGGAGGTCACCATGGTCAGATCCTGGAGAGGCAGCCTCTGAACTGGTGCTTATCACCAGGTCCTAGAGAGTTCCACTGTTCTTGTTCCTGTAAAATTGTAAAGTATGCCAATACTGATCGGCTTTGAGTTCTTGGCCCTAGCTTTGGGATCACAGATACATACATCTGTGTGTATTATATACATCTACATATAAATTTCTAAGAATGTGGAATATGCTCAATATACAACGACGTGAAAAAGTTAAAATTTATGATGGATTTTTACTTATATGTTCAGTTTCTAAATTCTGTGTCATATGAATATATTTAAATATTAATATATTTAATATATTAATATATTTGATAAAATATCTATTCATTCCTAAATAGAAATTTAGACTAGAATATACTACATAAAACCTGATGGATACTATGTTAACATTAAATAAATTTAAGGTCATTGGTAAATAATTATCTTACTGTCCCCCCAAAATGTCTTCAAAGCAAGATGATTAATGGAAGGAAGATAATGTGAAAATTCCAGAAATTTTTATATTCTTTAAATTGCTTTAAAGTTTGGCTCCTTGTAACTTGTCTCCCAAGGTGTGAGAGAACTTGGAGATGAATTATTCATCCTCCATTAATAAACTTTGAAGAACTTCAGAGAAGGTGGGAAATCCTAGAACATTTGCAATGGGCAAACATAACTCCAATTTTCAAAAAACAGAATTAAAAATTGGGGGTTATTGACCTTATTGAGTTTGTGATGAAGTCAATGAATATTTATACACACACAACACCTTCTATGCAGGGTCAGCAATTTCATGGGTGCTTTGAATTCCGTCTATGCACCATACCACGTTTGGAAACCTCAGCCATGGTTAACGATCTCTGGAATGTATTCATTAGGAAGAGACAGTAGGGAGAAATTTACATTTACCGAGAAAAAGTTAGGATAGACCAACATTTGTCTCTTTGTAAAGCTACTGCCTGGTAACTTTCCTCTTAGACACTGCTGTTATTGGCATTCTCTGTAGTAAAAGTAGTTGAACTTACCTTTTTATTTATATACATTTATCTTAATATGAAGAGACTCATTTTGCTTATTTGTTTAAGAGAGTCTAGGTACTACGCTGAAGTCAATCTCCCTGTATTGTCACCCACATCTCCTGGATGCATCCACATAGAAACCAGTCTCATGTCTACATAGGCCGCATGAAAATTAGCTGCAAACCTAAACTAGTATGAATCCTATAACGCTTCTCCTGAAGTATTTGAAGTCTAGCCTAAAGGATCAGAAACCTGATCTTATCTTCACAAAACCTGGAAATGTCCTGCTTCCCTGAAATTCCATAGTTTCAGTTCTTCCATAAGAAGGCTAAGGACCTTCTTGGCCAAAGGTCTGAGGCCAAGGGCATTGAGGCTTAAAGATAAGGGTGCACTGGTAAACACCTCACAACAGGCTCCCTCTAGGGAGGAAGGAGAAGAATGCACTGGTTTGGGGGTTTTTTGTTTGTTTTTTGGAATTTCCTGATTTTTATAGGGGATATACCCCGTCGTCATTGATATCATGTTAGCAACTTGATAGCACGGAACAGGGAGTTGGAAAGAGGTTCCCATTAGCACACTCTTATACAATATTTGCATCATATAGGTAAATAAGCATACGTAATCTCAAAAACGTACATGACTGTAAAATGTAGACATGAATTCTGAGGAGACATTAATTTTCTATTTAGTGTAATCTCTTTGGTTTAACTTTATATAATTCAGCTCTAATGATGACTCTGTTTGAAATCAGTTCTCCTGAACCACTCTGAGGAGGATCCATGTCAGGGGTAGAATGTACATCACCTGTCACCATCACCAGAGGGGCACATCCTTAAACAGGCATAATGTGCCTCTTTGCACCTCACGTGACTCAGTGAGGAAGAGGTCTTGTGGAAGAGCATCTGAATTCCCCTCCTTCCTCCCTGTCTGCTGCTGTATTGTATCCTGAAGTGGGTCAGGTGCCGTTTGCTTACAAGCTACTGGCAACATGGTGCCTGGGGCGGGTATGGAGCTGTGGGTATGGAGCTATGGAAATGTGCTTTGTGCCATTTTTCCTCCTCTGAGCCAGTGAAACCAAAGGGTGGGATGGTAAACTGGAGTTTGGCCTGGACTTTGTCTGCTTTTCAGTTGAACACCAGGACATGCCCACCGTGGATATTAAATCTTTGTCCTTTGCAATGTAGTTGTGCTTGGAAGGAGGGAAGAGATGGCTACTGTCCACTGAAGAATGGCTAACTAACTGGATAGGATTATAGAGAAAATCAATGACATAGGCTCACATAGGACCAGAAGCCTGGGCTCAATCCCTCTCTGATCTCACTGGTCTGTGATGGTGTAACTCACATTCCCCTACCATAAGATGAATATAATAGCATATGTCTCCTAGGGTTAACTGAGGAGGCAACAGAAAATTATAGAAAGAAATACGTTTGTGTATGTATGCTTCAAATCTTCGAACAGGTTGATAAGTGTTGTCTGTTGACTTGGAAGCAACGTACCCAACTGAAAATCATTATTTTCCCTAAAGACAGTGGGACAAAACATACTTAGATGTATCTAGTAGTCTGCACTATACTTTATACTTTGTAGCTAATAAAATTGTAAATGCAGTAATATCTTTAGAAGCAAGGTTATTGGATGGTGATCTCATTCATAAGACTACTATAAGAGACAGAAAAACATGATTGTTATTCTGACAAACACCACAATTTTTTACTATCAGAATAATTAGAATGTAAGGAAGTACTCTGTGGTCCAGTTGCAAAAATACATAACTAGAAATAATGACAACCTAATGTTACATTATTATTACATAAGGAATTGGGATTAGAACCTACTCAATTTTAGGAATCTGTTAACTTGAGCCAGTGATACTTCAGCTGGTGCCTTCCTTGGGGTAGGGCATGTGCCTATGGTTGTTGAAAGCAGAAAAACCATAAGGAACTTTGAATCATTATCCCTAAGGCAAAAAGATGCCTTTGAGTAAAGAAACCATGTATACCGAGGAGTAAAACAATAATTTAAACCAGTATTTAGTAATATTATTAAAACATGAAGCTATGTGTCATCAAACACAGATTTTAAAACTGCCCATTCTGGAAGAATCGATAGAACAAGTTGCAGACAGGAAATATAGCACTCCATTTTAGTATCTGCAGTTATTACCATTGATGCCATGTACAAGTTCATAGGACCTAATAGGGTCCTTTTGGTGCACCTGGAAAGTATCTTCCCAATAATTTTACCACTTTAGATTACTTTGTGTTTCTCTTTTTATAGTTTCCTTACTCTTTTCTATATGTTTTCACTTTTGCTCAGCTTTCTCCTTCTCATCCTATCTACGGATTCTGGGGCAAATGACCCAAAGTCAACTAACAATAATTAATAATTTTAAGTGAGGTTTTTCTGAACACTGCTTCAGAAACTATCATTAATTTGATTTTTTCCTTAAAACTAATTAAGTATTCAAAATGCCAAGACACCAAATTGGACTTACTACAACTCTTCTAGAACACAAAAGACATTTTGCCTTACGTTTCAGATATGAAATCTTGACTTTAAAAATGTCTCTACTGTTGTTTTTACTTACAGAAATGACAGAAAAAAATGATAATGATAATGATAACACTGATAAAAATAATTATAAGATAAATAACCATCTGGATTATGTGTCTTGATAATACAACTATGATTAGTACTGGGATTTATTTCCTAATACACTATTAATAGTATATGTCCTTCCTGGCAGTACAGATATTAAGTCTAACTTTGTATTGCATGTATTTAATGCTGTAAATAGACCAAATATACATGAAAATTACACATCTCCTTATATAAGCAATAATAGTGCCCAAAGGAACATATTAAAAGGTATTGGCCTTATTCCTTAGAATTTTGAAGATTTTATGAATTTGGAATATCTTTATGCCTATACAGTTCAACTTACAGCCCCCAAATTCCAAGTCCCTAGTAAATATACTAATGATATTTGTAGAACTCTGATCTATACTCAAGATATGTCCAATGAACTTATGACTCTTTCCATCATTAGACTACAGTAAATCTACAGAGAGTAAATACAATATTCCTTCCTTTGGGCTGCAGTTTTATCAGCTTATTATGTTAGTGTTAGTTATCTCAAGATGACTAGAAGCATTTATTGACAATATGTCTTTGAATGATAAACATGAAAAATATATTTTTAATATTACTTGATAAAAGAAGTTAGGTAGATAAAATCTTTTGAAACAATGCTAGGAAACTTTATAAAATGCCTTTGGGGGTTACAAAAATGCAAGATGTTGTTGCTACTTTATTTTCCAAGTTATAATCTAATTATCAGAATTAACGAATTCCATTATGCACTTCAATAACAACATAATGTAATAAGCAAAAGATTTGGTAGGAAAACATTTCAATGCTTGTATGTTTTGATTGAGATAAAGATGCCTGACTTTGTACTCATAATTTTTCTGGTTTATTGCAATATGGTAAAAATATTTACATTTAATTTTTTTTTTCTTAAAGATAACTTTTGGAGGCATTCCTTTCTCTGGAAAGCCAAGTTCCAGTAGTAGAAAGAATTTTAAAGGCTGCATGGAAAGCATTAACTACAATGGCATCAACATTACTGATCTTGCCAGAAGGAAGAAATTAGAGCCATCAAACGTGGTAAGCATTTGCACCCCCCAAAATACTGGTCCCTAAAAAGAGAACATTTTTTAGTTAAGTATTGAACAACCAACACCAACCCATAGCATTTTTTTATCAAGTTTGTGTTGGGTTCAACAGTATCAAAAAATATTAAAGTTAGCTGAAATTGTGTAGGTACTTGCCATACTCAGAATAGATAATGGCTTTTGGTTTAAACTAATCTGAACTATAGGTAGCATTTGTTCAGTGGGAGCAGAGAACAGCAGGGATGGTGCTTTTGGATCCATGGCAGGAGAGCAAAAGTCCTTCAGCAGGAGCGTTCTCCTGACAGGTCAGCAGCCCTTGATTGGCAGCACTGTGTTCTTAGATGTCTGGGTATAAAGGGCCTTGTTTCTCCCATAGGGTTTCATTCAACATTTTAATGGCCTTAAACCAGGAACTTTAATATATTAACTTTTGTACTTTTGAAGGTTTGTTCAAATAGGTAAATAAATACCCTTCTTGTCAATGCTGTAACCATAATAAATGTCATGCAATTAAAGTTCCATTACCCTTGGATAACAAAAGCTGGGCCACAGGAGCAGATTAGCAGCTTTCTTCTGGCTCATGAGTGAGTTGGTTCCAGGTTTCACTAGATTCTAGGAAGAAGAACAAAAATCAGACACCATCTCAGCATACCTGCCTGTCTATGGCCCTGCTGAAGATCCCTGAAAGATGTTAGCTTAAACATTGAGTATGGGGGGTTAGCCCTGGTTCTGCAATGCCAGGATCTACTTCAACACAGAACTGTCATATGGGAAGCCTAGAAGCTAGACACCCCCCACAGTTGAGAGCCATGGAAAGAGATGATATCATGAGTGTTTACACTGTGCCCTGAAAGAACTCTGAGGGCCTTGTCACCCACCATGGGAGGTTATGGTGCCCACAGTGATTGAACAAATGAATATCCCTAGTTGCTGGGATTGCAGACATGTTCCACTGTTCCTGGCCATACATGCTATTTTAAGTTTTGAATAAAACAGCACCAGAGTCTTTTTGTTTCTGTAGGAAGCATTGGTCAAACTGGAAAGGTGTAAAATCCAAATCATCAGCATGCTGTTTTCGTTATTTGTACCTTTAAGAAGAGTCAAATGTTATTTCTGTCCAAACCTCTTTGGTATTTGGGTGTTCCCATTCAGTACCCAAACTACAGAGAATTGTTCCACAGAGTCTCATTACAAAATTAACTTTAACAGTGAAATATGTTGCAATTATAAATTTTCTTTCAAGCCAGAATAGCACAAATATTTTATAAAATACAAACAATCTACAAATATATTCTATTTTAACAAACAATTGCATGAACGGACATAGAATAAACATTCAGATCAAAATATATATGCATATTGAAAATTTTAGGTAGGGTGGAGACAAATAGCACATTTTCAATGAACCCTACAAAGGCAAATATTTATATGAGAAATTGTTTGCAATGATGTCAGGTGCTGATATTTCAATGAAATTGACTCAGCACTCATTCAACTTCCTCTCTCAACACACCGGTTTCCTCATTGTATACCAAGCCCAGAGTCAGCACTGTTAGGAAGGATCTTTACATTTCCTGAGAGGCAATCCCCACAGCATAGGTGTGTGGGCAATTATAACATCTCATTTGTTATGCATAGGCAAAGTGAAAAATGCTTGCATAGAAAAGCAAGCATTTAAAAACAATCATTTTTGAAGGTACAGAGCAAATTTAATTTGAATATTAATTCAGAAAGACAACCGACCTTAGATTTAGTGGTTAATGTGCTAAAATGTAATGACCAGGCGTCTGGGGTATATATGTGGTATTGAGAGGAAGAGAGAGAGAGAGAGAGAGAGAGAGAGAGAGAGAGAGAGAGAGACAGAGAGCTGATGAAAATGTTATCAAATTACTTTCCTTAAAATAATATGGTAGTATAACAAAATCAGAACCATATGTGTATTTCCAGACTTTTAAATAAAAGGTACTCGGCACTGGAATATAAAATTCTGTGCATCTAAATGGTAAATTAATTGTCTTTTATACCGAAGTACATTTATACAATAGTTCTATAAAGAATGCATTGTGATATAAACACACATCATGTGAATTTAAGTGGACTTTTTGAATTGGTAACAAAATAATCATAACTATACAGATGTTAAACAATTAATACTAATTCATATATGTAGATAAAACCTGAGGATATTTGCCTGCAAATATCAAATTAATATATAGCAAACAAATAAGCATAGTTCCCATAGAGACCAGACTAAGTTGTCTATTAATGACCATTGATATTGACCATAAAGAAGATGGCAGGCACATTCTGATGATCTCTGTTGTATCAGCAGTATTGCTGTCTTTGGAAGGTCCAGTGTCCACAATGAAGTCCATGACCCAGGTATACACACTGCATCCTGAGGTCAGCCCATCACATCAGGCTGTCAGTCTCATCATAGGCGGTGCTTATCGCTGCCTCTACCATAGAGCCAATGGCCACTTGCTACTGAATGCTAGGTCTTACGCTCAGGGAGATTTAGAAGGGTGCATCCAGCCATGCTCCTTGTTCAGGTTGGCTCAGATTCAGACTATAGGGTTTGTAGAACTATGCCTTTGCCAAGTCTTACATGGATTTTTATTGTATTACGCATTTGCCCAGTAACATGCCTTTCTGTTTTATAGGGAAATTTGAGTTTCTCTTGTGTGGAGCCCTATACGGTACCCGTCTTTTTCAATGCTACAAGTTACCTGGAGGTACCTGGACGCCTTGACCAGGACCTGTTTTCAGTCAGTTTCCAGTTCAGGACCTGGAACCCCAATGGTCTCCTGCTCTTCAGTCACTTTGCCGATAATTTGGGCAACGTGGAAATCGACCTCACAGAGAGCAAAGTGGCCGTCCACATCAATGTCACGCAGACCAAGATGAGTCAGATTGACATTTCCTCAGGTCAGTGAGATCCCTTTGGCATTTGCTTCTGAAACTGCTCCAGTGCTTCTCAACACTAAAGCTGTGGGAACCATGCTCATGTTCTGTTTTAAACTGGGGGGTTCCATGTCCATGATTACACTTTAATTCAGATGCTTGAGATCGTTCCTCGCTGGCCTGAGTGCTGATTGAACAAGGGAAATTGAAAATGGCAAAAAGGGTGAGGTGGGGGCAGGAAGGAAGTTGGTGGAAATGGACTTGAGTATGGACTTCCTCTAATCCTCACAAATGCTAGTTCACAGTTAATACAGGGATCACTAGTCCCCTGGGGGAATATTTTTATGTTTAAAAACAAAGAAGGTGTGTACCACCATGAACAGTTTCTGGTATCTTTTGACTTTATGGACATTCAAGTACCTTTTTCTAATAGTGACAAGATTATGTTGATTTAATTAGAAGTTTAAAGGACTATTGAGCTTCCTAAATCAAAACTCCCAAGTGATCCTGCTAAATCTATAGAAATTGGCCAGAAAAGAATTGAACTAGAGGTGGACACAAAGTGGAATGAGAAAACGTGGACCAACTGCAGGAAGACTGACTGGCTTGACTATATAGGATGATTTTTAAACTTTGTGGTATAGTGATATGATAAACTGAGGCTTAGGTCGTTCATAAGACTTATCAGTCTTGGAACATTTTCTGATATGGTATAAGGAAAGCTGATATTTCCAAATTTGAGAAAACAAAGAAAACTTAGGCACATTGTGGAGTTCATAAATAATATTTTACCAATTTCTTTACATATTTCTTGCAATATATGTGTTTATTTTGTGAAGAACATATTAGAGATAGGAGACAGAGAGAAAGCTAGCATTTACTGAGCACCCGGTACAGATACGGCAAGTAGTGAGAAAGGGATTTGGGACAGAGACTCAAGTGCACCCCAGGTTTTGATTTCTCCATGAGCCCCATTCAGTCCTGAGGTGCTGGGCACACACCTGAGCAGTTTTTGACACACTATGTGACTGTAGCCGCCACAGTTCCTCCTAGGCTATAAGCACTGGAGTGGACAGGCCCAGCTTCTCTCTCTTTAGCTCTTGACACAGTACCTGAAGAGGTGCCCAAGAGCATTTGTCAAGTTCAGTACTTCAGCCCTTTGAACTGGGGCTCAGTCACAGAATATCTCCTGCCCAAGAACCAATGTTTTCTTGTAAAGTGGGCTGTGTGCTTCTTCTGGCTTGGCTATGTGGACTCTAACGGGGAAGGATTCAAAGAGGATGCCCAAACTGCCCCTTCAGAGATGCCTCAGGAGTACTGACATCTAAGGCTGTTGTAAAGTACCTAGGTATTCACTTTCTCTATATTTGCTCTGTTAGTTTTCCCTTTTCCCTGAATGTGCATTCAAAATGACTGATCAACCATATTTGATCATTTCTTCCCTGTGTAAGCTCGTCTGGGGAGATTTAAAGCAAATAGAAAATATCTGGAGAGACTAAAATAAGACAAAACAAATACACATAAATGTTTACTAGAGTTGAAAAACACCCCACTGTTAGGATTAAAGATTCTTTTCTAACAACTAAACACATAGAAATATTAGTGTGATATCTTGCCTCCTGGCATTCTTTGAGCAAACCCAACTTGCTGCTGGGTTTCCAGGTGGCAGGAACCATTGGATTTGAAATAATGCAACCTTAAATATAATGATTTACAAACATGTATTAACTTGATTTGGTCTAATTTAAGACTCCAAGATGGTCCTACATAATTGAAGCTATGTTTGAAAAATAGAAAGAATGAACAAAGGAATCCAATTTGTGACAGCTAACTTACTGCAATAGGTTTACTTAAAGATGATAAAATAGGTTTTAGAATGTTGGTCAGTTTAACTAAGAATTTGGGGAAATTAAAGGAAACTGATCTAAAATCTGAATATTTCTGGAGCCTTAGTTCAATGATTATACCGTAGTGTTTCTCATATTTCCTTTTTGTGCATATACACATAGAGGAGATAAGGACTTATTAGATATATTAGTGTGAAAAAATAGAACAAATCTACCAAAAAAAAATTGTGTCTTACACTCATTCTTTCTAAAAGTACATATGGAGTTCATAGAAGAAAATTTCATCTGAATTTTACCAAATTCAATTAAATGTATAAATCACTTAGTATAAGAAATAACACTGAGAAAACCATCTAAGAAACAGTCATTTGCATTAATTAACAAAGGAAGGATATATACATTTCACTTCTACCCCAGTCTTACCAGCATGAACACTGAAGAATGTCAAACCATTTTATTTCCTTTTGGAAATACCTTCTTTGCAAAATTTCTGAAAATGTAGAAGATCTAGCAGAGAGATACACCACTATTTGAATTTTGTTGTACACACTGAATACAGTAGTGTATCGAGAGGTCAGTATAGAGACACTCAGGAATGGTTTGTGTCCACTTGTGACTTGGTTTGGATTTTTAGTTAATATGTTCTGTGTTCCAGGATGAAGGTCACTCGGTGAACTCAAAACCCTCTATTTTTTATTCTGTCTGGATAATGTTGTCCTTGGGGATTAATATAAAATAAATCTCATAAGTAAGAGAATATTCCATAGATTGCTCACACTTTCCTTGTATCTTCCCCTCCAGGTTGTATTTTCTTGTCAATATAAATTGGGTATTTTCTTTTCTCTGATTTTTCTACTAAAAACATTGACATTGCCCACTGCAATGATTGCATGCTCTAAAACTGGTTTGGCAAACATTGGCCCACAAATTTGTCTTCTCATTGGAACAGTTGGAATTTTTACGAGTTCTATTTTCCTGTGGTTATTTAGTGCATAATCCATTTGGAAAACTAAATTAAGCTTCCATGAACAATATTGTAATTTAATTAGAGTTGCAAAAAAAGTATTAATATCTGATATGTAACCCAAAACAAAAATAAAAACACATACCCACTACTTGAAATAAGGTTGTTAATGCAAAATGTCTCAATTACAAACAAATATTTAGAAGAATACACAGTCTTGGTGTTTCTATATTAATAAGGTCATAAAATGTGATTTAACATGTAAAGAGTGGAAAGAAGATGATTGTGACTATTGACCCCTTTCATTTATGTCTAAACAAAGACTTTCAGAAGAGCTGGTCTGAACATGCCCTGCTCCTAAATCCACTGTGTGGCTGAGCTTGAGTGTTCGAATCCCCTTGTTCTGGTTATGTAGAAGTTGGTGCCATTTTACTGCTGATGCTTTAGAAACATGTACACAGCAAAGATCATCTTTGTTTGAATTTCTATCTCCACTGAAAATCTTCTGCATTTCATTTTATTTAGGTTGTGCCTTAGTGAAATTTTCTTTATAAACTGTGAGTGTGATTTGGGTGATATAGGAAGAGGCCATGCTGTCTGGGTCTGGTATGACTAGGGACATGGTGGCAAGTGCTGGAAGCTTCCAGTTTGATCTGGGCACTACCCGTGATACTATCTTAAGCAAGAGGGTACCTCTTCTCTGTAGACAGCACATTAGTAGTTCCTTAAAAGATGAATTCATGCTAGTTTCCAAAGTTCAGTAATAACTTGCATTGTGAGGAATTTTGTTCATCATATAAATTTTTTTTAATGACACAAGTTTGTATGTTTTAATTGTTTACCAGGAAATGATTTCCAGCTCTATGATTTCGACCTGCTGATATTAATATTTCTTAAATAAATTTTCATAACCCAAAAGTTAAATAATGTATACAGAGGCATCACTTCACATATTTCAAGTGATTTATTTTAGAATGTTTCATAAAGCAAATTCATTGGAAGATTGTTTTAGTAACACATAGAATCTTCTTTAAGTTTAAACCATAAATTATGAGAAGCTTTGAAAATGTTAATCCCCTTTGACCTATTGAATTTGAATCATTCTGAGTGAGGTAACAGAGAGTTATCTCAGCATGTATACAATAAGAAAAATAACTTGAAATGGACTAGTGATGTTACAGAGTGTATACTTAGGTGAAATTCTACCATGTCAGTATAAATAATGTTCCTCAAGTCAAATTTAATACCCTGGGAAAACATAATACTAAGAATAAAAATGTTTATAAAAAATATAAGTAGAATATGGCCCAAACTTTATTTATTTATTTGTTTGTTTATTTAGGTACTAGGGATTGAAGTCAGGGGTATTCCATCACTGAGCTACTTCTCCAGCCCTATTTTGTAATTCATTTAGAGACAGGGTCTCACTGAGTTGCTTAGCACCTCACTTTTGCTGAGGCTGGCTTTAAACTGGGGGTCCTCCTGCCTCAGCCTCCTGAGCTGCTGGGATTAAAGGCATGCACCACCATACCCAGCCCAAACAATATTTTTATAAATAAATAGATAGCTTGAAGGTAAGAATAAAATCAGATCTGAATAATTATTGATGATTACCCATAATTGGTGAGTTATCAGTTATTTTATTAACTTGTTAACATAACTTCCTAATATTTGTATTTTACAGTTATCAATTAGTATTTAAAAATAAGCATATTATAAAATAATAGGGAAAATGCTATTTCTGAAAAGTATAATGCTTAACAATATTACAAGTGGAAAATTCCCTAGAGTAAGTTATATCAATTTAACAATTATAGTTTCCCTGCTTACTTAGAAGCATATTTTTAAGAAGACGATTTTGAAGAATTTTGTCCCTAAATAATAAGCTCCCAACTTAATTCCTTAATGGTGTTTATGCAACAAATAGAGCATTTGTATTCAGATACCAAAAATCAGAAGATTTGGTCTATGATCATTTTTTCTAAAATATACATAACAGATTTTGAACAAATGCCCCATCTTTCATGTAATCTTAAAATTATTTTATGCATAGATAGAAAGATACATACACATATGCACAAGACTTTTTCCTTAAAACCATAGCCAACAATCAAGGAGCAGTGTAGTGTACTTATGTCTTAATGATGAGTCAGTACATCAAATCTCTTTATTTCCAAGTAATCTACATGATTTGCATCTACGCATGAGTGACCTAAAATTCATCTTTAGATTGTCTTTCTTTTTGATGAGCTCATACTTCTCTTAGAACTTCCAGCAAAACCCAGATCCATCATTTTGAGACACTGGAGACAAAACCAGCTCTGTGGTCTCCATGGGAACACAGAGCCTAGGGAAGTCCAATTCATGGGGCAGGGTTCCTGGGGTATCTAGACCTCTAGATGTAAATACAGATGTCCGTGGACATATCCTCAGCACATTTTGCTGATTGATTCCCCCTGATTCACAAGTAGACTTGCTGTGAGCACCGCATGGTGTCAAGTCACACACTGTGGAGTGAATGGCATGTTGTTCCGGGGTGCTTCCACTGCGACGACTTTCTATTACATTTTGATTCCCACCCAGGCTGTACCATCACCATGCAAGCTGAGTGGAAATTCACTTTTAATTATACTTCAGCGCAGGCTGGTACACTTTTCACAATAGATGCATTGTATTCCAAGATGAAAGAAAAAGAAAAAGGCTGGGGGTAGTTTGTGATATTAGTATTGACTTATTCTTTAGAAAGCACAGGGGACACATTAATTTATAATCACACTCCAGGATGCCTATCCATTCTAGTTTCTGCAGGGTTTGGGGGCCTTTAGCAATGCTCTTTGCCTTTTTTTAAAGGGAGGATGAATAAAACATGATGATATGTGAGTGTTGTATATGAGTGAAAGAATGAGAGAGCATTTTTTTAAATTGAAAAGACATGATCAATTTTACTCAACTTGATGGGTGAAATGTAGGTAAAATGTGCCAATGGGGTCAGATACTGTTTTTCAAGCTTCAGTTTATTTTACAAATAACTGATCAGGGAGGGGAAATAATATCAGATATCACTAGTAAAAACTATGAGAATAAAAAAATGATGAAAGATCACTGAAGAACATAGCTCAGAAACCCCATAGGTAATGTGCATACATGTGTTGTTGGAGATACTTTCAGAACAAGGATACAGAGGGGCACAGAACAAATGAGCTTTGTCAAAGAGGCTGCCTTCCCTACCGTTCCATTAATGTGCAGGGGTTGGAACTGTGCAGAGGAGCTGAAATGTTGGCTAGTGATAATTAATGACTGTTAGACTTCATCAATCTAGAGTTATATAATAGGAAGATATCTAAGTCAACTTTGGATAATTTGGTCACTGAGTATTTTTTTTTTTGAAGGTAACACAACAGTTTGGATATGATGCAATCAGGATTATTGACCTCCATAATCATAATAATTAAGAAAAAATAAGTCAATAGCTTTGGATTGGACTCTTCCCCTTCAATCCTCCCCTTCCCTCATTAACCTCAGGATGGGAAGTATCCTAGGGTAATCAGCTTGACTAAGAGATTCACATTGTCAGATAGCAGCATCTGTGATCACTTATATTTTTTTCATGAGTTTCACATGATCTGTGAAAAATGTAGCCTGACTGGGTTATCTGTTGCTTGGGCATGATTGCTAATGGAGATGAGATTTGTGTGGGAAGAGATCCCACAGTCTCTGGTGAGACTAGGTTGGGAACCTCTGCAAGGAATGATATAAGTTGACCAAATGAGTCCTCTGGCTACCAATGTGGTGTTTAGCCCCCTATCTTTCTTAGTCTCTATTTATAAAAGCTCTTTGCAAGAAAATTTGCAGGGATTCACACAGTACTGCTTAGAAAGTAGCTGCCTTTGGCAAACATTTGCATGAAGAAATAATTATGTATCTTGTCCCATCTTTAATCATGACTCATTTTCATGATTTATTTTATTCCACTTCACTTCCCTTGAGACTTCTCTAACCTGAGCACAGACCATATTTCTGGCACCTGCAGTTTTGCTCTACTTCTGAGTTACTTTTCTCTCCTCCAGCAACTGCTTTTGCCCACCCACTCTCCATAGTGCAATTTTTACAATTAAAATTCTGCCTAGATCTTTGCTATAGCATTTATTAACAAATGATGTTACCTAAAAGATGCAGATGATCTTCCTTTTACATCTGCTCTTCCATAAGCTCTGTCAGTCTTTCTTTTAGCACATTGAGATGTGGAGGATACTCTCAGAGACTGGATCCCTAGGATGGAGCCCCTGTGCAGAGGCTAAGATCTTGCTCACCCTGGACATATCACCATGCTGCAGCTCTCTGCCTGGACATTTGAAATACTGCTCCCCTCTGATTTCCCTGTATTCTTCCTCTCTCACATTCTGATTCCCTGCCATTTTGTTTTTAACCCTCACATTACTGACTTGAGTCTAAGCGGGAATCTTCTATTGTTCATGAGTATTGCTTATTTCTTTGGGCATGAATTTTAGCTACTTCCCAACCTAAAATGCATCTGTCAATCCCTGTGCCAATTCTCAGTCTCCCCGATTTTCTCTGTCATCTAATTCCCATTTTTCTTGGTGTGTGTGTGTGTGTGTGTGTGTGTGAGAGAGAGAGAGAGAGAGAGAGAGAGAGAGAGAGAGAGAGAGAAGTAAGTTGTTAGTTCGTTGGAGGAAATATTGGAATCAGGGTAACAGTGAAGTGTGCACAATCCCCCAGCTCTTAGTTTTGGTTGAACAGGCCCCTGGTCAGCTGATCCCATGTCCAGGAGTCCAGCAGTGAAGAGCTCACCCCTGTAATGTTCTACATAATTATAGGGTTGGGACTCCCCAGAGCCCAGCAACTGACATCAGCCACCTCTTCCATTGTGCTTCCTTAGACCTGCTGAGCCAGTTCTCTACTGGGCTGCTACAGGAGGACATGAGGCCCCAGGGCCATCCAGACATGCCTCTCCTGCGATGAAGGATGGTGACTGTGATAATGGCTAATGCTTTTGAAGGACTGTGCCCATCACTGTGCTAAATCAATTACATTAATTATCTAGTTTAAGGCCCATAGACCTCCAAAGTTAGATGCTATTGAGAAACCTTCCTTGTAACTCCCTGATATCGGTGGTGAAATCATTCTTCTAATGACCCAAGTTCAAAACCTAGAGAAAAATTGAATTTTGTCCTCCATCTCTGCCTGGCACATGGAATGACTCAACAGTCCCCAGCAGTTCTGTTGAAGAGCTCACCCATCCATCATCTCCTCACCCTAGTCAAAAATACATCGCCAGTAAAGATAATCAAGGTCACCTGAACTGTCAGAGCCAACGCGTCTTCCGTCACTGATCTATTTACTATGGCACAGGCGTTATGAGCTTGGGCTCTGGGGCCAGACTGTCCACTGGGTGATACTAATTTCACTCTTGCCCTGCTCCAGTTCACTGTTTAAACAAACATAATGCATCAAGTCACTTAATTCTCTCAGCAACTCCTCCAGAGAGAGTCCACGATCGTCTGTCTGCATTCTACAGATGAAGGAACAGAGGCACAGAAATGAGCAACACCCCAGCCTTCTCAAGCTAGTTAATTCCAGAGTTTGAGGAGGATTCCAGGAAATTCCAGCCTAAGGTCAGACTCTTGGGCACTCGGTGGTACAGTGCTCACGTGCTTTCGACACTTGGCCGTTCATGTGGGATCAGGTGCGGTGACAGTGCCTCCGAAACACCTGTGGGATTCAGCCCCAGCAGTAGTGGTGCTCTTCTCCTGGCTCATCGGTCTGTGCTAAAATCATCTCCCTTGTTTCTATCCTCCCCCACACTATTCCAGCTTATATTTCTAAAATGCAAAGGGACTATTTTATTATTTCCCATTACCTAAAGGATAAATTTTAGTTTCATATCATGCCACACAAGAGCATGTACAAACGGAACCCAACTAGAGTATGTGGCCTCAATTTTTCTGCTAAACACATCGTATTCTGACTATTTTCCATGATATGCTAGGAATCCCTCCCTCTGTGCAGCCTCTTGACAAACTCCTGGTGATCTTTCAAGGCCCATTTTTTGGTGTCTTTTCCATTTCTCAACCCCAGGGAACAATTACCCATCCTTTACTTCACATCTTGAATAATAATGATTTTTCTTTGTTCCATTCTAAATCACAAACCTCAACTGCCATATCTCACTCATATCTGTATTCCTAACACTTATTACAACACTTGTCAGAAAATAGATGATCAATACTTTCATCTTTGCTTTTTTATTTAGTTGAATTTACACTTGAACCATCACAGTTTCCTTTTGCTTCTCTCTGTTCCTGCCACTTGAAGAAAGACCATTCCACACATCCCCACCTGATTAAAATTCCAAAATACCTGCTTTGCTGGTTCATGTCCTTACCTGAAAATTTTTCCAAGAATCCCTAAATTTTCAAAACTGAGTCTCATGTGTCCTCCATAGACATCCTGAATGTCCCCCCATGAACTCAACCCTTCTATAATTTTAAATTGCTCTTATTGTTTTCAGTTGATTGATTCTTAATTCTTTTCCCTTGTTTGATTTATTACATAGTCCAGACATTTTACTACTCTGAAAATGCTCAGTCTCCTAAAGCTTTAAGGACAATAACCCTACTCTTCCTTCCTCCGCACCTCAAGCTTAGCATGATCTTACATGTGGCATGTTTCCAAAGAGCCTGTTGATTGACTTATTCTAATGAGCTATCTCCAAGTTGGTTTAAACTGTAACTTCATTATTCTGTTGTCTTTATCAATTTATAGGAACCAAATTCCTTGTGAAAGAAATGTGCTAGTATCTCAGAGGAAATAATTGCTTGACTGTGGGAGGCTAATGTGTGTGAAATTGATCAGGACCTGAATTTTGATTAGAGACTTTTATAGTAAGAAGAATTTTTTTAAGGAGATATTGAAGCCTAGAGCTGTGCTGGGTAAACTATTTTATGAATAAAATTAAAGCCTATATACGTTTTCCAACAAATGTATTCTCAGAAGCACAACTTGAAGTCAAACCTTGAAATTACTCATATTCCCTTTGTATTTATTTTTTTTCCACACAGAATACAAAAAAAGAAATGTGCATGATTAAAATTAATTTAGCTTTCTTCTCTTCAGGCTTGGGGATGCATTCTATGTGATAACTCCAGGGATTAAAAGGGGATCAGAGATTTTTCTGCCTTCTCTGTGAGCCTTGCTTTCAAGTCAGTTGTACACTGGGTTAAGGCAGAGGCTGTCCACTTGCGAGAGTCTGGTGTGATTTGTCCAGGACGTCGTCGTTTCTGGATGATCCAATCTTGTTGTCTCTGAGTTCCTTTACCTGGGCAGTCCAGCCAGTCATGTTATTGAGAGGTAAATAGTAAAGCAAACTTCAGAGTAACTTCATAGTCACTCCATGTCATGTGGAGTCGTAGCTCTCACGCTCACTGTTCTTCCCTTCCAACCCCAGCACATGTGGGGTTCACATGAGACCAGGCAGTGTTTGTCTACTCGATACATGTCTGTCATATGTCCACTGCACCTATAGTGAACATGTTTTAGTGATGGTGGGAAAAAACAGTTAATACGTGTTCTGCTTTTCTCCATCATCTTTGTAATACAATGTTATGTAGGAAAATGGAAAAATCTGGATCATGTTGGAATATTCAGTGGCAGGTAAGTGTCCAACCTTCCCTATCCCCAGAGTTACTAGACCCTGTTTCTTGCAGGATAATCCGAGCCAAAGGCATACATGGCAAATGATTTGTTCGTAAACAAACAAGGGGCTCCCTAGTCTCTAGGAGAAATATTTCCCAACTGAAAGAAAAAGCAGGTGCACTATATACAGTACTTTACTGCCCACAGCAGTTTGGGTACACACAGTGCAATTGACTACAGAGAATAGCCAGTAGCATCGCTGTTGAAAAAACAGAGGATTGTGAACTCTGTTCCTATGGATGAGGGAATGCTGAGCAGTGTCAAGTTGCTGGAGGTATTGTGCAAGTGTGTGTGCATGCGGGTGTGTGTGCACATTTGAGAAGAATTTTTAATCTTCAATGAAGTAAAAGCCTTAAACTTCAATAATTGTTTCTAATGGAAGGCTATCATGTTTCTATTTGCCATGTTTGAATGATTTAGAATAGAGAAGACCGAGACAGGATAATGTGATATTCAGGAAGCCAGAATCGTAGCTCATCTAGATCTTGTATAAAGCATAGGTTTCCTTCATTCCCTATTCTCAAACATTTAAGCATTTACTATTAAGCAACAAAAATGATCATTTCTAACTTTTCTAATTTCCCTTTATTAACTATTAATTCAGTCATAACAAGTAATATGGAGAATTGGGGAGGAGAAATCTTGAGGGGCAGGTCTGCTAAAGCAATGGGTCTCCAAGGGTTGATGTTGAACCCTGAGGCTTGTTTGGTAACATCTGAAGACATCTTTCATTGTCACAGCTGGGGGTGGAGGAGAGGGCACTGCTGGCACCTATGGGTAGAAACCAAGTAACCTGCTAAGTATCCCAGAAAAAAAACAGTCAGTAATTCAACCCACCCATCTAACAATCAACAAAGACTTATTTTGCATCCAATATCCATAGTGCTGAGGCTGAGAACTCTGATCTGAGGGACTCCCCTATTATACTACAAAAGCTGAGCATGTTGTAAGGAGAAGGTAACTTACCCACCATGCTAAACAACTAGTGAACAGATTTAACCAAGCTGTTTCTTGAGGTCTCATTTAGGTCCATTGAGAGATTTGATTGCTTTATCACTTGCTCTATGTAGTTATAGTTTCTTCTTTTCCCTCCCAACATTTATGCTTTGGAAAATCCCAGAGTCTTCTCTTTTGTTTTTGTTGTAGAGTCTTCACCCTTCAAAATGACAAAAAGACTTTGTGGATTCTTCTCTCATGTGATCACAATTAACCATAACATATATACTTGTATAATGTATGTATGCCTTATTCCAAATCATAGCTGTTGGTTTTTTCACAAACTCTGAGCTCTATTTTTCTAAATACAGACTTCTTCTGGACCTCACTTCACCACGACTTGAGCCTTTTATTTTCATCAGCAATAAGCACAAACAAATGTCTGTGTGTGCCCTTGGCCCAAATAGTCACCAAAATAGCCCTAATGTTTTATTATCATTTTGCTATGTATGACTCCTGAGGTGGCATTCCTTTTCTGTAGATGCCCAATAGAGGCCTTCTACTACCTTTGCTTCCCTCTACTACCCTGTTGGGAGAATCATAAGACAGATGAAGAAGAATCATCCTTCATGGCCATCCTCCCACCTAGCTGATGTGTGATTCCAGGGCAGAGTGTAGACCACGCGCACATCACAGACAGACATTCACCCACACTCCTTCCTTTCCTCCGTCATCTTTGTAACATGATGAGTACCAAATATGTCAAGCATTAAGGACTGCACCCTCATTGTACTATATAAGTATATAAAATATATGTAGATTACAATAAAAGCCTTAAAGGCTTTTATTAACAATATATGTCTCAAAGGTATTGTGTGAGTGTGTGCAAGTGTATGGTATGTGTATTACCACATGTCATTCAAACGTGGTAAGTGGAGATATGATAGCCCTCAATTAGAAACAAAATTATTGAATTTTAACGGTTTTACTTCATTAAAGATTAAAGGTTCTTTTCACGTATGCACACAAACACACCCACACTCTCACACAATACCTATTAGACATGGGGTAACTATGTGGCAAACAGCAGAGAACATGAACTATAAGCTTGGATACTAAATATGAGTAAAGGTCAAGCTCTAAGAGGACAAGCCTAATAGAGGCCTTATAACTTGAAAGCACTGGACTGTTTAAGGCATGTAAAATGGACAAGAATGAAGAAATTAGTTGTAGAGGTAGGTGGAAACCAGAAAGTGTAATAAACTATGGTAAGAATTTAGAATTGGAAACCATTGAAGAATTTCTTCTCAAGGAAGTGACATGTGTAATTTTTCAGTGATCTCTCTGCTTTCTATGTAGATAATAGAACAGATGGACAGATGGATGGTGGATGGATGGATAATGGATGGACACTTGGTTGAACAGATACACAGATGGATGGATATACATGGAGGGATGGATAGACGTGGATGGATGGGCAGGTGGATAGACAGGTAGATGAATGGATAGATGGATATATAGATGGGTGTGTAGATAGACGATAGAATAGAAAACAGATTATAAAATGGGATTAGAGAGAAAAGAATGGGGGAAAGATGCTGAGAATACCTGCATGGCTCACATACATGTAATGATAGTTTTAACTACAATGATAACTCTGGAGATGGAGAAAAGATACAATCTTTGAAAAAACAACATTTAAAATGTAGAACCCCCAGCACCTGGCAATAGCTAATGTGTGAAGTGTGAAATAAAAGTGAGAATCGGAACTGACATGCAGATTCCTCACATCATTAGCTGAGTAGAGAGTAAGCCACATTTGATGTGGAAACAAATGAGAAGTGTTTTTTGAAAAGAGTCAATTTCAGTTTGGGACAGGTTACATTTAGACACCTGCTTTATATTTACATGGTCAGGTTTCAGTCAGGGATGTAGTCTAGAGCTCAGAAGAGGCAGGGCCAGAGGAACTCCAGTGTTACCAGCATATGTATGGGATTAAATCACTAAGTAACCGCAGAGAGACGGAGACAAACCAAGCCTCTAGGAACTTCTTCTTTCAAAATTTGGAAAGAGAAAGAAAGCGAACAAGGGTATAGAGTGACAATTAGGCAAGAAGAGAATGTGCTATCCTGGAAGTCGAGGAGGATGGTTCCTCAAGAACAGTAGCTCAACTATTATTAAAAAGAAAAGCGTGGCCTGGGGATATAGCTCACTTGGTAGGGTGCTCATATCACATGCACAAGGCCCTGGGTTCAATCCTCAGCACCATACATAAAAAAAGCATAATAAACCTAAGTGTTCAGCTCCATGATGAGCATGCACAATCTAGACCTCGTCCAGCTCAAGGTGGATGTGTATGTAGTGTGAGAATTAGACCCCAGCATCAACTTGATGATTTTGTGGAAGGCTCAGAAAAGACAGGTGCCATTTCCACTGAGTAGAGAAGGCCTACACTATTGCTGTTTAAAAACTAAAGTATTGCCATATATTTACAGTTGTCAATGTTGATTCCTTGTCTACTCTTTACTCCATCCACACTCCCTGAGGGGTGTCACAATAAGTATGCTCAAAGGGTGAAACTCAGAAATAAGAAAAAGTAGGTAAGCAAACAGAGAGATGGTATCCTAAGGAAATGAATAGGAAATATTTGGAATGATGACTGATGGGAAATGAGAGGGGAAAATGGAACCTTCCAGAACCCAGAAGGAACTGCAAAGAAATGGAGCATTAACCCAGATAGGTATTTTATTGTCCATGAAATCCAACAAATAGAAAATATAGAACATGTAACAAGAGGCACTCTGTGAGACATATTAGGTGCTTGATATATTTTACCTCATATAATTGTCAAAACAAATGCTGAATGTGAACATTCATGCTTTTGTAGAGAGGAACCTAAAGCTTATAAAGCCACAAAATTCTTTAAGCTCTGCAGTGGCAGAGGGAGTACTTGAGATAACATTGGCTCTATTCCTCAATCCATGCTAGAGAAAAACAATGAAGATATACCAAATGTTCCAAAAGCTAGGGAAAAAAAATAGGATATCAAGTAAAACCAAGGATAAGTAAGAGAATTGCTGTATGAGTATAGGTAGGTTCTCCTTTATGAGGTGAGACACTGAGAAATAGAAATAGAGAAAATGATATTAAAGTGACATACACCTAGTGCACAAGGTGTTGAATAATAAATGCTCAAATAGAACCAAATATAAGCTAAACTTTTTCCAACCAGTCCTTTGAAATAATTTCTCTAGTAGATGACAACTCAAATATTTACATCTTGTCTGTGTATTGCAGGCCAAATCTCATCTAGTGGCCTGAGCTTAGCACTACATTCTTTACTTCATTTTCATTTGGGCGAGCATCTCTATTTTGTTTCTTTGCCAACAATTTTATGGAAGAATTTTTTGAAAGGGCAAAAATAAAACAAACAAACACAAAACCTGCACACACAAAACACAACTTTGATGCAGCCTGCATTTGGCACTCTGTCTTGTTTAGCAATCCAAGAGATGATGATTCCTGTTAGGGAGTGTTTTAGCAGCTCGCCCCTGTGTTTCCACAGCTGTTGAACACACTCCACCAGTGCACAGCGTCGCCAGGGCAGCTGGGTCCAATGCTTGGCCCTCAGGCACCAACTGGGAAAGGAGCTCTCTTTGAAAACCTTCCTTGTTTGTTTCTAGCTCTGGGTGTACTCATGCACCCCTACTCCTTTTCCCTGATGCAGCAGTGGGAAAGCTGAGCTGCACTGGCCTATGCCAATGGGAAATGGCAGGAACTGGCATATCTTGTGGCCCCAAATCTGTGTCTTGCATTTATGATCAGTGACAATGTGTGGTACCCAGCATAAGCACTTAGCAGCAAAGATGTCTACATGTACACAGAAGATAAACTCTGCTTCAGGAAGCTACGTATTAATCTAGGCACATTGAAACTGCTTTAAAACAGAAAAAGAAAACCTAAGTATTAACTTTTTTTTTTTTTTGCTTCTGCCTTCCACTCACTTAAATAATGGAAATACATGGCACAGTTAAAAGAGAAGCAATAGCGTGTCCTGCCTAAAAATGGGTTCATGAGTACAGTTGCTCCTTTGTGAAGTTAGGCAGTAAAAACGTGAGAGATAAGCAGATAAAATGATAATAAAGTCACCTGTATTTATTGTAAAAATACAACCAAATTGAGTGTGAATCCTAAATGCGTGTGCTCAAATCTACCTTACATTTAAATTTACCTGTCAACTACTCACTCACCGTCAAATGGGATGATGGTAATTCTGCCTCTTGGACTCCCCATGAGAACTGAGTGTGGGATGATTACAAGGGTAAATGGCTATTGGAAATATCAGGTTGTCCCGTGGCTATTAATATGTTACTTTACTGATCTTGGTAATATGGGAAACAAAAGAACAGAGTCAGTAACTTAAGAAATTTACAATATGGATGAAGAGATAAATGAGTGAACATTGAACTTATCATGAGTTTTGAAAACATGATTACATTGAATAGTTAAATAACAGATTTGTAATCATTTTTTATTTGTTCTTTCTATATATGCATGGCGGTAGAGTATATTTTGACATACATACATGGAGTACAACTTCTCAACTTGTGGTTGTACATATGTGGAGATGCACTAATCGTGTATTCATATATAAGCATAGGAAATTATGTCTGATTCATTCTGCTGTCTTTCCTATTCCTATGCCCCTATATTCCCTTCCCTTGTCTAATGCAGTGATTTTCTAGGCTTCCCTCTCCCTTTATTATCATGTGTTAGCATCTGCATATCAGAGGGAACATTCAGCCTTTGGGTTTTGGGGGGATTGCCTTATTTCACTGAGCATGATAGTCTCCCCTTCCATCCTTTTTGGGGAAAATGCCATTATTTCATTTTTATGACTGAGTAATATTTCAGTAATATTCCTTTGTGTATATATACCACAGTTTCTTTATCCATTCATCTATTGAAGAACACTAGGTTGGTTCCATAGTTTAGCGATTGTAAATTGAGCTGCTATAAACATTGACATGGCTGCCTCACTGTAGTATGCTGATTTTAAGTCCTTTGGGTATAAACCAAGGAGTAAGATAACTGGGTCATATGGTGGTTCCATTCCGAGTTTTCTGAGAAATCTCCATACTGCTTTCCATATTGGTTGTACCAATTTGCAGTCCCACCAGCAGTGTATGAGTGTACCTATTTCCATACATCCTCACCAACATTTATCGTTGCTTGTATTTTTGATGACTGCCATTCTGACTGGAATGAGATGAAATCTTAGTGTAGTTTTAATTTCTCTAATTGCTAGAGATGTTGAACATTTTTTTCATATATTTTGTTGATAGATCATATTTCTTCTTTTGTGAAGTGTCTGTTCAATTCCTTTGCCCATTTATTGATTGGGTTATTTTTTTTCATGGTGTTAAGTTTTTTGAATTCTTTATATATCCTCGTGATTAATGCTCTATGTGATGTGCAGGTGGCGATGAATTTGGTCCATTCTGTAGGCTCTCTCTTCCTGTTCTTGAATGTTTCCTTGGCTATGAAGAAACTTTTTAGTTTGATTATCCCATTTATTTATTCTTGATTTTACTTCTTGCACTTTAGGTGTCTTGTTGAGGAATTGTTTCCTGAGCCAACATGATGGAGATTTAGGTCTACTCTTTCCTCTAGTAGATGCAGGTTCTTTGGTCTAATGCCTAGGTCCTTGATACACTTAGAGTTGATATTTCTGAAGGGTGAGAGATAGGGAACTAATTTCATTTTGCAACATATGGATTTCCAGTTTTCCCAGCACCATTTATTAAAGAGGCTTTCTTTTCTCTAATGTATGTTTATGGTGCCTTTGTCTTATATGAAATAACTGTATTTAGGTGGGTTTGTCTCTGTGTCTGCTATTCTGCATTTTTGGTCTTCATGTCTATTTTAATGCCAATACCATGCCACTTTTGTAACTGTAGCTCTATACTATAATTTAAGGTCTAGTATTTTGATGTCTCCTACTTCACATTGCTCATTAAGGATTTCTTTGGCTATTCTGAGCCTCTTATTTTTTCAATGAACTTCATGACTGCTTTTTCTATTTCCATGAAGAATGTCATTGGATCCTTAATAGGAATTGTATTAAATCTGTATAGTTCTTTGGGTAGTATGGCCATTTTGACAATACTAATTCTGCCTATCCAAGAACAAGGGAGATCTTTCCATTTTCTAGGGTCTTCTTCTGTTTCTTTCGTTAGGGTTCCATAATGTTCACTGTAGAGGTCTTTCACCTCTTCTGTTAGATTGATTCCCAAATATTTTATTTTTTGAGGCTATTGTGAATGAATAGTTTTCCTAATTTCTCTTTAAGTTGATTCATCATTGATGTATTGGAACATAATTGATTCATGGGTGCTAATTTTATATCCTGCTTTTTTGCTGGATTAATATATGAGTTGTAGAAGTTTTCTGGTGGGTTTTTTTTTTTGGATCTTCTAAATATAGAATCATGTCATCAAAACACAGGGTTAGTTTGAGTTCTTCTTTTCCTATTTGTATTCCTATAATTTCTTTCTTCTGAATAATTGCTGTGGCTAGAATTTCAAGGACTATGTGGAATAAAATGATAAAAGGGCATATCTGTCTTGTTTCAGTTTTTAGAGGGCATGCTTTCATTTTTCTCTATTTAGATGTTGGCTTTGGGTTTAACATATAAAGCTTTTATAATTTTGAGGTATATTCCTAGTATCCCAAGCGTTTCTAGTGTTTTGAACATGAATTGGTGCTGTATTTTGTCAAATACTTTTTCTGCATCTATTCAGATAATCGTGTGATTCTTGTCTTTAAATCTGTTGTGTGATGAACTATGTTTATTGATTTATTTTATTTAACCTTGAATCCCTGAGATGAACCACTCCCTTGATCAAGGTGCACTATTTTGTTAATATGTTTTTGTGTGCAATTTGCCAGTATTTTATAAAGAATTTGCTCATCTATATTCATCAGGGATATAGGTCTGAAGTTTTCTTTCCTTGCCTTGATGTGTCCTTGTCTGGTTTTGGTATCAGGGTGATCTAGCTTCATAAAATGAGTCTTGAAGTGTTCCTTCCAATTTTATTTCATGGAATAATTCGAGGAGCATTGGTGTTAGGTCTTCTTTGAAAGTCTGATAGAACTCAACTGAGAAAACATCTAGTCCTGGGCATTTGGGTTGTTAGGCTTTTGATAGCGTCTTCAATTTCATTGCTTGAAATTGATCTGTTTAAATTTTTTATGTCCTCCTTATTCAATTTGGGCAAATCATTTGTCTCTAGAAGTTTGTCCTTGCCTTCAAGATTTTCTATTTTATTACAGTACACATCTTCACAGTAGTTTCTGATTTTCATTTGTATTTCAGTAATGTCTGTCATGATAATGCCTTTTTCATCACAAATTTTATTAATTTGAGTTATCTCTTTCCCTTCATTAGCTTGCCTAAGCTTTTGACAATTTCATTTATTTTTTCAAAGAACCAAATTTTTGCTAAATTGAATTTTTGAGGGTTTTTTTTTTGTTTCAACTTTATTGATTTCAGCTCTGATTTTAATTATTTCCTGTCTTCCACTGCTTTTGTTGTTGATTTGTTCTTCCTTTTCTAGGGCTTTGAAATGTAATGTTATATTATTTATTTGTTGACTTTTCCTTCTTCCAATGAAAGGGCTCAAGGCAATGAACTTTCCTCTTAGAACTGCCTTTATAAAGTCCCAAAGATTTTGATGTGTTGTGTCACTATTCTCATTTACCTATAAGTATTATTTTTTATTTCATCCCTGCTTTCTTCTGGTATCCATTGATCACTCAGTAGCATATTATTTAACCTCCAGGTGTTATAGTAGCTTCTATATTTTTTATTTAATTGTTGATTTCTAATTTCATTCCATTATGATCTGATAGAATGCAATGTATCATCTCTATTGTTTTTATATTTGCTGAAAGTTGCATTGTGCCCTAATATATTGTCCATTTTAGAGAAGGATCCATGTGCTGCTAAGTAGAAATGTATTCAGTCATTGATAGATGAAATATTATATATATATATATATATATATACACACACACACATATATTAAGTCTAAATGATTAATTGTATTTTTTAGTTCTGTAGTTTCTTTATTTACTTTTTGTCTAAAGGAGCTATCTAGTGGTGAGGAACATGTGTTAAAGTCATCCAGTAATATTATGTTGTGGTCTGTTTAATTCATGAAACTGAGAAGGGTTTGTTCAAAGTATGTAGTTGCTTCATTGTTTAGGGCATAAATATTTATGATGATTATGTCTTAATGATGTGTAATAATTCCCAAAAGCAGTATGAAATATCCTTCTTTGTCCCTTCTGATTAACTTTGATTTGAAGTCCACTTTATCTGATATGAGAATAGAAACCCCTGCTTGTGTACAAGATACATGTTAATGATGTTTTTCCCATCCTTTTACCTTCAGTCTGTGGGTGTCTTTGCTTATAAGGTGAGGTTCTTGAAGACAACATATTTTTGAGTCTTGTTTTTATTCCAATCTGCCAGTCTATGCCTTTTGATTGATGTATTTAGGCCATTTAGATTTAATGTGTTATTGAGAAATGCTTTTTAATCCCTGTCATTTTGATTTATTTCTAGTTTATAATTTGCATCACTTTTTCCTTTGATTGACTAGTCTTCTAGTGTAGTTCCTTTCTTTGCTGGTTTTAATTTTTTTAATTTCTTCTTGAAATATTGTATTAAGTATGTTTTGTAGTGCAGGATTTCTAGTTGTGATATTTTTACCTTTTATTTATCATGGTATTTTAAAATTTCATCTTCGAATCTGAAGCTTAATTTTTCAGGGTATATTATTCTTGGCTGGCATGCATTTTCTTTCAGAGCTTCATATGTATTATTCCACAACCTCCTAGCTTTGAGAGTCTGGGCTGAGCAATCAGCCAAGATCCAGATTGGTTTCCTTATAAATGTGACCTGTCATTTTCTCTGGTAGCCTTTAAAATTCTATTCTTATTCTGGAGGTTAGACATTTTTATAATATTGTGCCTTGGTGTAGGTCTGTTGTAATTTTGCGTATATGAGGTCCTGTAAGCCTCTTGTGTTTGATTTTCTATTTCATTATTTAGGTTTTGGAAATTTTTTGATATTACTTCATTAAAAAGAAATACATTTCTTTGGTTTGTATCTTCAAGCCCTCATCTATCCTGATAAATCTTAAATTTGGTCTTTTTAAGTTATCACACATTTCTTGGAAGTTCTGAGCTTGGTCTCTTAACATCTTTTTTCCATGGTCAACTTTATTTTCAAGATTATATATTTTGTCTTCATTGCCTGAATCCCTGTTTTATAAGTGGTCTAGTCTGTTGGTAATGAGTTCCATTGAATTTTTAACTTGGCTTATTGGTTCCTTCATTTTGAGATTTTTTTTTTTTTGCTTGATTTTTTTTTTCAGAATTCCTATCTCTTTATTGAAGTGATCTTTCACTTCCTGTATTTTCTCTCTGATTTCACTCCTTACATTGTCCTTTACCTCACAGATCATTTTAACTATGTACATTCTTAACTCCCTCTCTGACATTTCTTCTACTGTGGTGTCTATTGATTCCGTTATTGGAGTATCTTGCTTTGTTAGGGGCAATTTTTTCCCTTGCTTTTTTTTGTGTTATTTGTGTGTCTACACATCTAACAGTATAGATCTGAAGCAGTTGAGTTTCTATTCTGTGGTCTCAGAGTGTCTCTAAAGGTTTCCAGTACCTCACTGTTTAGGGGGCAACAAATAATAACAACAACTAATGCAAACAATATATAGCATTAAACCAAATAGTTCCTGCTATGATGCCTACAATGTTAATTGTCACAATAAACAGAAATGATTTGATCAGTTATTGCCTACAATAAAAACAGTAAGTTTGCAAAGGGTTTACAATTTAGAATGGCGGACAGGGAGAGAACAGAAGTGATGTAGAATGTGATGATTATGAGGGAGGAAGAGAGAGGATAGAAGTAAAAAATTAAAGAAATTGGCTGTGCGTGGAAGAAAACAGAGAAAAGGGGAAACAAATAAGAGAATAAAATACATAAAAAGTAGAAATCTAAAAAATTTAAAGTAAAAATTATTACAGAATTCAAAACAAAACTGAAATACACTAATCAAATATTCTAGTTCTGCAAATACTGATCCATGAAAGATAACTGACTTCAAAAATGCTAGAAATGAGGAAAAATATGAATGTATATAAATGTCCATAAACCATTAAGTTCACAATTAAAGAAAAGAAAGGAAAAAAAAAGAAGGAAAGAAAGGTCTCTACCAGAAGTTAAAGAATTGTTTCTCTTGGAGTTCAAAAGATTCTTACCTTCTCTTCTCAGCAGTGTTAGGTGGGGTCATCTGGAGTGTGATGCTTGCCCCACCCTCAGGGTGGGTTTGCTAAAGAGTGAGAGGTAATCCCATGGGCGGAACTCCTGGAGGTGGGGATTAGGTTTAGGTGGGTTCCAGGCTCTTTTCTGAATGCTAGTTGGTCTGCAGATTTTAAATCAGTGCACCTTGAGGGCCCAGAAATTGCTGGTCCACATTGTAAAACTGCACCCCTGATATCTCCCCTGGGTTCCACTCGTGAGGTGGAACCACCAACTCTTAGTCCACTCTGTCACTGGAAGCTCATACATTTTCTGGTCTCAGGTTCAGTCTCCAAACTCAATCTCTCCCACCCCCATTCTTTTGTGTTCCCAAAAAGGTGTATGTCTCCCAGCTGTTCATGCAAGCAACCAGATTTGCAATGGAGGGGGTAAGCTGAGTGGGTTTCACAACTGCTTGTTCACTATGTAAACTTCTCTCCATGCTTGAATTTTTTTTTCTGGTCTCTTAGGTACATTCTATGTTGTGCAGTGTGGGTCGGCCAGGCCTGTAATTCAGGCCAAACTCAGGTTTGCAAGAACCAGCTCCCCTATGCAGGGTCTCTAAAATGGTGCCTTTCTCTGTCCTCTGCACATAGCCAGGAGACATTTGGCTTCTTTCCCACAGAAGGATATTGATCAGTATGCCTTTTAGTTTAGTCAGGCAGTGTCTTTGATCTTAAAACTCTCTGTACCCAGACATACCTAAGGCCTCCTAAAATGCAGGTTCCTTTAATCCTCTGATTCCTCCATTTTGCTCATGGAGAGACTGCTTTGGTTGGTGCCTCCAGCCATGGCAGCAGCTTTGACACTGGAGATTTCTTCCTTATTCTATCATATCCAACCTCCTGTGTCCCTGATCTTCTTTGAATGTCCAGTATTAAATTCCAGTAAAGACTCCCCATCCCCATTGTTTTCAACCCACCTTGCTAAGAAGATACCTGTCTTCTTTCTTGGTTTCATGCCACATAGCAGACAGGAAAGCGGACTTCCCTATTCCGCCATCTTGAAACTGCCAGATTTGTAATCTTGATCTAGATAAATATATACCTGAACAGGGTGCTCACATTCTACTTGAGGTTACACAGAATTAAAATCAAAAGAAACATTACAAATCTAATTACTTCATTGTTACATTAAAAATGAGAACAATGAGGCTCCTATACTAAGAGATCAGCCCAGTGATACACAGCAATGTACCCATATTATCCAGAGCAGAGTAAGGCATCTGATGTTCATTCTCAGGCTCTTTCCATTAGTCCAGGCTGGCTTTCCAAGTCGAGTACAAATAGTTTGTTTCAAAAAAATCAGAGAAAAGCATATCCAACATGTAAGATTAGGCTGGAGCATTGGAATACTTTACAATTCAGCTAGGTGAAGGAAGGGAAGATTTTTAGGAAGTGAAAGCATGTCTGTTTCACAGAAGACTGAGAATCTATTGAGGGAAACAGAATTTTTCAGAGAGCACCAGGTGGCTACATGAGTTTCTATAATCATTTAACAAAAATTATTGAACATTTATTCTGTAATTAGTGTATTAGTCCATTTTCCAGTTCTATAACAAAATGCTTGATGATTGGTGCTTTATAAGAGGAAAGGTTTATTTCACTTACAGTTTCAGGTCTCATTTGTTCAGCCTCTGATGAGGGTATCATGGTGGGTTACCTCATGGTGGGACTGCATTGAAGAGGGAGGTACTGCATGGAAAGATAGGAAGCCAGAGAGATGGGGAGGGTCCAGCTCTTCTATAATAATGTCTCTTATGGGAATAAACTGGGGTCCCATGGGAGCTCCACTAATCTCTTCTGATGGAATATCCAGTAGGCCCCATCTTCCAAACTTCCCACCTCTGTTTATTCCTACCACATTGGGGACAAAGCTTCCCACATGTGAACCTTGGGGGAAAAATCAGATCCGAACCTTAGCACCAGACCTACTGTTTTCTGTGCACCTAATAGGACAACACAGAGGCCTGACCTATGGAGCTTATGTTTCAGTAGTAGAAGACAAATACCAGCCGATAATGTCTAAGTGAAGTATATAGAAATTACATAGCATGCTAGAAGATGATAAGTAAACAGTGCTAAGGCAAAGTAAGGCAAAGGGCAAGGGAGAGTTAGCACTTCTGAGTATAAAATACATCAGCGTAGGTCTCAGAACAATGGTGAGGATTCCAAACATGGGAGGGAGTTCGCCAAGTGCAGTCTGAGGACAAAGCGCCTAGGCCTGGGGAAAAGCCAAAGCGAAGACCCAAGGTAGGAGCATGTCTTGAACAGAGCACAGCACAGTCAGGCTTTCTAGGAAAAGGTCAAAGACAGGAGAAGAAAGGTCGAGTCCTGGCGACCAGCACAGGGGAAGCCCAGAGCTCCCCTCCGTCTCCGCCTTTCCCTCTGAGTGAAACGGGAAGCACATAAAGGGTTTTGAGCAGTGAGTGACATCATCTGCTTCACATTTTAAAGGTCATTCTGGCTGCTGCGTTGAAAGTAGATTTTAAGTATAGAAATTGAGAAAATGATTAAATGGAGGTGAGAGCTGATTGTGTGGTAGTAGGTGTGTTCAAGTGCTGAGAAGTAGTTGGGTTCTGGGTCTGTTTTGAAGTCAATTTCCTGAAGGACTGGATTGCTGAGGGAAAGAGAGAGTACAAGGATGCTCTTTGGAGGAAGTGGGTGCTCAAGAAGTAAATCGTATCCAGGAGAAGGGGTGATATGGCTGAGAGGCCACAAGAGACAGGACTGAGAAGCCATCATGTTGTGTGACAGCACTCACAGGGACCTGCTCAGAGAAGGCCATTCCTGCAGCCTGGCAGAGGTGACACCTGGATGAAAAGGTTTTAACTGGAAAAGAGGAAAAGCAGGTCCAGAGGAATTGGAGTTGGCAGTAGGACCATCCCACATGAGAAATTTTTCATCAAGGAAAATTCTAGCTGGAAGGGTCATTTGGGAGGAGAGAACTTTTGTTCCTCTCAGTTAAAAGAATGTTTGCTGGGGCAGAGTTGCATGCCTATAATCCCAGCAACTTAGAAGAGTGAGGCAGGAGGATCTCCAGTTTAAGGCCAGCCTCAGGAATCCAGTGAGACCCCGTCTCGAAATAAATAATAATAATAATAATAATAATAATAATAATAATAATAATAAAAAGGTCTGGTGATATGGCTCAGTGATAGAGAACCCAGTTCAGTCCTTAATACCAAGAATGAAAAAGAATATTTGTTTAATGAAGAAATCATTAGTAGGTTGAACAAAATTATAGACTACTTTCAACCTTTTTGGGGATTGGTTTAAAATAAATCTATTTAAGAAAAGTGTTCGTTTTCAACTATAATTCAAACACATTTTAACTTAGTTGTATTGACTTATTTTATCAAAAGCCATTGTAGGTGCCTACCATACCAATAAAAGTGTCGACTTTAAAATTATCTCCCAGCTTACATTTGAATTATTGGTGCATTTCAGTCCTAAGAAAGTATCTATACTTTCTTATTTCTCATCATTGCTTCTGGTAAATTGAAATGAAATGTATCAAAACCACCAGTCTCTGAAATCGCCCTCGTTTCTGGAAAGTTTTTAAATTACTGATTAATGAATGTTTCAACTATTTTAAGTTTACATGTCTATGGTGTGGTGATCTGTGGAAAAGGAAACAAAGACATTTAGCTAGATGATATCACAGGTTTATTGTACACTGTTATAAACAGTCAGGGTCCCAACAGGAAACCAGAAATGGTCCCGCTTATTTCAACAGAGAGTAATCAATAGAGAGAAATGGTAAATAGATAATGGCCGATTAAAAGGCTAAGGAGGAACTTGGAGGTTACTTTGGGGCCATGGTCTGAAGACATTTTGAAACCCTCACACAGCAGGTGAGTCAGAGATGGAGCCTTGGGGAAGTGATAAGTTTTCAAGAGCAGAGCCCTTGGGGATGGGATCAGTGCCCTTGTGGAGGAGAACAGAGAGGGATCCCCCACCCTTCTGTGGTGTGGGGACACAGCAAGAGGCAGGAAGTAGGCCCTCATCAGGAATGGAGCCTGGTGGCACCTGAACCTTGTATTTTACAGCCTCTGTAACTATGAGGACTATATTTCTGTTGTTTATGAGCCACCTGGTTTATAGCAGCCCGGATGGACGAAAACAAGAGGTAGAGTGATTACTAGAGATCAAAAGGGAAAAGTTAAGTAATTAGAAGAGAAAAATGTGGAGGCAAGACCCCACAAAACAAGAATTCAGACTTCTCCACAGGTAATATGAATGCTGATAAGGATTCAAGTAATAGAATACACTATTCACAATTAAAGTTTTAATGGCTTGTATAAATGTGAGAAAAAAACATTTGGTACAAAAAAATATTCATGGAGACAATAATTTTGGGTACAATGAAGCATAATATGCGATATGTTATGGCTTGAATATGAGATGTCTCCCCAAAATTCCTGTGTTAATGAATGATGTGAACTGACCTGATGGTGAGAGCTGTGACCTAATCATTGGATTAATCCATTTGATAGAGTAACAATAGAATGGACTGGTGGGGACTATAGGCACATGAGGCATGGATGGAGGAATTTGGGTCACTGGGTGTGTTGCCTTTGGGGTTTTCCCTTGTACCTCACTCACTCTTTTCTTCCAAGAGCTCAGCGACTTTCCTTCTCCATGACCTTCTGTCATCGTTCTCCACCTCACCTTAGATCCAGAGCGCTAGAGTCATCCTGCCATGGGCTGAATCTCTGAAACTGTGAGCCCAAAATAATCTTTTCCTACTCTAAGTTGTTCTGTCCAGATATTTGGGTCATAGTGTCAAAAATCTGACTAACACAATATGTATCATGCTATTAAGAATAACGTGCATATTTTGCTAGAGTCTTTTATGGTCTATGAGTATGGTAATACGGAACATGGACTATGTAACTTTAGAAATATATAGCTGAGGGGGTCATGTTTCCCAACTTGTGGTGATACCTAAAGAGATCAGAAGAGAGAACCTGAGTAGCTGGGATTAACCCTGCTCAGAGCCCAGTTGCCACCACATGTGTTATTGTATCCCAGAGCATAGGAAAATTTGGAAATGCTACCACTTCAAATGCTACCAGTACCAGCTGCAGGTACATGGATTAAAGGGCTTTTTTTTTTTTTTTGGTAACAGTGAAGATAGGAAACTAGATGGGAAAGAGTGAGTCTGTCCTTTTTCCTCGTGCCTTACAGTCTTCTAGTTCTCATATTGTAGAGTCTGACCTAGAGACAGCTGGGAAAGGAGAAATGGAATTTCCAAAGCCTTATACCAAACATCACAATGTACAGAAGGATGGGTTTTTACTATTTTGCTAAAACTGTCTTGTTGTGCTCTGGTCATTGATCTTTAAATCTCAGACATGGAGTTGCCATGTCTGCATTACTACTTGATGAGCCCGGGACCACTTATGCAAATTCATTATCACCTTCAGGATGTGGGGATCCCACTGATCAAACTCAGAACTAAATGCCTTGCTCTCATCTCTGACATTTAATCGAGCTTCCGAGCTGCTTCCCTTTCTTCACCACAGAAAAATCAATGCAAAAGTCTCAAACATGTTTGAAATAGCCCTTGCCCTTCTCTTAGGAATTCTCATCTGACTTCTCTTGTGTTGTTCCACGTGTATGTGCACATGGTGGGCTTCCAACCCTACAAAGTGCCTTCACAGATGTCATCTCACCTGAGTCTGGGAAGGATGATGAGGTGCAAGGAGAAAAGTTACAGGTCTTATCAGGAGGGAGTACAAGGGTGTGTCAGGGATTGTCAAGGGCATATTAGAAAAGATCTCTCTTCTTGGGCCAGGTGGCGTTTACAGTCCTCCCACTCTGCAGCTGCATTAGCTGGACTGGCCATGCCTGTGGTCCCGCTCTCCATGTACTACTGAGTGGTATTTGTATTTAAAAGGGTATCTGATTGTGGTCTCCTCCTAGAGGGTACTCTTATTTTACTTTCACAATAGCAAAGTTGTAACCATGTGTCACTTTTGTCACTACAAGAACTGGTGCCCTGTATGGAGATCACAGAAAAAGGGAGAAAAAAATGATGTTTTGTTTTTTTTTCTTTTCTTAATCTGCATTCTTCCTTTCCATTGAACTCAGAAAGACTCCATCATAGAGACATCTGCTTCAACCTCCATCTGTTTCCAGGAAAAGCTTTTTAATATCTTGCTCAAGAAAACAAAATGTTCTCAAGAAATTGCTAATACACTGCCCTTTGCTGATGGCCCATTGGTGCCACATCTAGCTGACCGAGGCAGGCCCTCCCGCTGCATTCTCCAGGCTCCCAGGGGGCGCTGACCACAGGATGCCCTCAACAGGGGCATCAGGAGCCCTTTGCATTGTGATGGATCTGGGTTTTTTGTCCTCTATTATACATGAATATCTCTGGAGGAAATTTCATGTGTTCTTCTCCGGAGACCCAGTTTTGACGTAAATATTGAACAGAAAAAGAGGATGTGGAGGAAGAGGCTCCTAGAAAAGGAGGAGACGGCCTGACTCTGAACAGATCCTGCTGCTGGATAGAGGGAGGCTGGTGCCTTCCCACAATGCCCTTCTTAGAGGCTGCCCCTCTCTTCCCAGCGCCAGCCTGAGTGTGCTCTTTCATTCAAGGCTGACCTCCATCCTCTTACTGCACATTGTCAATAGTTAATAACATCTAATTCTCTAATGTGTATTTGCTCTTTGTCTATCTTTACCACTCGTATAAGCTCTTGGAGAAGCAGATCCCACATCCCTAGTTCCTCATTGTTTCTGAAAGCCAAGCCCAGTGCCTGGTACAGATGTCAAGGCCCAATGCATTTGTGTAGGTGGGTGAACAACTCAATGTGTAGTACAAGTGAGATTTGTATGCTTTAATTCTACCAAGACGGAAATGTATTATACATGTCAGGAAAGGCCTGATAAATTATTAAACTGTAATTCAATATTTTACATTTCATATCGATGTTTTCATTATCATAATTCAATTAGTCGCAAATAGTGGGATTTTATGTTGATTTTTTTTCAAAGTGCCCTAATAATTTCCCATTAAATCAGCAATAACAAAAATGTTTATATGCCTTTTCTGATCTAAAGAAGCAATAAAAACACTGCAGCTAAATGACAATTTAATAATGTGAAGTTTCATTTGCAAATCTTTCATTTCTTTGTGTTCCCAGTGACACTGTCTTCTCATTTTCCCCAGTGATTTCTCATCTTTAGCTTTAAAATGGAAAAGTGATTAAACATGTCAAGACAAATAACTCTCCATTTTAGTTTTTCAAATAAATTAGAATTTCACGGACCTTTTGAAAACAGTCATGTGGACATGTTTAATAATAACCACATCAGCATCTAATGGAGCAAGTTTCCACCAAGCTTCAAAGACCTCTGATACTTTTATAAATCCATTTTGAATGATAGCTGAAAAAATTAAGTTCAGCTCATCACTAGCGTGCCACTGATGATAACAGTTGTTCAGTGACTCCATTCCCCACCACAGATTATGTGCACAACAGGGACCTGTCCTAAGTGTATGGATGAAAAGAAAATAGTTTTCACATTGCTAAGTTCAATCACATCTTGTTCTGCTGGCCTGAGGTTCAGCACAATTAACCTGTTCGTTAGCTGTAAATAAGATGGGACATAAAGTGCTGGTTTAATGCAGGAATTAGTGCATTTGAAAAGAAAACGTAGATGTGTGTGTGTGTCTCAAGTGATTTTTCTTCAATATTAGAAAGCATTGGCAGTGCCTAAACCCATGGTAGGAGCTGAATGACGGAGTTTTCTGTCTCTCTCACTCTCCCTTCCTTTATGTGCCAGAATGAATTATGTCCTGTTGAGCAGCTCCTGGGGGCCATGCACCAAGGAATGCACTTAGAAGATAACAGAGGGGTATAAAACAGGCTCTCTAAGCAGAAAGAGTTTATTCTGTAAAGAAGGAAACAGATCGCAACAAAAAATTACAACGCAATGTAATAAATTCCATAAAAATGATATAAAAGTTGTTTTATGTATAAAGAAAAGAGCAACTTGCTTCCCAGAAGGTTCAGTGGTGGTTTGATGGAGAAACTAACATTTGATCTGACACATAAAGGAAAGGTCAGGAGTCTGGATTTGAGCAAGGGGTTGAGATTCTAGCTTGGCACAAAGAACTGCTTCTCCCAGGTGCAAAACGGGCGCTGCCTTGGGCTACTTTAGGGGCTCCTGGAGCAAGTAAGTTACAGGGAAGAGAAGCAGGAGCTACTTAAACTAATTCAGGCTGGGAAGGCATGTGTCTTAGGGAATTTAGATTTTACTCTATGGGTAGTGGCTAGAAGTGTTTAGGTAATAGAATCATACCATCAACTTTGCATTTCAGAAATGTGATTTTTCTTGCAGTGTTTAACTCATATCGTCAGTTTTTAAAAATATCTGCATTTGAAATTAAGGTTGAAATAAAATAAAAGTAGGTAAATCAAGCATTTAGAATGTCAGCTACACATTTATCCCCAGTACTTAGATATTGCTTGTTTGGGGTAAAGTATTCTCAGAAATAACCTTTTATTTTTAGACACGCAATGAAATCTATTCACTTTTCAATTTAGTTTGAACTTATCAGTTTTCCTATTAATATTTAAAAACATAGAGAACATGGTAAAGTAATTTCCATGAATGGCCCATCTGTATTTCTTTTCAGTCATAACTACATTTTCTGAAGGCCAGAATCAGTGTCTGACCTATATGTAGTTGTTTTCACACCTACAAATTTATGTGTGCAATATGACTGACCCAGGTATCTAAACAAACCACAATTAATCATGCATCAAATAAATTGACCCTTTTGAGTAATGCTATAGTCCTGCTTCACGACTCAGAACATGTGATGAGGGAATACTACCACCACGTAAATGGACATCCAAGCACATAAGGAGCAGAACTTTACTGAAGAAATCAGTATACCTATTACCCATCTATGAGTCATACTTCTTTAGAGACATGATTCAAAATTTCTTTTTTCTTTCTTTTTTTTTTTTTTTGTCTTTTTGGTGCATAACCTACAAAACAGAAGTGACACAAAATTTCCAAAGGTGTTAGTTACCTGGCATTGAGTAGTTCAGAAAGTGTAATTTGTAAGATTCTGAAAACATAAAAGTTTTGCTTGGATGAGTTTAATATTACTTTCAGCTATCCGGCCACTGAACCACTGTGACTGACAAATTGTTCTGTCAATATCACAAGTAACTGCAAGCAAATATAGCTGTTTCCTTAAATACTAGCACAAAAGTAGAAATGGTTTCCAGGATACTTTCAGTTGATGTAAAAATAAATATTTACTATACAGACCCTTAATATAAATAATGTTGAATAGTCAATATAGTGACCTTTGATATAAGTAATGTTAAAGAATGTTTATCAATTATTATATCCAGCTCATCTCTTTCATTTATGTTCATTTTCATGTACTTAGAAACCAAATATTATTATTAAATTAGGGAAATATGGAATAAAATGACCCAGTTGACCTCTGGCTCAGAGGAGAAAAAGATTGCTAGGGGCTTATAATCACAGAAGTTCCATCCAAGATACGGATCACATTGTGGAAGCCTTCTGTTGCTGTCAAGATTTTATTTTTGATTAGTAATACTATATTTTAGTGACAACCAACTACCTTTATTAGTTAACTGTATTTTTTAACATCGACAGCTTTGTTGCACACAATGAGCTCATCAAAGGAAACGTAGAGATTTAAAACCCTGAAAGACTTCCAAATTTAACAAACAAGATAAAAAATTTCACTATAACTACTATAATATGTGTATGTATTTAAAATGTGTAAGCTGTTTAATTTTTTTTGTTGTTGTGGAGGAAGCAACATGTAAAGTAAAAGTGTTTGGAGGTAGCAGACTGGGATTCAGGAAGGGTAGTGACATCACAGGGAACAGAATGCTCAGTTGCACAGAGATGATGCCATGCTCAGGAGCCAGAGGACAGGAAGAAGCAATGAATCTGTTGGTCAGTAGAGAGCAGAGCATGAAGAATTTTGCATGACAAATAAAGAAAGCACTGGAAAAGTACTGAAGGATTTGTGGAATAGTGCAGATGTCATTCATTCATTCATTCATGTTCCTCCTGGTACTTTAATATGTGACATAAAGGACAAGTAAGTCTCTTCATGGGAAAGAGTTATATCCTTGATAATACCCTTTGGATGGCCTAACTTTTGGGCACAAATATGTATGAGATGAATGTCTATATATATATATATATATATATATATATATGGAATATGTATTTATTTATCACTACATTCTTGGAGTCAAGTTGAGTGGCTGTGTAGTAGGAACTCAGTGTCAACATGATGACTGTATTTTAAGATCCACCCAGCATTTTTCCCCAAGATAGAGTTTTCTGAGTATCTTGGCACAAGTTTTGCTCCAAGCCTAGTTTAAAAGAAAAAGAGCTGACTCTGCCATCCATGTGTTCTCTCACAGCTACGCTGGCACTTTTCACTGAAGTACCTGCCAATGTCTTTACTAGGACCCGCTGATCTTCCCTTATAGAGGTGTTTTTGCTTCATTCAAAACTGAAATATTTTCCTGAGAGTCATCCATTCTAGAATGCTCTTACTTATGCATGACTGTGCAGATTTTACCCCAGTGAAATCTCATGAGGTTTACTTGATGAGTCTTGGTTCCTTTTTCTTCAAGAGAAACGCTAATGCTGTCTTTTGCATGAATTATCTGTTTTGATTTTCTCTCCACTACAGAACAAAGAAGGAAAACACAGGAAGTGTGTGTATTTTATGATCATATTCATCAGGGACTTGAATTGGACCTTGATTTGCTACTAGAGGATACACTATGAATGGAATCGTTATCCTTAAACAAATCAATAACAAAGAACAAAACCATTGTCTTGTACCTATACAGTAAAAGTATCTTTGGTAATCCTGTGCCTGCCTTTTAGAAACTGACAAATGCTCTCTCTCTCTCTCTCTCTCTCTCTCTCTCTCTCTCTCTCAGTAGTAAAGGTTTATCAATATTCTCCTCTGGGGTGGGTGAAAACACCCATTTATAGCTAGTCCATTAATGACCCATCTGTATTCTTATGTGGCTTAGTGTTTATGTGACTCCATACATCACTGACTTACACTTCATCTTTAGATTATCCGCAGAGCTCTTTTAGCAACAGAAAAAAGTAATTTGTCTTTTAACTATTATTATGAATAATGTTGTGTAGTGCAAAATAAGAAAAGAAAAAAATTCTTTTCATAAGCTAATAGATGTCCTTGCATCTGATCTGTTAATAATTAGTCAATTCATCATCAATGGCAGAAGTATCTGCATGGTTTGCACATGAGTATAGACAGGTACACACTTAAAAATGGTTACGTGTTTTCTAGGAGTGGACCTACGCTGGGTGTCTTTGGTTATAATTGTCCTTTTATACAGAATCAACTGGCTCTTTCCTTTTCTCTGTTTCCACCCATCAGTCAGATCACAGCATGTGGGCTGAATAACATGTCAAATTCGGGAGATGTTGTAATAGTTAACCACCACCCCCAAATAATTACTGGGTTTTAGCACGACTAAATGCACAAGTGTCTGTAATTTGGGCTAATGTGTGTCAGCTGGACCAAGCAAGCGTGAAAACACGCCTGACTTCTAGGAAAAGAAGAGCCACCCACTCTCTGGCACAAGCAGATATATTTAAAATGTTTCCCCCCCAAAATACGTGTCATACATAAGAAGTGGCCTTGAGCAAGGGAAACTTGATTTTCTCACTCAGGGGCCTTCACATCAGTGGAATTAGGTTCCAGTCTGCTCCAGGCAAGTCTCATCTGGGCACCAGTGGCTTCCCCAGGTCAGCCCTTCTAAGAGTAACATCGGAAGCAAGAAGCTAAATCATTCAATGATAGACCTTTGTCAGGGAAACTAGACTCAGGCTAGGAAAGCATCCCTCCCCCGGGGCACAACATTTGTACCGACCAAGAGCCTCTAAGGAGTGTCTCCAAGCAGTTCATGGTGACAGGAGCTGGGAGGGAAGGAGCCATGCGTCTCGGGTCATACAAGTCGGAAAGGAGTTCGACCAGGCTCAGCAAGAATGGAAGCAAACCTGCAATATCTTAAGTTGTCTCCTTAGCATGTCTGAGAAAAGATTTTGTGGCAAACTGGTAAAAATGATAACACAGCATCCATCATTAATAACTTAAAATATGTGACATCTTTTTTAATATGCTATTTTTATTATTTTAGTGAATTTATAATATTTATAAGTACTTTAAAATACCTTATTACTATATTTTGAATTACTTAACCAATTTCTCCTTTGAAATATTCTTTAACTTCCTGTCTTCTATGGTTAGGGAGAAACTACTACCTTACAAAAGTACCTTTGATTGTTCTGGCATACAATTGTTAACTTCTCATCTTGCTGGGGAATTTTTTACGTGATTATCTCATTATTCCAAAAAAGTTGTAACTTTCTCTAGGGCAGGCAGTGTGGTGTCTAGGACAAAGCTTTGTAGTTAGGCATTGGAGACACTTCTGAAAATAAATACATCCAATATCAATGAAATGAGTGAGCTTCTGGGATTTCTAAATTGGACATCTCCCCTGGCAGAACACAGTAAGCACCTTGTACCTACCTCCCTTTTCCCATTTTCTATTCTTCAACAAAGTTGTTTTCACTTTTTCTCAGAGTCAGGCATTCGATTGTACAAGGTTGAATTTACGAATAGTCAGTTGCATTCTGAAACTCAAGATAAAGCCAAACGCAAGGAGAAAATGAAAATCTGTTCTACTGTAAATCCCTCCACAACGAGAGAGATACATATTGACTTTTTTTTGGTAGCAGAGGCAGACGTGACAGGTGTTTATGCCTGAAATGTTCCACAAATAAATGGGAGGCTTTATTCTCAAGTGACCCTGGCGTGCTCATGTGGAAAGAGCAAAAGCATAATTGAAAAACAGGTATTTGGTTGCCATATTTTAGTGAGTAAAGACTCAAAGGGGGACAGTTTGCAACTATTTCTCTATTTTTTTGTATTTTGAAAGCCAGGTATGAGAGCTGTCCTTGTTTGCTAGGACGGAGTTTCCAGCGCAGGCTGGTGACTCACCATGGGGCAAGCCAGTAGCTACCCACGAGTGGACTGACTTGGTTCACTGCGGATGAATGCAATTGTGCAACTCCCGCAAACACCTGGATCAAAAAGGCTTTTGTGAAGCATATGGTTCCCATTCAAGTGTGCTTTTATTTTAGTTTTTAAAACTACCTACCAACATAGCAGTTAAATTTATTCGTAACAGTAAAAAGTAATTACATGGAGAGAGGAATACCATTTAAAGAAACATAACATTTTGGTCTAACAGATCTTTAGAAATGGAAATGAATATTAAGGGTACTTAGTTAGCACTCTTGGTTTTGAATATTAGCAGGTTGAAGACCAGGGAGACTGGGGCTGTGGCTCAGTGGTAGAGAGCTTGCCTCATACATGCGAGGCACTGGGTTCCATCCTCAGCACCACATACAAATAAAGATATTGTGTCAATCTACAACTAAAAAATAAATTTAAAAAAAAGAAAGTTGAAATCCAGGAGAATTAAGAGATGAGGGTTTGTTTTTTTTTTTTTCAGTTTATACTTTATTCCCTTCGCCATGTTGTAGATTCTCACTTTAACAGTGTGTAGTGGGCTGAGCAGACACCTGGGACTAGGGTACAATGGGCCTTCCCCTAGTTTTGCTGTTTGGTGCTTTTCAATGGCTCCTTACTGCTGCTTTAGGGACTTCACATTTATCCTAAGACTTGATAAGAAGATTTAGTATTTTAAGAATCATTTTAATTTCCTTGGATGAGAAAGTAATTTTCTTAAACTCCTAATCTCATTGCCTGAGAACTTGCCAGAGACAAAGTGAATCTTGCTAGACAGTAACTTGTAGCTGTTCCAAGCAGACCAATTAAGTTGGCATCTCAACCTATGCATTACTGCAGGCTCCTCAAGGGATTTTGATTGAGACTCCTGTTTATAAACCCCCGATCAACTCCAACATTGTATTTCAAATCTGAGGGAATTTGATGGTAAAATAATTTGTCAAGTTTTTAAGCAAACCCAGTAGTGGTTTTATAACCCTATCTAGAATTCCCACAACTGTAAGACTGCTTTTTTCATTTCATTTTCTTTCTTTCACTTTTTCTCTCTGGCAAAACCTAAATGCAATCTGACATTTCCTTTTCTCAAATATTTTCTTCCATACAACTTTGACCTTAACATTAATGCTCAATATCCTTAACTCTTGTTAGCCCCATATCTCTTAAATCTTCATGTGCAAGAAAGACTCTTCATTTTCTTGGTCAAAATTCCCATAAAGATGACATAATGCTCCACCTCCAATATCAAATGCCAAATTTTTGATGATGAAGTTGATTTTTCTCTATCATTTATAATCATGATTACTTTCCTGATTAGATGACACAATTATAAAACGGACTACAAACCCAAAATGTATGTGTAATACTAGATTTTAAAATATTTCAAGTAACACCTGCATATAATGTCAAAGGTAGACATTAAAAATCATACACAGGAGTTATTGATGTTATTTTAATATCTCTGATGACAGTTTCAAATGGAAGTAGTTGCTATGATAAATATGGAGTTTTTCCCTAATTAATTCAGACATGAGGAAAGTTACTAATTGCCTAATTTTTCCTTAAATTCCCTTTGGCATATACGTATTTATAACCTTCATAATATTCCCAGATGGTAAAGGTTATGTTTGATTTAAGTTCATTTCTAAAATGTCTAAGCAGTTTATACTCTACTGAAAAAGAACAAAGTACATGTGAAGACTTGGAAGATTTAAATATCATAGATGTTTAGAGCTACATTTCCATTATATTGGAGTTATTTTTTTCATTGCTAAAATTGGAAAAAAATGAAAGCTTTACATGTTCTAAATTGAAAGATATGTTCTGGAAATGAGTATATTTTCCCTGTTACTGAGAAAATAATTTTAATGCATTTGACATTTTTTTTCAACAGACTATTACAAATAAGTTATAAGATTGAAATTTAGTTCATTCCCTTTCTTAAAGCTCTTGTATAAATATTGACTCCAGCAAGAAAGAGTATTCAGGATTGTAGTCAGCATTCTGTATCAGATAGGATGCAATGGTACCTGGTTAGATGAACAACAAAGAAAATTAGTGCCTTTGTAAAATCAAATCAGTGTATCAGTCAGGGGAGATTATTCTCACTCTTTCAAATGGCTACACCCAGTGTGCCTTGATGTCCAATGGTAGTAAAAGGAAAATACATGCATTGCTCTGCTGTGTAGATGTGTAAATTGGGGTTCTGATCACTGTGTTTCTGCTTCTTTATACAACTCTAATGAAACCATCTTGGCTTACGAAGATGAACAGATAGAAGGTGGCTAAGTCTATTTTTTTTAATCACAGCCTTTGCATGAATTTGAAGCTCAATTTAACAAGAAAGTAAACTAATGAAAACATGATGAACACAACCGCCTGCAAAGGAAATCAAACAGAGCACTTGAGTCAGGCAGCTTCAGCCGCACAGATGACCAAAAAAACCGGGCTACCTGTGTTAAGGGGACTGCTTGTTAGCCGAATGCTACTGACATTAGTTTCTCTTCTCCTAACTAGTAGATTCAATGAGTAAGTAAATGGGTCTTTGAGGCTTGAATCATGTAGTTGACTTAGTTTGGTGGTAATCCATGGAACAGTTCCATTCCTGCCTCCTCCAGCTGCGTGTGTGGTATGTTCCATGTAAACTGTCTTCTCTATTTCAGAAGCCAAATGAGAGGTTGGAGCTTAGAGAAATGGTCACATGGGCTAACCAGTTTCTGATTAAAATGGAATCAAGAAACTGAGTCAAGCATCATTTATCCGATTTGCCAATTTCTTACATATTGTGTATTATATTATGATCATAAACTTGCCAGTGAAATACATTCCTTGGCAGAAATGGGAATACCTGCAATTAAATAACTCAAAAAGCCACTCATTCAAGATACCATTATTAAGTTCCCGGAATTTTCAAGACATTAGGCCAGACACTGTAGGGAATCCAGAGGTGATTAACATGATATCTCTGCATATGATCTTTACTAATATTAGTTCATTTTAATTTCTGTTTTTATTGCTTTTCTTAATGAGGCTATTCTCAATTGATAATTTTGAAGATAAGCATATTTTTCCACTAATATGTACCAATAACAGCTTTATTTTTTTTTTTTTTACATCTGAGTAAAGAGACAAAGGTTTATTCTTTCCTTGACATTTATAGCATCCAATGTTCCTATGCTCCATAAAAGGTTACCTAAATCAAATTTATTCCAAATGGGCAATATTTAACTTTAAAAATGTCAAAGAAAGGGGAAAAATCTCTGTAGGGCATCATTGAGTTGATTGACTGAATGATAACTAGAGAATGATGAATTATGCATGCCCTTCCCCTTTAAAATATTGGTTAATAAATATATTGATTCTGAAACTCATTCTGTCCTTTACGATAATCATTGCCATATATTTACTTACCTTTTGATTTCAATGTTAATGTTTCATCGGACCAAATATTTTTTAGTCATTTGTTTTTCTGGTGTTACAATTTCTCCATTTGTGTCATCATAAGCATCATGAGATATGTGATTGTTCAGGTGATTATGCATAGCCACAAAGATAGTTATAACGTTTTAAAAAATCAAGTTTCCAGTTGAGAAATTCTGACAGAAAAAAAAATAGGACTATTGAGATGTCTTGAAGCCAAGATCTAAAATAAAATGAGTTCAGGACATATTTTGTCCTTTAATATTGAACTCCAATGCAAGAGCTCCTTCCTGGAGCTCCTTCCATCCCTGTGCCTGAAAGGGCAGACCCAATAACACCTGTATTGTCACTATGGCTTCCTCATGACATGTCATTAATTACGACAGATATCTTCATAAACTGCTGGTCTGTAGCAAAAAAATTGGACTGTCATTCACCTGTGGATTTTTTGAGGTAGGGTTATTTCTTTTATATTTATAGATAAACAAATGAGGGAAAGTAAAGTGGGGGTGGGCATGCATGTGACAGTTGGGACACTGCATCCCAGGAAGTGAGAGGACCAACCCCCTGCTGGGGACTGCAGCAGGAGCTGGGGGAGTTCTGTAGCTGTAAACCCCCGGCAGTTACCATTTCTTAGGGGCTCCATCACTTCATAGAGAACTGGGCAGTATACATGGAAAAGATGTGTTTTTAAGTACAGTTTGATAACCAGGAAATAACACAGAATTATGTAAAGTACTCTATACTTCCAGGGAATCCATCGCAGGCTTGGGAACTAACGGTGTCTAAAACAGGGGAGGGTCCTTTGTCCTCCAGCCTCTGACCATCTTCTCGCGGGTGCTCCTGCGGCACAGCAAACGCGACAAACACGGCGTCCCCTAACCTCCTGTCCATACTTCAGGCAGCACTTTATTGCAGGAGTGCTGTCTCGAAAGGTTTTTTTTCTTTTATTTTTTTAATTTGTATTTCTTCCCAATATCTGGTTACTTGCCTTCTCCTTCACTGATTCCCTCACACACACATCTGTCTTTCCATGGCCGCCATATCCAAACTCATATGATCTCTTAGTGAATGAGTTAGCTTCCCAAACACAATTTTGGGTCCAGATATCTACCCATTGCTTTTAATCCATCCCAAAGATGGCAAAACACAGGCTGACCACACTGCCCCTCCTTCTGTTCCATAGCCCTTCACTGCACACACGGAGGAGGCCAAAGCTGATAGTCAGACAAGGCCTAACCTGTACTTTCTGTCTCTTGATTCTTCTGTTTCAGGACAGAAACAATAAGAGAAAAAGAAACTGTGATTTAAGAACTCTATAACATGGTGAGAACCAAAAATCCACACACATTTTATATTCATATAAATTTACAAGTACCACACACATAGTGATATCATTTACTAACCAGAATTTCAGACTTTATTCCATTTTGGCAAATTAAAGAACTTCTACATTTTTTAAGCCATAAAAAAAAAACCAGATTCTATTTCTGTGACTCATCAAGAAAGTATTAGATGATATTTTAATTCATGACAAAACAATTTCTGTAAACAAACACCATGGATGCTATAAACTTTCGAACTATGCCTGTACAGTACTGGGAACATACTAAAAGTGGGGTTTTCTATAGATTACTCTATAAGAAGCAATACTGATGTGATAATGGTGGTCCTCTGAGATATGAGTTAAGATTCTATTCACATCAGCATGGCTGACGGCATGACAAGGAGGAAACGATTCAGATCATTCAGTGGCGCGAAATGTGCTGTCCAGAGAGAAAGGACCGAGAAGGGCTTGTGGAAACCCAGTCTGCACTTGAGAAGAAGGCCTGCTGCCAGTCAGAACTGTGAGTGACGGGTAGATTAACTGCTGAAGCTTTCTAGCCATTCAAAGAGAAGTTAAATATGAGCTCTAGGATCTGTCTTAAAGCACCCAGGATTAGTCTTTCCAAGATCAAAGATTTTGTCTAATCAGTTTCACCTAATTGAAACTGGTGTTTCTGCTTTTTTTTAAATTTTAACCTCCATCTCTCACCCATCCTTCAAATTATTTTTATTTTAAATTGTTCAGTAGTTTAAATCATTCCAGTTTCTACTCCAGCCTAAAATATTTCTTAAGTCTTTAGACTTTGGCTTAAAGATTTGTTTGGTAATGGACAGTGAATCTTATATTAGATGCTACTACTCAATTTTTGTTTTAAACTATTTGTACATTTCTTATGATTTTTTTTCACAATTTATCAATCAGTCTCACTTTCAATGAACAGAATCGAACCCTCCGCTCAATGAAACCACCAAAAATCAGGTGAAGAGAGAGGAGGGGCACAGAGAGTGGAATAAGATCACACATATAACTGAAGAGGCCAACTCTAGGCCTTGAGGAGTGAGTCCAGAGAGACGATGCAGAAGCAGCACCCCTTAGCTCACCCCAATGGCCTCCTGAGCTTCTGTGGAGAGGCACCACGCAATACAGTTGTTTGACTTTCCTTCTATGTTCATCATAGTTCTCAGGACGCAACACCATGTGAGAGTGTCCTCCAATTAGGTTTGAAAGAAGGAGCTCTCTGTCTCTACTCAACAGAGAGGTTCTGCAAAACTCCCCTGACCTTGCTACCCACCTCACCAACCACTCAGATCACAAACTGCACATCTGGCCTAATGACTGGTCAAACACACCCTGATATCAGATACTGGAGATTAATTACCTGGAGTGGAGGAGACCATGCTTATGCCCCCCCACTGTAGACCAGATCCTAAAGCTTCTCAAATGACCATTTTGAGTATTCAGTAGAAATTTTGTGCTCACCCTGATAGCTAGATCTGAGAGGGGCCCCTCCTCCCAGGGTAATGATTCAGTCTGATGAGGAACTTCTGGAGACACTTGACTCCACAATCAGAAAGCTCATCCTGGATTAGCCTCAACACATAACTGGGCAGGAATTCAAGATCCGTTTACTCCATGGCTTAGAAAATAAGCAGTTGCTCAAAATAAAGGAGGATTAAATTCATTTCCTTGGGTGCTATAGCAGAATACTACACAAAGCTATAAACTTTCAGTTAAGGCACTTTTCAAATACTTGCCTGTCATTGGTCTTTGTGATTAAATTAAGCACTAAACAAACATTTACAAAGAACTCTTGATAGTTCAGGACTTGTGCTAAATGAGTAGCCAATAATTTGTGAAGGAACACCTGTGGAGGAATACCTGGGTGGGGAGACCTGTGAGGAGGCACACAAGGAACAGACACAGACACACAAAGGGCAGGCAGGCAGACAGGATGGAGCGGGCAGAGTGAAGTGGGGAAGAAGAAGTGCACAAGAAGAAGTGCTCCTCCCTGCCTGGGAGTTTATTCACTCAAGAACTCATCCCTCCTGGGACCATGACTGTATTCTAATTAGTATTCCTTTAAACCCGGTGCTAAGGAGCTGAGATAAGGTCCAGGTTAGAATAAACATGGGGCTCCTATCCTCCAAGGGCATTTCCATGGAGACCAGACAGTGTCTTATTACCTTAGAGGGAAGAGGCTGGGTGTTCCAGGTCTGGGAAGCAGGGTACACCTGTGAGGGACATGCTATGGCAGCCAGGCATCCGTGCCTTTGCACAGGAGTTTCCCAGTCACCAGGTATCTCCTAGCAGCCAGGCATCTGTGTCTTTGCACAGAAACTTCCTTGTCACCAAGCATGTCACAATCATGAAGTTTGTAGACCCCAATCCCAAACACAGAAACTCCCACAGTAATTACTATTTTTTTCTTAAAGTATTTGGAAAAACAGAAAACTTATAATATGTGCTGCATGTCATAATCTTTCTTCCTCCTTTTCTCCATCTGCCTTTTACGGGTTGTGTGAAATGAATAAAGTAGACCATCTGTCATATAGATCAATATATACGCATGAACATATACACACACATATAAATACACAAACTGGTCTTGGAATCATACTCTCTCACATTTTCATCTCAATCAGTTTTTCTTCTATCATTTCACTCCTTTATAAAAACTGAATCTTCTTTCATCCTGCTGGGAGGGTATAAGCCATTTATAATAAGGACTTCTAGTTTCTAAATTCAGTGCTTTCTGGATGTAGCTTCCTCTTCTAAAACTTTTTACAATAACATTCTCCTCCTCTTGTGAAAATAAATCATACACCTGAACTTTCTCCCCCCCTTCAACCCCAAACATGCAGGGAAGGACACAGACTTGGTATTTGTGGGCGGGTGGCTCATTTTCTACTGCTGAGATATTAAGTGCATTTGGAGACAGGGAAATCTAGGTGCGGTTCAGGGTGGATATAGGCACATAGTTCTTGTTTTAGCTTCCAATATCTGAAAGCAATCATATCTGGAGCAATTGAGATGGGATATTTGGGTTTTTCTCTCATTGCCTCCATATGTGCAAGAAATTGAAAATATGTGTAAAATAAGAAGTTTGAGTTTTATTACACATTCAATGGAAGACCATGAAGTCTTTTAAAAAGAGAGAAATGTATTAAGAAACTTGCATTGTGTTTAAAAACAGACACTTGGAGTGCTTCATGGAGAATAACTTGGGAGAGGATAACCAGAATGGGAGGGAATTTAGGTAGCTAGTTCCACAGAGAAAGAAAGTCTTGATTTGGTGTAAGATTTAGTGCACACAAAAATAAGTGAGTAGTTTGGAAATAGGGCTTAGAAGTAGATCAAACAAGTTGCTAATACGTAAATTTAGAGACTTAGAGTAAGGAGACATCGAGGACAACTTCCTTGTCTCAAACTAGGGTACATAGTTGTAATGCACTAGGAGAGGAGCAAAAACACTGGGGAGAACCAACCAGGTTTGGAGGAAAAAGAGAATGGAGAGATCCTCTTTGTGCCCATAGTCAAGGATGGCGTTCAAGACGTCTAGCAGTTGGTATGACATGACTCATCTGATCACCATAGTTGCTACCAGAGGTCATCCTCTAGCTGTGCCTGGGACCATCCATGTGCTGTTAGAACTTGATAAGTTTCTGAAAGTCCCAGTGAGATTCCAGGAAGTTCATAAAAGCCCAAAGATGAGAAGAAGCAGTGGAATCTCAAGAGGCTTGAGCAGTCATCTCCTGCTGAACACCGGCCTAGCTAGCAACGTCAGGGAGGCAGGAGAGCACGCAGATCTGGACCTCAGAGCAGTTGTGCAGGGTGGGGATGTGAGGAGGGTAGTCCATGGCTGTGTGAGTGGATGAAGCAGCTACACAGAGAACAGAACAGCCAGGACGGATTCTCCAATAAACAGAAAGTAGCTACTGGATCAGGAGCCAGCAAAAGAAACTGGGAGGGTATGACTAGTAGCAAAGGAGAAAAACAAGGATGTATGATTTGGGACAAGAGAAAAAATATGCAACAGTCCTTTTGGAAAGTAGAACAGAACAACCTGATATAGCAGTGTTCAGTGGCTGAAGTTCATGGTTCACACTCAAAGTGAAACACAAATACAGATCACCTAGAGAGGGTGGATAATTGCCTTCAGCAATGGTCATTTTGTCCATCAGAGTAACAGGTGGAAGAATGGGCAAAGAAGATAAGAATGATAAGCTGGGTGAGAAAGGAGAGCACTGACCTCACGGAGGGGAGAGGGGATGGATCCAATAAATAAAACCTCTATTGAGTTCTAACAATGATGGGACTGGGGCTGCAGGCATAAATTATCTGAAGGATAGCACAATCTGTGACAAAGGAATGTTTGCAGTCAAAACACCGGTGAGCTGCTTTCTGGTTATGACAAAGGCACATTGTCTCCATTTGAATGTGGTAAGGGGATGGATTAGAGAATGTGGTTGTTGAGGGGAGGGTGTCAGGGCCTGTGATGTCAGAGTCTGTGATGGGCCCTCCTCCATGTGTCAGCCTATTAGAGACTGTCTAGTCACAGGTCAGGAGAAGGCCACTGGCCACGTGGGTGGCCAGGACCCAGACAGTCTCTAGGTTTTAGCCCAAGTACCACCAAGGAAAAAATAGAATTCTTTCAGTTTCCCACCAATTTGTAGTTTGAGACATTCTCACTCTATTTTTACAGACATAAAACCCTAGAGATTTTTACCATCTGGTAATCAGACCCCTTTTGGACCAACTCATCAAAAAGTATGTGACAATATGAACATTGTGTTTTCTTGGAAATTACTTTTGCTATTTGAATGCACTTTGGAGTACATCTCAACTGTGACTGAGTACACATTCAGTTTCGCTGTTGGTCACTGGGTAGTCCTCTGAGTCCCTATTACAGTCCCTCTGCTCCCTGCCTCCAACTTCCCTTCTAGAAGCACACGTTGTAGATATTGGCTCCTGTGATATTTGTTAGAATTGATGGCATGAACGTTCCAAAACAATTTCTACAACTTCAGTTGAAGCTATATTTTTAGTTTGCCTTATACTTAATTATGGCAACCAATTATTTTTAAACATAAATATCAAATATTGAGTTAAATATTAATTCCATTAGAAATATTTCATTTTGTCTTTAATAATTACCAAATATTGCTGGATACTCAGGGAGTGCTGTATAAATTAACATTTTAATTTATAATAGAAATAAAGTACATAGTCTTTTTTATGGCCCAATGGGATTTTTAAAAATCCATTAATTAATTTTAAAAGAAACTTATTTGTATTATAAAATATGCTTTTATAATTTTTCTTCTTTGGCGGTTAAAGATGTGTTCCCACAGTGACTTTTAGAACGAAGTCTTACTATTTCAGTGCTATTGATCTGTGCTATTTTGGCACAATTGGTTGCAAGATTGTCAACAGGTTTTGACCTGCCTGGGTCTAGGTTTTCACTGCTGTTAAATATACATCAGACACTATCAAAGTGAAATGAGGAGGGTCAAAGGAGATGATGAAAATAATACTACTTTGTAGAATTATAAAAATTTCTAAAGCACAGAGCACTCTCGTCTGTGCTGCTGTGGCTTCTAGGTTTTTACATGCCATCTGTGAGTGAGGTCCAACAGCTTTTCTGTTTCTGTACCTGCTTCCCTTAACAAGATTCTCTTCAAGTTTATTCACATTGTCACAAATGGCAGGATTTCCATCTCCTTTTAGAGCTGGGTTGTGTTCCACTGTGTATATGCCATGTTTTCTTCGTCCATTCACTCACTGTGGACGCCTGGCTTGGTTGCGCATCTTGGCTGCTATGAACAGTGCTGCAATGATCACGGGTATTCATTCACCTTGGATATAAGTTCAGTGGTGAGGTTGCTGGATCATAAGATAGTTTTTTTTTTTTCTTGTTAAAAGATGAATCTTAACATGTAGTGATCAATCCCATGTATGAATGGTGGTTAAGACATAAATTCTTCTTGGTCCCCATTTTGCAAAAGACATCAAGGTGATACTGGCCCGGCCTTGACTCTGAGTGAACTCAGTCATTTAAATTAATGGAAAAGAACACATTGTGATAGGCAATTATTAAGGCATAATAAAATAATCATTGACAAGTATTTTTAAAGAGTTCATTAAAGTATGTATGGTTTCAGGTGTTTGTGTTAAAGGAAGCATTTCTGGTAAGTTCTGAGATTCATCATCTGATTTTGACTCAGTCGATGCTGAACTCATCTGAAAGGGATACCATTTCCCAAGAAGCCTTTTTTCTAATCTGTCTATCCTTACTCTCTTTTTTATTTAACTTTCTTCATTTTTATATAAGTAAAATTTTCTAATTTATCAAAGGGCACTTAATTTATCAAGGAGCACTTCTAATCAGTTAAAACGAACTTTTATAACTCTGCATTTGAAACTTTAAACCTTCTCTCAAGCCCTGCTTATTTTTTACAGGGTCCCATTTGGACAACTATGTGAACTGGAAATTATATTGCTCTTACTTTTGTTTTTATTTTATAATTCAGAAATGTCCAAATGTAATTCCAATGTAATGTAATTTCTTAGAAACACTGTCAAATGCGTATATATATGAGAGAGGAGTTACGAATAATCTGTAATCTGTTTATCTTTGTTTATTTGTATTCCTGAGCCCTAATGAACAGAAATTCTAAAATTTCTTGGGGAAAGGGGTCTCAGCAGTATTTCAAGCATTAGAATTCATATAGATGTATTATATTTACTGAAAAACATTATTTTCTCATGCTTTAACCTTTTTAAAGCAAAATTACTTAAACCCTGTATCAAGTTCAGAGAATGTAAATCTCCATATATCTTTTTAAGCACTAAATATTACATGTTTGAGGAAATTAAAGAAAATATTTGTTCAAAGTTCATCATTATGCATTACTGCAAGGAAGCATGCTCAAGACTAACTTCCATGTTGTGGAGAAGAGACTGGAGGAAGGTCAGTGAACCAGCTCTGCACAGCTGGGTCGTCTACACCCATTAATTAATAATGAAAGAAAAAAAATATCATTTCCTTCTATTTTTTCCTTGGAAAATACTTTCTTGAAGTCCTCATGCTAATTTATTGTATTTTGAAATTTTTGTTTTAATATATTGCATCAGTGAAGCTAGAGTATTTATATTACTGAGTTATAAGGTACAGTCATACAGCACATTGTTTTCAAGAGAAGAATGAGGGGCTGGGATTGTGGCTCAGGGGTAGAGTGCTCGCCTAGCATGGGCAGGACCTGGTTCGATTCTCAGCACCACATAAAAATAAAGGCATTGTGTTGTGTCCATCTACACCTAAAAAAAGAGAGAGAGAGAGACAGAGAGAGAGAGAGAGAGAGAATGATATTTGTAACTTTATCAACCCTCTATTTACCTCATTGGTTTTCTTAAAATTTTTATTTGATTTGTAGATCTTTCCCGGTATTAAAGTTTCGATAATCACTTTCCTTTTATAGTAAACTACACTAATTGTCTGAGATTGAAAATTAATTACAAATTAGGTTTGTTACTCCTGAACCTTGGATTTTTAAGTCATATTTTTTTCTGCTGTAAACTTTATAATTGGTTATTTGTCAGTTTGTAATCTTGATACCATTTTTACTTGGGTTCAGCACTCCATGTCACATAATTGAAATAATTTTATTGTTCATGAAAGCATCATGCATTCAGTAAAGGATGGACATAATTTAATTACCTTCATGTTTATTGTTGGAGATGTTTTATTATTCGGAAACTGTGATGCATTCTTCTCCTAAAGATATTCTAAAATCAAATGTGATAACAGATATAAAGGTATTTTGAAAGTCACAAATTGTTTATTTTAATCTAATTTTCTCCAGGAATTTCCCGAAAGGTGCAAGAGTTTGTGCTAGTGTGTTAACTACCCACAGTAACCCTAACCAACTAGCAGCTAAGAAAAAGCATGAAGACATTGAAACTGAAACAGTGGACAAGAACAGATAAAGGCATGCTTCACTGTCTCATGTCTAAATTAAAACAGAAAGGCATCCACAGAATCTATTTTTAATTTAGATCAAAATTTCACCCTAGATATTCTAATTCCAGTCATCATTAATGTTTTGCAAACCTCCCAGAAGCAGGCACTGGCTAGCAGATAGAGAGGGATTAATCATAAATCAGTATTATCTTCAAGCAGCTACCAGTCTACTAAAGCCTAATTAAGATTTATAATTAGAAAGTTAAATCATACAGCCAATCTCAGACTTGGACGGGCCCTTTATGTCATCCAGTCCAACCACTCTGCGATGCAGATGGCCAGTCTGGACCTCGTTTTCCATTACGTGTCTTTCCAGCGTGCCAGAGCTGTTCCTTGGTGTAGTCAGCCAACTTGTTCAACGAGATTTTTTTTTTCTTTTTTGAGACAAATTTACTAAGTGTTAAAACTATTAGATATTAAAGAAGGCACTAGGGCACTCTTCTCCCACCCCCTGTTTTTCTTAGCCAGAGGCCTTGTGCGGAGCTATCAGTGGGGTCAATGCTCCCGAGCCACAGGTCAATTCCATGGAAAGACCTGAGTGTCTGAATGAAGACCCACCTGATCTGTGAACAGGGGTGGTGACCTCTGCCTCACAGAATTGCTGCTGCCTCCCACGGGGCAGGAATGTGGTAGCCAGTGAAGTAGTGGTGACTGCTTAATTTTTATTCCCACATGAAGGCAATCAGAAAATAAATAACCGACATTAATTAATAGTGTGTTCTATCTTCTATACAGTAACAAGGATCTGTGGACCTTTCTCTAAAAAACCATCCCAGGAATGGCACCTATTGCAAGAGATGAAAATAAGATATTTTATCACCCACTAAATGATAATTTGTAATTGAATTTTGGGAGTCAGTATTGTGAAGCCTGAGTCCCTAAAGAACAGGCGGAGGGGTTCCTTCTGCCTTCATAGCTCCTACATTCTTCACCTCAAAGACTAATTTGGGCTGTTCAAAGATGCTTAGGAATTGCCTCTCTGCCTCTTTCTCACTGAAGTGTGTTTGAGAGACTGGATCCTCCTAATATGCATTAAATGTACGACAGCAGGAAGCAGTAAACCAGCTCATGTGCACATGCTACAGCTGTATTGGGGAAGGAAAGACGGGCCATTTAGGGAGAGTTACTTCCAGGTGTAGGTGAAGGAGATGGTCAGTCAGTGCTGACAGCTGAAGTCTAAGTGGCGTGCGCTCTCCAGGGTGACGGAGGCTGTGCTGTGTGACCTGCTCTGACATGGTCTTGTTTTGTGTATCAAATATCGTACTTTATAATATTTCTAAAGACACAGATCTTTTGTGTTCTATGTCTTGTACAGATTATCTCCTTTGTAGCAAACTATTGAGGTGCTGTTCCATTTTTAAAGATGAAGAAACTGAGGCTTTGAGAGGCCAAGAAAGGGTCTGAGGGTGACACAGGTAGGGTACCCAAAGCCCCTTCCTTTAATGCATCCCCCTGTTTCTCCCTATCCTGACCCTTTATAGAGTGAAGAGCCAAGTGCAGGCCCCTGTTCTAATTGGAATGGAAACTGCAGAGAGAGCTGCGTAAAGGGGAGCTGAGGGGAAAATCTCAGATTCGCTCACTGATGTTTTAACAGAGTCTCCAAAGACCATAGAGGATGGCAGTGACCTTTCACCCTCTGGGAATTGTCTGTGTAGCAACATGGAGAGAAAGAAACAAGGAGGCTGTGAGACCCAGGGGCAGTTTGGTAGGGCTGAAGCCGGGGGAGCGAGGCTGCTGTGGTTGGAGACCTAGGTTTGGTTCAGGGAGGGCAGGCACTGGCTCTTACTCTCCTGGCAATGGCCTGTGGGTCTGAAACTTGAGCATAATTCGAATCACTTGGCTGATATGTTGAACTACAGAATGCTGTGCCCAGCCTCAATTTCTGATTCAGTAGGATTGAGTGGGTCCTAGAATGTGTATTTCTCACCCATGCCCAGATGGAAATCATACTTTAAAATCTGGTGCTCTAGGGGCAAGAAATGAAGAGAACTGCCTCCCGGCGGTCAGTGCTGGTGGGGCTTTGCAAGGTGAACTGGGGAGGAAGAGCGGACTGGGAGGGTGCAAGTCAGCTGCCCAGGAGCCCAGGTGGGTCTGAAATGAGGAACTGGAGAAAGAATGCTGTACCTGAAAAGAGCGTCCGAAGTCTAGTGACAGAAATTAAAAGACACAACTGTTATCCCAGGGACTCTGGAGGGTGAGGCAGGAAGATCCCAAATTCAAGGCCAGCCTCAGCAACTTAGCAAGACCCTGTCTCAAAATAAAAAGGGCTGGGACACAGCACAGTTATAGAGCATCCCTGGGTTTAATCCCCAATACAGGGGGAAAAAAATAAAGGAAGAGTAAAAGAAAGGGAGAGAAAGAAAAACCACACCCATTGGAGACACAAGGGTAGAGAGGAGCCCAGGAGTGAAGGGTGGAACTAGAGGAGAAGCAAACATTCATTCCTTTTACAGGGAACAAGGCAGTGGAGAGAGGATACAAAAAAAAAAAAAATCACTTTTAGAGGAGATTCATAGAAGGTGAGCATTTCTCTCCTTTAAAGCAACAGAGTTTAGCAAAACAACAACTGTGTGAGGGACTTCATCATTGCCTCCAGGCCTCCCAAGACCTGGTGGAGAATGAAAAGGAGAGACCTGGGAAAGAAGTCCAGGTGAGTTAGACTTTCTCAACACTCCATGTCAAACTGACTGGCTGGTGATGATGAAAAGGTGAAGATGGAATCTTTCGGGAGGTCTGAGGGTTCCCTACATATTGTGAGCGCCCAAGAAGACTGGTCACAGAGACCAGAGCTACATCCTTCTGCCACTGAGGTGTCGCTCTTTCCTTCCTGTGCAGCCATAGCAATTGAGTGGTATCTATACTGCAGAGCTAATAAGGATCCACGAAGGAAATATCCATAGTCGACTTGCATCTAGTACTTCCTAAATAGAATATAAGTATTATTTTCTTTTCCTACCCATCTTGTGTTGAAAAAGAACTGAAGAAGTAAAATATAAGTTAAAATCATTTATTTTGGGAAATCTTGATGTCATTCTTCAAATTCAGTCTTCAAAAAGATAATTGATGGATGTTCACAAAAAAATAGGGTTGTGATGATACACAGATGCTATACTGAAGGGTAAACTAGAGGTGGAAAAGGATTGGTGGTGAGGACTCTGGACCCAGCTGAGGTGGGCTGAGGGCAGTTTGTAATGGAATCACTCGTCATGTTGACCTCCCCTCCCCGCCCCCAGAACTGGTTGGCATTCCTGGTGTAAAAGTAGAGAAAGTATGGAATGGATGAGGACCTTTTCTCAGGCCCAGCATGTGCAGTAGAAGGTCTAAGGGACAAGGGGACCTGGAGTCCTGGTGAGTGCATAATTCCCGTGTATACCATGTTGCGTTGGCTGGGTCGGGAGAGATCAACGGGAGGACCAGGAAGGGTTGAGGGAGCACAGTGCACAGGATGCCAAAATGTTGTGGTGGAAGACATCCCCAGGGGGAAGCTCCAACTTCAGAAGTGTTTCTGTCTTGATGTTACTTTTGGCTTTTTGTTTTTTTTCCTAAATGAGAAGGTTTGAGGCGGGGCCATATAAACAGGCTCCCGATCAAAGAATAAGCAAAGGTCTTTGGGAATTGAAACAAGCAAGGAAAGTATTGATCTGAAGAGGTCGCATCAGTGTCAAGGAGGCCTAACCCTTTTGGCCTGGGCTCACGGCAGAGTTGATAAGGGTGTGGGAAGAAAGGCCTGGTTTCGTTCAGATAGGACAAAGCCAAATTTCCCCAGGAAATGCTGGGATTGTGAAGGAGTTGGACCTTAGGACAGGCCCCATGAGGCAAGAACTCAGGGGTTTGCAGAGGCGTGCTAGCAGGGCAGGGCCAAGGACAGGATGGGTGACAGACTGTGGCAGAAGTCAACAGAGCAGTAGCTGGATGAGAAGGTTGCAGTTCGACAAGGAAGATATTTTTCTACAATTTACAAGGTACTTCACATACTTACGTTATTTTTTTTATGGTAGGAAATGAGAAGGACATAATATTGATAGAAGAGGGAGAGCTATGAAATTGACTAGCCCCAAGTTGGCAACAAGAATGATGGGGTGAATTATCCTTCCTTATCCCTGAGAGAATACACTGGATCAGGCTTCTGTGAGTGTGACATACAGGATAGCAGAGAGCCTGAGACAAGTGTGAGTTCTCATTTTGTTTTCAATTGTTCCTGAGAGTAGAAAGCAAAGAGGAAGAAGTAGTAGTTCAGGGTGCACAGGTATTGTCACGGGGCCAGGCGTCCATGGAACTGACATGAGGTTAGGTAGTCCCCAGGAGAGCAAAACCCACCTGCGGTGTGTTCTAGCGTTGGCCAGCAGAGTGGAGAAGACACTTTTGATATGATCCATGCGAGGTAAGGAGAAAGACGAATCATAATTTCAGAGATCATTCATTTTGAAATTCAAATATAAACTTTTTTAGGGGATAGCTTCACAAAAATTACCTGAAGCTTTGTTTCACTATGAAAGCAGTCCAAATAACCCCACAATGATTAATTACCACGCTGTAACCCTCAAGTGACCTCATTTGTGCAGTGTTCACCACATGTGTGGGAGAAACAAAAGAATACTTGACAACCCGCAAGGCACTTATGTTCTTTTTCATTTTACTATCATATCGAATATGTCATTTTCTACAGATGCTGTAGGTGAAATTTTTCTCCAAGCAAAGCAAAGAAATAAATAAAAATCGAAAAGCCTAAAGAAAAAAATTTTATACTTGACATTCTTAGAAAATGATACCTGATATTTTGATTTTCTGCACAAGTGGGAATAATCATATAACAAACCCAAATGTGTTTTGACTTGTTTTCATATTTATATCTAGGGCAGAGAACATAGTAGTCCTCACTGTTTACTGATATGTGTAAATAGCACAGAAAATTACATGAGTAACACATGCAAAATTGTGTGCATTAAACCTGTAACACTGATCAAACAAAGGTAACACTGCATCTTTCAAAAGTCTGCAGAGTTTAAGTACAACAGAATTGGACATTGCTAGACAACTAACTGTTGAAAATTTACACTGACACTAACATAATGTTTAAAATTAAAACATAACTATGCACCTAGCAAAAGAGAAACGTGTGCGCATCTGTATGTATACATATATTAACAGCAGCTGACAGTTTCATAAAAGGTTGATAAATCACTTTGAGAAATACTTTAAAAAACTAAAATAATAATAATAATAATAATAATAATAATAATGTCTGACTACTCCAGTGGAATGTTTGCTCACATTCCACCACATCTGAAAGGTATTTATGTGCCCAGAGTGTGTTCAGAGCATTGTCAGACATGTCAATTATCATACAGAGCTATGCAGGGTTCTTCCAATGACCTAGAAATAAGAACCTTTTCATTACAATCATTCACTGTTTCCAAAAACAAAAACAGAAGATAGTTCTCCTAGTCCTCATGGTGTAAAACAAAGGAATCAGTATTTATGCAATTTACTGCTTTTCATGTAAGTGGTCTGAGTAAGTTCTTGGGAAGCTTGTGTGACTTTATCAAGATGTGCTTACTTGAACTGATAAAACAGGTATGTCTTCAAAGTTGTGTTTAATCCTGTGGTACTGGAACCAAGCTGCAAGATGAGGTTCTCTCTGGGCATAGGGTATATGGCGATATTCTAACTATGAGAATGTCAGAGTAGCAGTATTTTTTCAATTGTCCTTTGGGTCATTATCACACATCATCTGCATATAATTTCCACAGCAGTGAGCAGGAAATGTGACATTAGCATCGTGCTTGTTTTGGCTTGAGGGCTGGAGATGCCAATATACATGCCAGTCATGACAATTCCTAAAGAAAAAAATTAATTATAATCATTTTGCATAAATCACCATAAGCAATGAGGTACTCAACACCTTGTCAGTCGGTCTGTAGCTTTCAGTTGGCTGACAAACTGGAGAGTTGATGAAGCATTAAACTCTGTCACTGTTAGCCAGATGAAACTCCCTGTAACATGATATTTACACAAAGTGTTTTGTGAAGGAGAGATGAAAAATGTTAACTGAACCCATCTCAGAAGACACAAAAATGATTGTGATATAACACTTGGGCTGAATTTTCTCAGTTTCCTGATTTAAGCCCATTATCGTTTTGAAAGGACTAAATTCAACGGATAAGATAAAGAAGCAGGGTTCCAACTTGGAAGGTTTAAGTTACACATCTCAGGTGAAATGTTGTTGTTTTGTGTGTGTGTGGTGCTGGGGATTAAACCCAGGGCACTGTGCACCTAGGCAAGCACTCTTCCAGTTGAGCTATGTCCCCAACCCAGATGAAATGTTTTAAATGGGAAAGAGAATAGGATGTAGAATGACTCACTCTGAACATTCTGCACTGGACAGCCAGGGTGGAAGGGGCCCAAGGAGAACGGCCAGGTCTCAGGAGTTCTTCTACTGGTGTCTTTCATTCCTTGGCTTTTAGGAACAGAAAACCAAAGTCTGGAGAAGGTCTAGCCTGAGACCACACCGTAATAAGCGACAAACCCCTAAAAGAGTGCATTTCCATTACTGTACACATGAATTTTAATTCAGGGAGTAAATTAAAGACTGATTTCCATAAAATTTGCATAAAAATTAAATACCACCTTTATTAGGAAATCAAGACTAAATCCTGAAGTCAAAGTAAATAGCCTGTGGAAAGGCAGAGTTTGTGGACTTGACAGGCATGTCTCAGCCTGGTGACCTCTGCTTGGAGAGGACGGGCCGGGAGCTCACGGGCCATGTTCCTAGGAGCCAAGGCTATATTGCAAAGAGGCAGTCATGTCTCAGGTCTCCAGAAGTCCTGCTGTGGATTTGATACCCTGTAAGTTGCTCTACCAAAGACATTTATAGATAAGAGAGTGAGAAATACTGTATTTCTGGAGGGGAAAGAACAATCTAGTTAACTCTAGGTTTTCTATCTCTTCTTTATTTCATTTCATGTTTTTGCCTTTAGATTTCTGGGCAACTCAAAAAGACCTCCATGTCTCCAAATCCTTTTAGGAAATTAAAGTTTTCTATACCATACCAATTTCTTAACTCCACCTAAACACAAATACAGACTAATTTTTTTTTTAAAGTGTGAACACAATAACAAGACATGGCCAATCCTGTATTCAAACGAAACAAAGCTGAGTTTAACTTCACAAGATATTATTCTTTCCTGTTGGAAAATTAGGTTGAAACAAAGGTGTACCACAGCAGGGGAGAGGGGATATTTTGTTTGAGTTATAAAAAATGATTATAATACAAAGAAACAATAATTTACAAGTGACCCACAATTTCTAAGAGGTCATTCAAGTAAACAAATATTTAATTAGAAGAAAATTGAAGTAAATAGTACTTGATGTCAACAACTTCTCAACAATGGCCAAAGCACAAAACGTCAGCCTCACTCTCTGCCCAGTAATTGCTTTTCCAAATGCCCAGAAGCATTCTGCTGTTGACCTTCTGGTAAAACCCCAGCTCAGGTTCCTTTTTCCCACTGGTCTGTTTCAGTCTCCCAGGAAGAGATGGCCCTTACACTTTTGTCAATATTACTCCCTCTCTTTGTGTCTTTTATCCCTAAACTCATTGAAATCTTACTTAACATTTATATCTTCTTTCTCCCAAAAGTTTTACTTCCCTTGTCTTAGTCCATTTTTTTGTTGCTATAACAAAATACCTGAGGTTGGATACTTTGTAAAGAAGAATCCTATTTGGCTCACAGTTTTTGAAGTCTACAAGTTCAGGATTGGGTGACCCCATTATTGCAGCCTCTTATGAGGACCCCTTGGCTGCATCACAACATGGCAGGTGGCATGGGGTAAGAGGGATATCACATGGCAAGACAGGGAGCCGGAGATGTAGGGGCCAGGCCTGCTCTTTTATAGCAATTCACTCTCATGGGAAGTACACCAGTCTGCTGAGATTGGCATAAACGTCTTCTGAAGTCGAGGTCTCCATGGCCTAGTTACCTTCCAGTAGGCCCCGTGGCTTACAGGCAATGCCTCATCATCACCGCTGTTTGGGGGACCATGTCTCCACCACATGGGCTCTGTAGGGACCCACCACATCCTGCACTAGCATCCCTTCTACCTGTCCTCTGATTCCGTGGTGCTCAGTATTTTCCCCTCCACAGCAGCATCAACATCACCTGGGAACTTGTTGGAAACACAGTCTCTGCCCACTGCACGTCCTACATCAGAAACTCTAGGCGAGGTCCAGGGGTCAACCAGCCCTCCTGGAGACCTGTGGCTCCCGACTTCTTTCCCCTACTTTGCCCTTTCCCTGAGGTATAAAGTTCCTCTGAATATTTGTTCTCCTTCCCTTCTCTAATTACATTTATTTCTCAACCCACTGGTTATAATCAGTACCATTTTACATTTTGAGCAATTACACATTTGGCTTGATCTTAGTGCTGCAGATAATTACAAGGCTATCTGAAGTTGGGAATGTCGTGGTGATTTATGGCTTGTTAGATTCTTCCCTCTATCTCTGTTTGGCTGTAGTGGACTCAACCTACTGGTTAGACTCGGGACTCATCCAGGGAAGGATACAAAAACACGGTTGTATTTTTTCAACCTGCCAACTCTTCCATCAGGCATCTTAGAACAGTACTAACGGTTGGCAGCAGCTAGACTGCCCAGATTGTGATCTTGGCTCCTTTAATGTGGGACTATGGTAATAAAAATAATAATTCTTGTTGTTTTGATTCTTGCAATATTCAAGGTTATTCGTGTATGTTTTTTTTTTCTCTAAAAATCTTACAGAAATCCAGTGAAGTGTTGTCAATACCCACTTTTAGATAAGAAAATGGGATTTTAGAGCAAATGAGAAACTTGTCCAAATTTATGTGACTAAAAGTTGGCAGTGGGTGGGGTTTCCAGCCCCTGGCTGTCGGAGCCTGTGGGGCAGCATACTCATGCTACCTGCAGGAAAGAGTTGTTCTGTGCGTCCATCTCTCTGTGTACTTTTTAGTTCTTTCAAAAACATTTGTTAAGCCCCTGCACTCTCGGGTACATGGGTATAAACTTTGGGAATACAGAGAAGGTGGCGTCTGCAAGGACTCACATTCTGGTAGGCTGACAAAAAATGAAACCATATCTAGTATTTTTATAAGGTACTTGATTTAGAAATCCCCTGAGTGCTGAGACATCACGAGATTGTACTGGATACTTCTCCTGTGTTGGAAGCCCATGGAAGCCTTTCCCAGGGGCACTGACTTTGAAGCGTGGTAGAGAAACAGGAGTCATCTAGGAGACGGATTAAATGAAGGGACATGGGAAAGGTCATGCCAGGCAAGAAGAACAGCTGTGTAAGAGGGGAGGTGGATGAAGAAGTAGGCAGAGGCAGGATCCCACACCCTGCTAAGAAACAGAGACTATCTAGTAAGTAGGGCACGGGGAAGGAGACTGGGAACGATACTAAGAAAAAGATCATGACCCTACGTGTGGAGAATGGAGCTCAGAAGCAGAAGGAATGAATGCTCAGAGCCACACTGAATTCTGTAGTTTTTAAAAGAGACAACTATTAGGATTCTAAATGTCATAAACTGCATGGTGTCCTTCCTCCCCAAATTCATACAGAGAGGTGGTAGAATATGTCAACCCCAATACCTCGGAATGTGACTGCATTTGAAATTAGATTTTTTAAATAAGTGATTCCAATTAAAACAAAGTCCTATGAATGAGCACTAATCCAGTACAACTCTAGTCCTTATGTAAAGAGAATAGGATCCTATAGCTCTTACTATTTCTTGTTCAATTTCTTTAGCTTTTGCATATGAAATAAAACATTCAACCTTTGATGTTTTGCAGTCTTATTTCATACCATATGATGTTCTACAGTTCCACCCGTATACCAGCAAATGCCATACTTTCATTCTTTTTTAATAGCTGAGTAATATTCCATTGGTTTATATACCACATTTTCTTTATCCATTCATCTGTTGATGAGCACCTGGGATAGTTCCTTAATTTGGCTTTTGTGAATTACAATAAATGAATTTGATGTGCGCATATCACTATAGTATGAAGTTTTCATGGAAATAGGAGGGTGAACTGTGGAGTAGAAGAAAGGGATTAAGGGATAGGAGGAGGGAATGGGAAAAGTGAAAAACTGTGGAATGAAATTAACCAGATTATGCCATGTACATACATGAATATACCACAGTGAATTTCACCCATTTGTATAAAGCACCAAGTTAAAAAAAAAAAACTATAAATAAATAGAAGGAAGACCAGTAGAATAGCAGTAGGGGAAGGGGATGAGGAGAGGTAGCAGTGGAAACTGAGAGAGAGCAAATCACATTCCATGCATGTACGAGTGCATCCAAACAAATCCAAAGTTATATACAACTATATACACTAATGAGAACATTTTACAAATGAGATTAGGATGCAGACCCACACAGAGGGAAGACCTGTGAAGATACAGGAAGACCCACAGAGAACTGAGAGAAAACAACACCTGATTCCTTAATCTCAGACTTCTCACCTCAAGAACTGAGAAGATAAACTCTTGGTTAAGCCACCCAGGTATAGGACTTTGGGTGCAGCAGCCCAGCAAACTAACATACTGATGATAAGTCTCTCATATTTCAAATGATGGCTACCAACTCAAATTTAAATGACTATTTTATGTGCTGTGGAACTTGTTTTGTAGATGGTACCAGGCTTGTGTAGCCACTGTGTAATGAATTTCTGAAAGTAAGATGTCAGGAATGGTAATTCAGGATGTTTTTTTTTTTTCTTTTGGGTACTATATTAAGAGTAATAAAAAAGCAAAACAAAACACAAAAAAGACATCTCACCTTTGCACAGACTTGCCTGGAGGGAGAATTAGTATGATCTAAAGCATCGGAGGCTTTAGGATACAGGAATGCTGCATTGAATTCAACATAATCTTCAGTTTGCATCTCTTGTTGAGTGAGGACAAATATGCACCCTACCAGAACACAAAAGAATCAAAGTCCTTGTCAGCAATCCTGACAGTCTTTCATGCCCACTTGAGAATCAGTCATCTGGAACCAGCCATCCCTCCAGCTACCAGCAAATACAACTTCCTCTGTCACTTTCCTGGGGCATCACAAATTACAAAAGGGAACAAGCTCGAAAGAGCAAATACTGAGAGACCTGAAAAATATCCAGTTGAAAATAGGCTGGAAAATGCCCCGTGAGGCTCCAGGGGTGGAGGAGCTCCAAACACAATGCTGACCTTCTATCCTGTGGTTGCAGGAGACATCCTCGGTGATATTCTTACTACTTGTGGGTAGGAGACACAGGAGTGATCAGATGAGTTATTAATATCAACAACAGGGAGATTCTGCCCTCTGGAGACAAAGAGGGGAGAAATGGCCAAGGAAGTGTGCATTTACCCTCATCTCTGCTGCTGTTTGTGAACCAAAGGAAAGGTGTCCTCAGAAGAGTCACAACATCCAATCATTATAAGGAGTAGAATTTTTGAATTTTGATCAACTGTTTCAAAAAGCATTATGTTTAAGGCAATGAAACATTTCAATATTGCCATGCTTACTTCTAAACTAGCTTTGTTAAAATACTTTTCTCAAGTTGAAGTAATTCAGTATTTTTTTCAGTTACTTTGATTTTCTGTAAGATTGTCAAAGATTGAGCTCTAAACTTTAAAATTTTGCTGAATTTTCTTATTTTAAAAGATTAAGCAAAAGCTATGTCAGAAACTGAGTAACTATTTTAATATAACAATATAAATAAAATAAATATAAATATAAATAATATAAACTATTTTTTTGGAGTTTTTTTAATATTTACTTTTTTAGTTGTAGGTGGAAACAATACCTTTGTTTCACTTATTTATTCTTATCTGGTGCTGAGGATCGAACCCAGGGTCTTGCACGTGCGAGGCGAGCACTCTACTGCTGAGCCACAACCCCAGCCCCAATAAACTAATTTTTAAAAATATTTCTTTAAAAATTTACAATGACTACTTAAAACAAATGGAGAACTTCGTTATTTTGAAACCTATTTTAAAATGCATTTTATAATTAATCTTATAGTGCCATCTATTTTATAATTAATCTTATAGTACCATCTATTTATAATACCATCTACACATAAAATAGTTAATAATGTGTTTACATCAAAGAAATGCTACTTGGCTAACCAGGAATAACAGCACAATAGAATTATAGAATCTTTTATTAAACTAACTCTTATAAACAATTTTGGTGACAAAGATAAATTGTAATTCTCCATTGCTGCTGGTGGATTATTTACTAGCAAACTTGAAGTTCATATTCTGGGACCCGAGTCAGAGTCTACCCAGCTCTACACTTTATACATTTATCTATACAATTGTAGATAAATTTGTGGTATATATATTTAGATGAAGAATAGACTCCTAAAATTTTGTTGCAATGGCTTTATCAGAAAAAGAAACCACCATAACATATTTTTAAAAGACATAGAAGTTTAAGTGAAGAAACAAACAGGTAAATCTGGATAACCAGAATGAGACAGAATTTAACCAGAGAGATCAATGGCCTGGAATATTGTATACTGGCTACCTAATCAGGTTTAGCATCATAGCATGAGAGAAGGGCAAGTACAGCTTTCCCTCCCAGGTAAGGACTATTAATCTCTATAATTAAGAGTATTAAAATCCCACAGCACAAAGTCCCATGAAAATAAATTCAAGTCAAGAGTAGACATTAAGAAATGCGAAACTTTCATTTTGAGGTAATACATTATGAATGCTAATAGTATACTATGTTTCCAACTCATTTAGTAATTATTCTAACACATAACAATCTCCTGCTGACTTCTAAATGGATTATTTTTATATTATGTGCATTTTCCTCAATTAGGGCCTTTCCTAAGTTTTTGTTGAATTTTTTTTTTCAAGATAGAGAGCATGTGTGTTTGTGTGTTTCACTGCTAGCTAAATGGGTGCCTCATTGCCCATGGATGGATATTAAGATTCTTTAGAGAAATGAAGTTTGTCACAATCACTTGGGCACACTTCCTTGAGCAAAGCAGAGGAGTAGAAAGAAATGTCTAGGAAAGCCTGAGCACTCTGGAGAAGGGAGACAATCAGTACCAAATTCCCTTGGTTTTTGTTGTTGTTGTTATTGTTGTTGATTTTGTTGTTGTTGATGGTGGTTGTTTGTTTTTTTACGCCAAGTTTCGTCATCTAAAGAAATGTGGGTCTACAGATGGCTGTCTAATTTTTATTTTGCAGGAAGGGATTAGTATGAGAATTAATATAAACAAATGCCAACAGGCTAGAGGATGACTGAGTGGGTCAGTCATCCTCCACCCTCACTCAGAGGTACAGACACAGGAGGATTGAGACCAGACGCAGGACTGGTCCCAGGAAGAATTGGAGAATTGTTGGTTTTTAGAGCCACCAGACTCTTCCTTTTCTCTACCATTTCAGTTGTTGCTGTGCCCTATTTTCCCTGCTACCACGCTGTTCCCTACCTACCTGCCTCAGTCCCCTTCAGTGACCACCAGTTCTCAAGAAGAGAAAATGAAACAAGACTTCTTAAAACTCTGAGTTAGCAGAGCAGTATCAGAAACTGTGCAGGGCAGAAGTTTACACGGTGCAGGTCAGCCCCCCACTCCATGGACGCTGGCAGAAGACAAGTATTCTGGGTCAGAGACAAAAGAGAGTTTATTGTTCCCAGCAACTGCGGCAGATAGTGTCAGCCTCTGCACAGTTCCCTGAGCCCTGGTTTCCACAGAGTCGTTACACACAGAAGGGTACAGTCCAGTAGAGAAGCCACAGGCTTATTTTTTAAAAATATTTTATGCCCAGCCTCAAAAACGCCAATCTTCTATAAATTTCTACTACCAAATCTGGCCATCTTATGCGCCAGAGAGGACTTTATCTCTGTGGTTGTGAGTGGCAAATACACCTTTCCTCCACATGGTCAGATGCCATGATTTCTGTCTTCCAAGGCTGTACAAAATGCAAACATCCTTGAAAGCAAATCCAAAGTGGTCCTTATGTCCACTCACATGACAGGCAGAAAAGCAGCTGGCTCTTGGAGAATTCTCTCGCAGCAGGCGTATGATTCCTAAGTGCCACATTAAAATTGGACGTACTTATTAAAATGATAGAATTTCACATTTGTGTGGGGGGGGCATAAAATCTTTGTTGTGTGGTTTTTGGGGGGTGGAATAGAATATAAAACATGAAGCTCAAAAAAGGTGGACGGTTGAGATGTGTACATAATTGGAGTATTCTCAGGTATATAGTGTTTTCATATTTACATATTTCAGGAAAGTGAAGATGAACTTAAAAGGTAGAAGCACAGTGGCTGAAATCCTCATTTTAAGGAGATGTTTACCCTCATGGAAGGCTAAAGCCCCATGAGGCTGGCATGGTTTGGGGAATCAGCCTGAGTGTGGACCAGGATGCTGAGGGCCCTAGGCCTTTCCACAGAAATGATGCTGAAAAAGTGGGGCTCACTGGACACCTCAAACCCCTCCTGATAATGAGCATAGTGATGGGTTTGCTCACTTGTCTCCTAGGAACTAGACGGTCTCTTTGGATTCCTTGAGGGGCCTTTAATCTTTATTATGCTCATTCTTATAGAATAGAGATAAAAGTAACCCCATATCAGATGCCATTTCTGTTTCTGATATTCGGAGGCATAAAAGTCTTATTGCACAACACAATGAGGATGATGGTAAGAAAAACTCTAACTCTCACATGACCATCGTTCCTATTCTCATGGTCAGGCACCATCTTCAGGAATAGCTTACCCCAGGTTCTGCTGTCACGCTGACTTAAGGATGCGAATGACACTTCCTCCTATGCAGAGCATGGCTAGAGGAAGTCTCCCCAATGCACAGGAACACGCCAGGAGAATCAGGCTGCGGCACCTCTTGGTACCCTCAACAGCATGTCACTGGGAATAGATTAGAAGATGAATCAGAACATCACCAACCCTGATGGGGACAGGAATGGGGGGGAGAGTCAGTGTAGAGCAAACATGGATTCTGTCTTCAGTGTTCAAATGATACAAATATGGCCTTGTTTTTGTCTTATCTGCTTTTCAGTGTTGAGAGAGAGGGTGAAATCCAAACACTGTATGTCAAAGCAATGTATTAAAAAGGAAGAAAATCCAATAAAATATTTTCTTGTTCTAAAACCAGGAAAACGTAGTATCTGAATAGTGAGAAACAATAAACTTACACAATAAAACAATAACTTACGCATAAAACTTTCACAATAAAACAAATGAGCACTGTATATGGAGTGCTACCATTTTTTTCATTTATAATCTAATTTATAACTATGAATATTTGTCTCATTAAAAGAAGATGAAAATGGGTATTTTATAATATGGGGCAGGAAAATCCACATGATACTAAGTGAGAGAAATAGTTAAAATAAAGGCCAAAATCAATGGATTAAAAGAAATACAAAATAGTACTCATAAAAAGGAATCTCATAAAATATAAAATAGTCTAACATCTAGCTATTCTGATTTGCGATAAATAGGTAAAGATCATGTAATCTGAAACAGTATAAGAAAGAGACACCAGTGTGTGTGGTCCTAAAAAAAAGAACCTGAAGGTAATGAAATGAATTACTTGAAGGGACATGGCAGAGTCAGAACAGAATAAAGATGAATAAGGTTGCAGCTATAAAGAAATTGGGATATAAGCCTAAATATTGGTGGGGTCTCAGATCGAAGGGCTCGACTGTAAATGAAACAAGTCATAGAAGGAGCAAATGAACACAACATCAATTTAAAAAAAAAAAAATACTTAAATTCTTTTAAAAAGCTACGAGTCAGTGTTTTTCAATTTGTATGCCCCCAGTGTTGATGACTCAGAGCCATGATTTTACAGATGAAGTCCTATCTATTGGTTCATTAATTGGAACAAATGCACCATCCTACTGTAAAATGTTAATGACCAGGGGGCAATGGATGCAAAGTATGTGTAAATCTTCAATTATTCTAAAGTCAAGGACTTACCTGTAAAAAATGGAAAATGTGAGGACTGAGAAATTTAAAAAAAAAAATCATTTACAATTGATAGAAACCACCAAAGTGAGAAAATATTCCTCTCTCCACTGTGAAACCCATGCAGGGGTGAGTTGCCATGTTTGAACATATTAACTGAACAAAGCTTTTCAACAGCATGGCACAGAGACACTGATGAAGGGGAGGACGTTTCATGTGTGGTGTAGTGATCATGAAGCTACCACACATTTTTTGGCAAGAGACTTCCAGAAAATTACCTATGCCTTTTATTGTGTCAAAGATTCATACATTTTACCCAGTCATTTTTGCAGTATATCCTATAAAACAATCATTCAACAAGCAGAGGTCAGAATAAGTAGCTTCGCTTATGACTAATTTACTTGGGATTCAACAGAAGGACTGGGAACCCCTCTAGGTTTTCCAAATTGAGTGAAATACAGTACAGAGAATCAGCTCACAAAGTCATTGGAACCTGTGGGGAAGAAAGATAAGGGGAATTTTTTGCTCATTTCAGTAAAGTGGAAATAGGGAATTGGAGAAAACGTCTGTTGGGTAACCTCTACCTGCAGGGAGGCAGTGGGCAGGCACCTCTGCCCTGGGCAGCCCAGTTCCATGGTTTGATGATCCCTCACACAGAGTATTGGACTGAAGTGTGCCATGGATTTCAGATTTTTTCCAACTTTAGGTGTTTTTGATTTCAGAATGTGTTCATGTATGTAATGAAGTATTTAGGGGCAGAGACACACATCAAACCAGGAAATTCTATGCTTTATGTATATGTCTTATGCACATAGTCTGAAAGTAATTTTTACAATATTTTGAATGATTTTGTGTGTGAAGCAGAGTTTCAGGTTGTAGAATTTTCCACTTGTGGAAGATGCCAGTACCTCACAGAGGGGAACCATGTGCTACATTATAGTATTCGGAGGATGGGATTACATGTAGCCAATAAATATATTTTAATACATTAGAAATCATGCATCATCACATTTCAAGGAAATAAGCAAATATTCATTGCATTAGTTAAGTGAAAAAATGCAGAATATAAAAATAGTAGATAGAGTCCCAATGTATCATATAGCATGGTTCTGTACATGTCTAACTTAATGGTGGAGCTAAAGTTTTTCTAATAGAAATCGGCAGAAATAGGTACTGAAAACAGAGTCCTGAAATGTCATTTTCACAACAAGGCTAAAAAATGAGGCTCTGTTAAGGTAATATGTGGAAAACCTGGAAAATAACAGCTCTATAAGATTTCTTTGCTTAATATCACATCAGGAATTTAAAATAATACATCATCCAGAAATATTATCCTATATTCTAGTTGTAGTTATTTTTTAAATAAATACTTAGTTTAAAAAGCAAACAAAAAATTTATGACTGGGTTTTTGGATAACCAAGTAACTAAAGATCCCATTAATTTTATTAAAACCTATAAAAATCAAAAATGTTTTCTTACTATCCATAACAACAGAAGAATACAGTTGTTTTTAACTAAACAGTTCTTTAAAAGTCTGTCCCTCAGAACCACCATCTGTTGCCCGGTCCTTCCTGGAGGTGAATGCCACCGGCTATCTGGTAGAACACACTTTTTGCAAGCAGTCAATGATTAAAGCCAACAACCACACAAAGAGTATTTGAGCATATTACTCTCTTCTGCAGAGTGATTAAGTTGTGTCCTTAGTTGATACCTGGTAAAGGATTTTATTGGAGTGGACTTGTTTGCCCCAGGGACCCACTCTGGGGTCCTCAAAGGGAGAGACATCTTTGGGAGGGATCTTCCAGGTCTCTGTCCCTGGGAACATTTCTTAATTATTCTATGTTCCATTAGTACTGCTTTACCTAAACTATCTTTAATTGTCCTTATTTTATTTCAATTTCCTATTTAGATAGAATTCTTTTCTTTATTTTCAAAGTAGTTTTTGTTCAAAATAAATTTGAAGAGAGATTTTTCTCTGATTTCAGCTTCAAAAAGACGGTTTAATGTTCAAAAAAGAATGTAAGCAGAGAAATTTGAGGGAATAGAAAATCTCCAAAGCAAAGCTAAAACGTCTAGTAGGGAAGATCGAGTAGAAATTATTGGAATTGTTTCATTTGCAGTCCCCTGGGAGTGTCACAAAGGCCTAGATTAATGAAGATTGAATAAAGGGTCAAACAATGAAAGAGGCTGCTATGGTTTGACTGTAGCCCCCTCAGTCGATGTGTTGCAAGCCCTGTCCCCAGGGCAACAGGGACGACAGAGGAGGGCCTTGAAGAGGTGATCAGGTTGCAAACAGATTGAGGCAGTTATTGCAAGAGTGGGTTTGCTGTGAAATTTGTTTGGCTTCCTCTTGTGTGCTTGCACCCCTACATATTTACACACACACACAGCCACATACTTGCCCTTTGTCTTCTTCCATGGGATGACTTGGCAAGAAGGCCCTCACCAGGGACAGCTCCTTGATCTTGACTCTTCCAGCCTCCAGACTGTCAGAAATAAATGTCCCTTTCTTATAAATTATCCTATCTCCGATATTCTATTATAGCTGTACAAGATGGATTAGGACAAAGGTCATATAAACACTGGGCTTGGGCTTAAAAACCACAAATCTGTCTATCTTACAATTGTGTGTGTGTGTGTGTGTGTCTATCTTATAATAGATACACACACAAATACACATATATACATATTTCAGAAATGTTTCTGATATATGTAAATATGTGGATAATGAAGATATAATGAATATTATTCTACAACAGAATATGCATAGTCCTATTGTAAAAAATATTAGGAGGATTTGAAAAATAATGGCCTATTCATGCTAATAAATATTTCAAATTAGTCACATTAAGAAAAACAATGAACTATTTAACCTATCAAACTAGTATTTCAAAAGTGTCACTCAATGGATTAATCTCATACCAAATTGCATAGTACTATCCAAAGAATGGTAAGTTAATTACTGAATTAAAAATTTCCCCTTTATGTACAAGTCATGTATATAATCCATCTCTTGAGTGATGTGGTAAATTCTAAGAAGGGCATGTGTGAAGTAAATACAAGTTATTTGATTTTACTTGTGTTTAAAATCCTCACATTGCATTTAAAACAAATATAATGAATTAAAAAGATTGCATAGTTTAAATATTAGCAGATCTAAATAGACAAATGGAATGTGAACCCTAAAACAAGCTGCAGAATAAGCTGGCTTATCATTGTCCAGGTGTGTTTTTAGATGAAGCTTCTCTGACATCAGGTTGTTAAATAAACTCCCGACGATATTTAGAATTTTATAAAATATTAGATTTATGCAGAAAAGCAGAATGAAGAGGATTGATACAAATATATACACATATACATTGTATAATATGTATATATTATATGTGTGTGAATATAAATATCTATGTGCACATGTGTGTATATGTATGAACACACGTATGTGTATGTTCATGTACACACATGTGTATAGATCCACCCATGGAGGTTTATTATAAGAATAGGCTCATCCCACAACTTACTCTCCACAGGCGGGAAAGCCAGGAAACCCCTGATGTAATTCAGTCCAAGTCTGAAGGCCTGAGCACCAGAGGAGCTGCTATCTACTATCTGGGGGGAAGAGAAGGTGGATGTCCCAGCTCAGACAGAAGCAAATCCAGGCTGTTATCTTTGTACTCTGCTCAGGTCTGTAATGGCCTGGATGTTGGCTGCCCCCATTGGTAAGGGCTGAGCCTCTTTATTCTGTCTATTCAAATGCTGATCTCTTCAGAGAAAGTCCCAGAAATAATGTCTTACCGGCTTTCTGGGTACCCCTAACACAGACACATACACACTCCTTGCTGTCTCTCTCACAGGGATCAGTGATATTCTCTACAATTAAATGTTAATTATTCCCATTCTCTATTGACTACCATAGTTTCTTGGTACTATTGTTGCTGCTGTTTTGGTGAAGACGGCTCTATTGTTTGAAACTCTTGTCCAGCTCTCCACTGCCATTCTCAGTGAACCATTCTGAATGCAGAGACAGCCCTATTTATCTTACACACTTTTAAACTCTCCCATCGCTGCCTAGTATCTGGCAAGCACAGGGTAGACCACTTGATAGAGATTTATTGACTTGAATTGAATTACTTGGAGTTAAGTAAAACATCTCCAACAATGAGCCCTCAATAATCTTGGCTGTGTTTATTACGTCCTAAGGCCTTTCAAGTAGAAGCCACAATTTAAAAGTTCTAAAATAATTACAGAAATAAATATGGTGCCCCTTGCTCATCGTAAAGTAGAGCTGTCAATTACAAATTCAATTATCGGTGGCTACTTGTGGATCTGGAGAACGTGAAAAACATACTATTTTGTAACTGATGTGGCAACCTATTTCTGGATTGCCTTTGTTATTTTCTCTAGTTTTCATATACAAGAAATGAACATATTACCTAGTGAAGATGACTTTTGCCACTGGGATTTTTTATTACCCCACCTTGATAATTTAACTCTTGTTTTTAGTTATGTTTAAAGTGCCCTCTACAGTTTGACCTCCTCTTTCTGGAATGATCCATTTTCCATGCTGTTTTATCATACTGCTCTTTGACATCATCTAAAATGTTTTAAGAACATACTAAATTGGCTTTAAGTTTATGTCAAGCTCTAAAAGGAAACAGAATTAGGATATTGTGCCTTGGTTCATCTCTATATCCCTTGGTGTTCCAGGATTGGAGACTAGAATTCCGTTTACCCTGAAACTCCTTAAGTGGAGAGGGAAAAAGGGAAATTATGAATGTTTTATACAACAGAAGGGACCTGCATGCATTCTAAGAGGGATCTGTGCCCTAATAGGTTTTAGCCTCCTAGTATCTCTGAGTAAGTTAATTGTCACAGCCCCAAAGGCCACATCTGATATGGTATTACTATCCCTCCTTTTCAATGTTCCTGTTAAGATTAGAAATAATAGATATAACACAATTGTGCCAAGAAGCCATCAATAAACACTGGCTATTGTTGCTCTTGTAATCTGATCAAGGTCTTTATTGACCTGGTGAAAACCTTCTGCTTCTTGCTCTAAGAGATCATTTCCTTCCTCCTAATAAGTCTTCAGTAAAATAAAGTGATTTGTTGGAGAGCCTAGCAATAGTCACCCACATCAAGATTGGTCTTAAAATTGGAACTCAGCTGTGGCTTCGGCCCGTGGCTCGGAGGTGAATCATGGACACGCAACCCTGAACTGTACCGGGAATTCTGTGAGATTGATGAGGAGAGTTCGGAGCTCAGAAAAACAAAAGCAGATTTTTAAAAATCACCAAAGAGACCTTTCCTTCTCTTGCTCATGGTCATTTTGAAGTTAGTATATCTTGGCAGGTATTAATAAGGCCAAGGAGAACCTTGAAGACAACTGTATTACAGTCTCCAACCTCCTTTCGTGACCCAAGCCACCACATAGCCTTGCAAATTGCCTCTAGAAAGTTCCCCAAGATTACCCTCTTCACCCAGCACACCCATAACTTTGACTTCTCCTGCCCTTTGGCTAGCCTACCTCTTTTCAGGCTACATCCAGGATTTTGTTCAAGGTTAGCTAGTAATTGACAAACATTTACTCAGCGCCTATCCCTATTCTAGCCGTTGCATATGCCACGGAAAACCAAACTCATACAACTGTCTGCCCCCCTTGCCTTTTACTTTAGTAGGAGGGCACAGACAGATAAATGAAGAAACAGAAGGGATTAGCTGTGTGACAGAAAGGCAAGGAAAGAGTCCAAAGGAGATCGTGAAACAGCTGCGATTCTAAAGAGTGGGCAGGAACAGCTTCACTGGGAAGGTGACGCACGGAGTGCACATCAGGTGGACATACAGGGGAAAGCCATGCAGGCAAAGGAGTTACAGGTGTAAAGCCCAGAGGTAGAAGACAGCCCTGCATGGTCTGAAGACTGAGAGGCCATCATGGTTGCCAGATGACCAGGTGTGGGTTGGAAACAAATGGAAAATATCTAGATTCTTGTACCTACTAAAAATAATCTGTTATACAACAGATTATTGTTGTATAACAGAGTATTATACATGTTAGTGTATAATAATGGTGGAGCATGCCTGCAATCCCAGCAGCTGGAGAGCCTGAGGCAGGAGGATTGCAAGTTGGAGGCCAGCCTCAGCAACTTTGTGAGGCCCTGAGCAACTTAGTGAGACCCTGTCTCTGCATTAAACAAAAAAAACGGGATCTGGAGACTTAGCTAAAGAGTCTCTGAGTTCATTCCCCAGTAATAACAAATAAATAAATAGTAATAATAATAACAATAATACTATTGGTGTTTACTCTAGGTGGTGTGGGGAATATTTAAGGTTTTGGGGGGTGCATTATAATTATACATAATAGTGGGATTCATTGTTACACATTTATACATGCACGTAACACAATTTGGTCCATTTCATTCCCCAGTACCTCTCCTTTCCTCCCCTCCTCCCTCCCTTGATCCCCTTCCTGTACTCTACTGGTCTGTTTTGGTGAGATTCTTGAATGGGGAAGTGACGTGATCTGACTTGTGACTTTAAAACGCTTATTCTAACTCCTGTGTTAGAAATGGGATGCAGGGAAGTCAGGCAGAGGCAAGTTCAGAGTCAACTGCAAACACTGGTTGATATCATGGGTGAGGAGAGGTTGGATTCTGAACCCGAGAGGGTGACACGGGGATCACAGGGGCAAAGAAGGAGAGGTTCCTGGGTGGCACAAAGGTGTTTGGCCAGAGTACTGGGAAGTTCAGAGTCAGCCTGAATCCGGACGGACAAGATGGCAGCACAGCTCTTTGGGGGGTCAGTATGAAGAGTGCCATTTCTACGTGTTGCATTTGAGCTGATCCTCCCAGAGATGATGTTGAATGGACCTCGTGTTGGAGGTCCTTTGGGAGATTGAGGAGATTGCTAATGGAGTGAATGTGGAAGAAAAAGGCGTGGCGGGGGGGAGGTCCAAGGACTGCGCTTCACCTGCACTTTGATATTGACCAGTTAGATGAGGAAGAAGCAGAAAGTGAGGCTAAATGGAGTGGCTGAGAGATGGCATCTGGAGACATCTAGATGAACTCACTTAGAGGAACAGTGGAAGATAGAGTAGGACAACAGGGCGAGGACGGAGCCCCAGCCACCACAGTCAGCAACAAGAGGTCCCTGGTGAACGTGGGAAATGTTCTGGTGAGCCTGTTTGGAGCAGCCTCCATTATATATTATATATTTGTAATGAGTTGAACTGCAAAGTGGGGAGCAGAAAAATGGGGTGAGAGAGAGAAAAGCATGTTAGGATGATTTTTAAATGGAAGAAACATATTTATGGTAATGGAAATGGACCAACAGAGGAGGAATAGTTGATAAAGCAGGAGAAAAGGAAGAAACTTCCAGAAAAAATTCATGGAGCAGGTGGGGATCCAGTACCCAAACACAGCCCTCATTAAAAGCAAGGACAGTTGACCCTGTTAACAGCGGGGGAGGCTGAGTACCAGCAGGTGGAGAGATGCCAAGCCTTAGCCTTCCCAGGAAAATCCACATTTAAATATAAGGTGCTATTTAACTAAATAAACCCGTAATCATGCCATTTTAGTAAATTCAAAATGAAGGATTTTCTATGAGGATTTGGAAGGTTATTTTTTCTGAGACACAGAAGAGACTAATTAGAGCCTCTTAAATCCTACCACGCAAATCAAACCCTGGGAAAAAACATTAGTGTGGCTGAATGTGGCCCCTTTAGGAGGCACAGAATTTATTCTTTCCCTCATGCTTGATGGGGCCTCCAGCAACTCCAGTTTGCAAATGAGCTCATTCATTTGTGAACTGGGATCCATAGAGATGCTCAAGAACAAGAAACAGCTTGAATTAAACTCTCTTTAAAATTGCTATTAGAATTAAATTCATTTTAGTCAAACTTTTTTACTCCACTGTTTTAAAACTCCTCTGGTTTTTAATCAATAAAAGCATTTGAAGATGTGGCAATTGAGCAGATGGGTGGTCCAATTGGAAAAGCTTTGTTATCTCTGTGGGAGTCACAGCACACACTCTGACCTGACAGGAAGAGAGTGTTTACACAAGTCAAAACAAAACCTCCAGCCTATAACTTACAGAGTGTTTCAGTGGGTATCTTCAAGTATTCCTGCAAACACAGTGACAGGCTTTCAAATGAACTTGGTGGAAAAGGCCATTCATATTTTATCATGTTGGGTTAATGGAATTACAGTTGTGGGCAATGTTTTACTCAGGCTGAGCAGAAACTCCTGGGTAGTAATCAATACTTTCACACTCACTGTTGCATCAGAAATTTGTTCTTGTCTATGTAGACAAAGGTGTCAAATTGAACTTGTGAAGGTAGATTTTTTTAAAAAATTCTTTTCTGCTGATATGATAAACACAGGTTAGAAATCACACTGCGATATGATTAAGTACATATAAATGCTATTCTGGTTTGAAAGAACACCTTGGACTATATTCCTTGACCTTTTAAACATTTTACGTTTCATAACTTAAAAACATCTTCTAAATGTTAAATATAAATCCTGCTAAAAAATTAGGGATTGGTACATACATCAAATTACATTGTAGGTCCTTATTTAAATCTACAGCTATTACTGTGTTTAAAAGATTAAATGTTTTCTGATAATGACATGGCATTAAGTTGTTGACCTAATTGCTTCATACATTGACCACATGGCAAATAAAAAGCGTGCTTTAAAAGAAATCTGATGGTTTTTAGACCCTCACTACGTGAGTTCATTGTGTATCTAAGATCTCTAAAGGACTAAAGCTTTCATCTTTTTTTCTCAAAACCTAAACTTTTATTTTTTAAAAGTATACAACACACTATTTGATATATACATAATTATCACAATCAGATTAATTGAGGTACCTTAGCTCCCCAGAACTTGTTCATCTTATGGCTGGAACACTCCTCTATTGTTTCATGTAGGATTCTTTTAGATTCCACCTATAAGGGAGATCATGCAGAGTTGGTCTCTCTGTGCCTGGTCTATTTCACTTGGCACACACAATGTCCTCCAGGTTCACTGTGTTGGCACACATGGCAGGCAGGGTTTCCTCCTCCTGTATGGCTGAATATCATTTCAGTGTGCATTGACATCACATTTTGTTAATTGTCACACATGGACATGTGGGCTGTTTCCATACCTTACCTTTCAGTCTTGCTGCAATGAAGTTAGAGGTCAGATATCTGGTCACCACACTGATTTTCATTTCCTTTGAATATATACCCAGAGGTAGGATTGCTGGGCATGTAGCAGTTCTGTTTTTAACTTTCTGGAGAGTCTCCATACTGTTTTTCACCCTGCTATACCAATTTATATTCCCACCAACAGCAAATGAATGTCCACTTTCTTCATCCCCTCACAAATCCACATTATCTCTTGTCTTTTTGATAATTGTCATTCTATCAGGTGTGAGATGATGTCTCCTTGTGGTCTTCCTTGGTGTCTCTCTTGATTTGTGATGTTGTGCATATTTTCACCTACATGTTGGCCATTTGTATATCTTCTTGGGAAAAGTGATGATTCAGATCCTTTGCCCATTTTAAAAATCAGGTTATTAGTGTTTTGTTTTATGGGGTTTTTGTTTTTGTTTTTTGAATTTTTATTTTTTTGCTATTGAGTTGTATGAGTTCCTTCAATATGTTGCATATTAACCCCTTACAAGGGGTTAATAATTGTTCATAAATATTTTTGTCCTATTGCACTGAAATTATAATAATAACTTACTATATTATCAAATAATTGCATTGCATCTTATGATTTTTTTAGATCACTTTTTATTTCCATGAAGCTCAACTGTTGTAGCCTCCATTCCTATGTGATTTGTAACTAGCAGGCAAACCAAAGAGAAGCGAAGATGACTGTGGTTACTATAATTCAATCATCATTAAATTCAGAAAGGAAATTTAGCTTGTTTCCATTTTAAGACAAATCAGACAAGCCCTACCCTCCCCCAAGCAGCGGCTGGAGGTTGACCTTTGGCTAGTTGACCTGACTAAGCAGGGCCCCAGAAAGAGCAGGTTCAGCTTCCGTCAGAAGTCAGTGTGGGTCTGTGGGCAGTGGGCAGTGAACAGAAAGGAGGGGGACGAAGGCCCCCAGGGAAATATCTCTGATGGCCTTTCTGGCAGAATAAACCAACCTTCCTGTTCTCCCCGTGAAGCAAGCTGCCTGTGCCTCTGTCCTCCCCAACAAGGCTTCATTGACAGGCTGCTCCCTAGTGTCCTTTGTAAAGCTGGGGCAGTTTTGCCACCTGAACTGCTGGCTCCCCTAGAGTCTGCAACATCCATTCTCTCCTATCAAGCATAAGCCACGTGATGTGGTATTCCAGTCCACAGTGTAATGGATTCTGACATAAGCTCGTAAAATGGGATTTACACACCAAATGAACATATTCCATGAAAAAACATTTTAATGATGTGTTAACACGCCAAAGAATTATTAAAAGTTCTATATCAAAGTATTGTGGTGAGATGTTGACCCAAACCAAATTAAAACAAAGTATGGCAGGAGGTATAGCTCAATGGTAGAGCTCACATTTAGCCTTCACTAGGACCTGGGTTGGATCCCAGCACACACCCACAAAGAGGAGAAAGGAAATTATATATGTGAAATTAAATATATGCTTTATAGATTTATATATAATATATTTATACATAAACAGACAATGATATATGAATATTTATTAAATATACATATATGAGGTATATGTTATCTATATTTTTATATGTAATATATATGACAAAAAATAGAGAAAACTGGTGATTGTCTATTCCACTCTAAAGAATTTATTTATAATATATATAGATTTTATTTTTACGAATTTTGCAGATATCCAATTTGATTATTCCAAAAAGAAAATAAAAAATAAAAATTCATGTAAAAAATTAATGAAAAAAATTTTTTTAAATAACGAAAATTAATATCTATATAATATTTAATAAGTTCTTTCTTTGCTCAAGTTTTTTGATTATTAATCCTGATCATATTTACTATTTGCATAATAGTAGTAACTTGCTATATTTACTCATAATTAAGTATTTTGTTATATTTCCTTATTATTTTTAATGAATATGTCTACCCTTAAGTACATCCCAGGAGATGCTGTGTATAAAAAGATCTATAGGAAATATTGCTCATCATATTTGTCTTAGAAATTCTAAATGTAAATCAACCTGTTAAAGACTAGGAGATACCCAGTGTAAAAAACAAAATGTAATAATAAGCCAACACAAAATATAATTAATGTTTTTATCAATTTTGTTAAATTATCAATCTCAAGCTTATAGAAAAGCTATAAAAACCGGACAATGAGCTTTTTTCTCCTGAGTCGTTACAGTTAGAGAATAACCTTCTTACCACCTATCATCCTCCAATACTTAGTGTTTATTTTACACAAACAAGGGTCCTCTCCTCCCTTCTTACATCAGAACTGTCAAAATCAGGAAATTAACTCCCTTCACTACTTTTTCTCTCCTCAGATTGCTTTCCAAATTCACCACTTGCACCAGAAATGTCTTCGGAAGCAAAGTGAGGTCCTTCAGGGTCGCACATTGCATGTAGTTCCATTGATCCTAAGTTTCATTCAGCCAAAAGATTTTTCAGTCTTTCCTTGGCACTCGGTACTTTGACACTGTAAAGATGGTGGTCATTTCCTCTGTCGACTCTCCCCTCATTGGAGTTTGTGCTGTGGTTAGGTCCCTGGCTGGGGAGCCACAAGAGTGATCTGTCTTTCTCATTACTGCACATTTGGTGATGCACACTTGCTGATTGTCCCATTTGTGTTGATCACTGGATGCAGACAGTGTTATGGCTAATTTCATGTGTCAGGTGGACTAGGACACACAGTGCCCAGACCCAGACATTCTGGGTGCCTGAGGTATTCCTGGAAAAGTGTGACATTGAGTTAAAGTGAGGAAAGCCATGGCCCTGTTTGATATGGGCAGCTGTGTCCAGTCTGTCCAAGGCCCAAACACAATGAACCACTGACCCTTTCCTGATGAGGAAGAATTCTCCCTGAATGAGCCCTAAGTTCAGCTCTGCTGTCCACCTTCCACACTGTTGAAGAGTGAACCAAGAGCAAACTTGACCTTGGTTGCCATGCCCAAAATTCTTTAAATTCTTTAAAGTAAAAGCTTTACCTGTTGAATTTGACAAAAGAATGATAATTTGTCCATTCTTGCCTGATTCTCCAACCTCATATCATGTGACTCCCCCAGGCCTTTCTCTCTGGAGTTGTATTCTCACAGTCACTGACTGAGATTTCCACATGTGCCGCCATTTCTGTGCACGTGCCGAGAGTACTTTCTCTTCTCTACTTCAAGTGCAGGCTCCCAAAGAGTCTCTTATCCACAACTCCATTGCAGCTCATTTTACCTTGTGCTGTAAATGTTTATTTGAATGATTATCTTTTTAACGAAGGGCGGGTTTCTTAAGGTCAGGAGTCACATCCGCTCACTTGTGCATTTCCTGTTCCTATTCAAACTGGCAAAGACTAGAATTTCAGTGAACAGTGGTGGAGTTCAGTGTGGATTTGCAATAAGAAACCACTGCAGGCATTTGTAGAACTAAATAAAGGTGGAAATATCATCACATATATGTCCTTATAGTCTGTTACTAAAGAAAAAGCATTATGGAACACATTTTTTAAAAAGTATAAGATCTACGGTTATCCATGTTCATTAAAATGGTCTGCCCGAACACTTTTTGTCAGGTTGTAAACCTTCACTTTAAAAATCAATAGAAAGCTAATAGAAGGTCTAGAGATCCAGCCTCCATGGGAGAGTGCTGATGACAACATGCTAGAGGACACTAAATTTGGATTGTCATGAGAGGTAGAGATCAAAGTTTCATTTGTGTGTGTGTGTGTGTGTGTGTGTGCTCGCATGCACATACTCACACACACATACACACACAGGGCCTCCAGCCTCCTTCATGGATCTTCCTCAGTTGCTTTAATTCTTTCTGAACAGTTTTCTTAATCTTGATGATGGAGGAAGCAACTTCAGTGATGGTTTGAATGGAAATCCACCAAAAATTTTCATTTTGCTTTTCTTCTCAAAATCAACAAACATTATCAAACTCCTTAGCTTAATTATCCCATTGAGATTACATTTTATCTCTGTCTGTGCCCAGTGGTGTACCCTGTTCCTAAGACTATACTGGATGCTTGAAATCTTTTTTGAACTACTAGTTTTCCATTTGGATTTATTTCTCAATGATTGTGAGTAAGTTCGAATTCCCAGATGTCTCCTATTATTAGTCATTTATTCTCTCTTTCTCTGTCCCCCTATACAAATTCAACTCTTAGTATACAATTAATAAAAATGGCTGCAAAAGTATCATTCTGTGCACTACGCTGCTGTGCTTTGGAGAAGGGAAACTTCCAAGCCTTGCTCTTCTTATTTACTGTTTCAATATTCCCTGTTAAGTCTTGCCTCGGGGTAGACCACGGGAGATTTAGTGCAAATATCCTTAAGCCGGTTATAATTCAGTGCACTTTAATATACAAGGAAATGGATAATCCATTCATCATCCAACTCTAAAAGAAGAAGAAAATAAAATGCAGGTAATTTTACAGGTAGGGAATCTTCAATCAAAGAACCTATCTTTAAACAGATCGAATGTAAAGCTCCACACTGATGAAAATATCACACACAAAAAAATGTTTTTGTATGTCTTGAATTTTCATCTCAAAGTTTGGCTACCTTATGGGTATACATTCATGATCGTCTGTACAAACTTAAAGTCTATACCCACGGAATGTAATGGACGTAGAAATGGCCTTCAAGAAACGATTAGGATGGGCAGATATAGCTCAGTTTAATGCTATTGCTTGATGTTTAAAGTTTGTAGTGCTGTTTCTAGACGTTAGCCAAACAGAACAAAAGTAGCTGTCAGCTGCACATTATAAAGCAACTTTATTTCCTATGAAACCACCATCACGCCACACCCTTTTACAGATGCCGGGACTCTTTCCAATAACTGAACACGTTTCCTGCAGTAACACAGAGAGTGACTGGGCAGGTGCCAGCTTCAAGTCCTGGTGCTTTTCTGTGTCCTCTGCCACCACGAGCCAAGCGATTTGGAAAAAGCCACATAAAGTCTTTTATGCCTCCATTTATTAAATGTACAAAATAAGGACAAAATAGTACTCATTTTATAGAATCGTGGAAAGGAGCAAATATAGGTGAATGAGTCACAAAGTAAAATCTCCACAAATAAGGCCATTAGTTCACAACACATCTACATGAAGAAAATATGTCTCTCTTCCTCCCACTCCCCAGGAGTTTTGCCTCCTGATTCTGGAGCAAACAGTTCAGTTAATTACTTACAGCGCGGTGACATTACCTGTGCTTTGCCTCAGCCCTGCGCCCCCTAGGCCTCTGCTTGCTGGAGCCGGCTCAGCAGGGTCCCTCTCTCTGTGTCTGATGCATTTTCACTGCGGGGGATTCTGTGCAATTACCAGACCTGCAGCATTGCAAAGGTCCTAGCTAATGTTCAGTTTGGATGACAGCAAAGTATCGCCATCGTGTTGACTGTCCCAATATCCCTTTTGACTTACATAGTCGTAGAGGCAAATACTGAAGTATGTAGGTGTTTAAAATTCTGTGTGGAAGGGCATTATGTCTATATGGTGGCTCATCTCATCTAAGCACATGGATTTCTGGGTATGAAAAGAAAATCTATTTGAGCCACGTCCCTTTGTTTTTCAGGAGACTTATTTCGGTGTCATCTGATTTCTTAATTGTGCAAAACTAAAGTCTCTCATGGTCATCTTTTATTGTGGAATAAACCTGGTCATGCAGGTGCAGTACCCGTCCCTTCCAACAAAGCTGCCTCAGGGCCTGCAGGTCATCAAACATGTTTTGAGCTGTTGAGATTTTACTGAATAGTTGGGACCAGAAGATGCATTAAGGTACAAGGATGAATCAAGTTGGCTATTAGGCAGAATTCACCTTGGTCTCAGAAGCACATTTCTCCATCTTTCAGGGCTACGGCAACACAACTCTCTTTGTTGGCATTTTGGGTTTTTCTGCACCGAGCCCTTTATGTGAAAGCGGTGGGATTTCCCTCCATGCCTGGGTACAGGCTCCATTTATGGCTCAGAAACTGGTTTTCATGTTTTTCTTATTCCTAGGCTTCTCAACTGTTTTTGTTGACCGTTTTTGCAACTTTTCTTTCCAATGTGAAAACAACCCTGAGATGTGAGATCTCGGTGAAGATCATTTAGAATTCCCAAATAAAATACAGGATTCTCCGTTAAATTTGAATTTCAAATAAACCATAAATAATGTTTTAGTATAAATATGCCCTATGCAATTCAAATTTGACTTGGTGTCTTGTGTTTTTATTTGCTAAATCTGGCAAGCCTAATCTCATCTCTAATTATTCAAACATCTCAATAAAGCAAAACAGACTTGTATAAATACTTAGTTCCCATGTGTTTACTTTTATTTCTTCTTACCACGCAAAACTGCCAAACATCCTTCTTTTGATTCCAGTTATTATTTTTCTTGTTTTAATTGCTTCATGACTGTTTGCTTTCATTCACTGTCTGCCCCCTGCAATCAACTTTATCAACACACTACATCTTTTCTCCTACCTAACGTCTTTATTTCCACCATTCATTCTTCCTTGTGAAAAAGAATAGTTCTAAAATGTGTATTACCACTGTATAGTTTATTAAAGAATGCTCAGATCTTTAGGAACAAATTCATCATTCTACTGGCACCCATTCCTGTCCACACGTCTAGTCCACCTTGAGGAAAATATTATTTCTCTATTCTAAGTGCCCCAAATTCTGAAGTAAATACTGCACCTCGTTTTTCTTTGCGTGCATCAAGTTCTATAAGTTCCATTATGGATTTCTTGTGTTGATCATTATTCTCATGTTTGTTCCTCAAGGTCTGTGGTACCATGACAGGAAGTCAGATCTCCATTTGGTGAATACATTTCAGCTCTTCTTCTTTCCAAATCATTTTGTACTCTATTGCCAATTTTGTGAAGACTAACATTTTGATCATTATGCTTCCTAATACCCCACAGTTTCTTTAGCCCCTTTTGGGTCAAATCCAGTCTTTAGATCCTTCCATGTATTAATTCTTAATCCATACTTACTATCCTCCATCTTCATCTCACCAGAATTACCTAAGGCCAGGAACACCTGATGAGGAGTTCTCTCTGCTCACGAATCTGACCATCCCATTCCGTCTGTGCCACCTTTCCTCAGAGCACAAAGTGACCACAGATCTTCCTTCACCTTCCTGCTCCTTTGTGTAGTTATTTATCCATTGCTCTCACTGATCTACCCATTCATCTTTCAAACTCCCATTTCTGCAACTCCCCTCTTGACACTCCTGGTTAATGTAATCAGAATGCAAGAACAGAGACTCTATCTGAACGAAGCCAGAGCTGCTTCGCTTTTCATGGGTTGAATTAGTTTTCTAACTACCATGTTTCTCTTCTTTCAAATAAAGATAATAACCCTCATTCAATAGGCTCAGAGAGGATTAAACCTAACATCTACAGGCAGCCAATCCACTGAGTGGTCTGTGCAGGCACTCGGCGAGTGGCCATCTTTTCCCATATAGTTATTTTCTAATCTGAAAAGTCTAGAGCAAACACTCTTAAGAAAAGGGGCTACTCATGATATTAGCATAGACCCCTAGATGTGATGGGATACAGACATTACAGTAATTATTCATGTGGCTTTACCAAAGAATAAAATGCCTAGATAACTGATATATATATATATATATATATATATATATATATATATATATAGTGCATGTGTGTATATATAGGGGCGCGGGATATAGCTCAGTTGGTAGAGAGCTTGCCTCAGATGCACAAGGCACAGGGTTCAATCCCCAGCATCACAAAGAAAAAAAAATAGATAGACAGACGTAGGTAGGTCTTATTGCTAAAGACACAGGTGGTTTTATTTCTGTGAACCTCTCTCCTGTGCATACGCAGTCCTATATTTATCATTCGTTCCTTCTTGGGTGGGGGCAAGGACTTTATTTTTTATTTGATGAATCTGAATTTCTTAGCCACCATCCTCTCCCCAGTCCTTATTCCCAAGTTTCTCTCCTGCTGTTAATATTGGTGACACATATTCTCAACTAAATTCACTGCGTCTTTCCACTCTTGCTCTTTTTTGTATTCATCCTGGGTCTGCCAGGACCTGATCAAAATCTGTAAGAACTGTAGCAATGCACACGGGAACCCAATCCAGTCCCCGCGGGATCAGGAAGAGTAAGAGGAAAAAACATGGGCCCTTTTCAACTTTTTGGTTCCCACTAGGACATCAGAGTTCAAATATTACATTAGTACAAGCCAAAATAAATAAGTAAATAAAAAGAGAGAAAATATCCATTTGCAATGAGTAAACGCCGACACAGATGAATCATAAATGCCACCTTTTGTCTCCAACAGTCTTGCCAGTCTCAGCTGTCCTAATTGTTTTTCTTAGTTGGTTAGTAGCTACTCTGATTTTTTTTAAATAAGTGTCCCGCAGAGGCCCATGTACTGGAGTCTTGTTCCCTAGCCCCTGACCTTTTTTGGAGGTGGTGGGACCTTTAAGAGGTGGGGTCTAGAGGAAGGAAGTATTGGAGGCATGACCTTCAAGGGATATTGAGGCCCTGCCCTCTTCCGGTGTCTGTTTCCCAGCTAACATGAGGTGAGCATCTTGCTCTAGTATAGGCTCCCTTCCATGATGTACTGCCTCTCCCCAGGCCCAAATGCAACAGAGTTAACCAGACATGAACTGAAACCTCTGAAACTTGAGCCAAAATAAACCTTTCCTCCTTATAATTTTCCTGTCTCAGGTATTTTGTCATAGTTACAGAAAGCTGACTGGCACAATTACAGTACCAAACAGTCTATTCAACTATTTATTGGATGAATATTCCTTTCATGTAATTTCCAGAACTATTCTAAGTCTTGATGACATACCAACAAACAAGAAAAATGAAGTGTTGGTCCACCATAGATTTACAGTTTAAAGAGAAAAGTAACATACTTAATAAACAGGTATCTGATATGACGATCAGAACAAGCTTCTAAGAACTAAGACATAAACGAAGAAAGGTTTGCATTTCATGGTATCAGAGTGATCAACTCAAGGAATCGTTTCCTACTTCTCATATTGTTTTACAGTTGTTGTTGTTGTTTTTAAATAACTCAAAGAGGTAGTTAGTTCTTAAGCTTTCTCTTATTGGAGATACTTCCTTCTAAAATTCTTGGTGATGTTCATTTTAATGAGCTACATGCATCTGATCAAAGGAAATTACACTGGAAAATTAGGCTGGACAAACAGCGCCATGAGGAAAACACTTACATGGCCACAAAAGGCCTTACCAATAAAAGTATCAGAAGAATTTAAGGGGAAAAAAGGGAAATGTTTTCTACCTCTAGAGGTTTAATTTTGCAATTTCCTAAAACACCTAAGAAGCTTCAAATATATTTTTGTTGTTGTTGTTTAAAATGTTGGCTTATTTTGTTCTTCTTTCCCCTTGCTGGCCCTCAAAAGATTTTTAATTCTCATTTTTGAAATAAAATTACATTAATACCAGCATTAAATGAGTAGAAGTTTTCTATTTTCTGGAAAAAATAAAATAAAACCCTCAGTGTGAATCTTAATTCCCTGGAGAATACATTGTGTAAAATGACTTTCCTCAGTGTCTCACTGGGAGGGCAATGAGAGAGTCGCCTCTCGGTGAGAAGGCAAATAAGCAGCCCTGTGACCCTCTCTGTGCCCCTTGCCCATGACAGTGTCACTCAAGCCCCTCCCTGGCCTCAGCAGACTTCTTATGCAGGGCCTGGCCAGGCAGCATCACCAGTCACCTGGAGGTGGCACAGGAGAGGAACCCCTTGGTGTTCTCTGACCTAGATCTCTAACAGAATTTCATGTTAGAACAAAATACAGCTAGTTCAGCTTTTATCTTCACATGTTTGTCATTGTATTAATCAGAATCTCCCAGAATCACAGAACCAACAGGGTGGGTGTGTATGACATCTATGTAGATTAGGTGTATTTTAGGAAATCGGCTCATGTGATCATGAAGGACATGCATTCAAAACTTGCAGGGTGGGTTCCTGTCAGAGACCCAGAGAAAAAGTGTTACTGCCCATCGGATATGCAGGAGACCTGGTGACGAGTTTTCTCTTGCTCAGTGAGTTTGGTCTTCTGCTCTATTTAGGCCGCAGCTGATTGGATGAGCTCCCTCCTGGTCCCTGCCGCATTATGCAGGGTTCTGAGTTAGATCAGCTAGAGCGAACAAGAGAAATTAGTCCTTCATAGTACTGGAGGATGGGAGGTTCAAATTCAAGGCATCAGCAGATTCTGGGTCCTGCTTGGGCCTGCTTCCTGCTTGATCAACAGGAAGGCTTCCTCTTGTCTTTTTGTTTTAATGCACATGACAAAAGAGAGGAGGCAGCTCGGTGGGGCACTGTTGCCATTCACAGTGGTTTACCCTCTCCACCTCACCTCAGAAAGCCCCACCTCTGATGTCCTCACTTTGGGGATTAAGAATCAGCATGTGAACTTCAGGGGTATACCACATTGAGCCCAGAGTAGAGGGCAGTGGGCTTCAGTCCAAGTTCTGCAACTTAAACATCAATATCATCCCAAAACATCCTCACAGAACCATCCAGAATAATTGAGCACATATCTGAGCACTGTGATCCAGCCAACAGGTTAACACATAAAATTAACATTCACAGCGTCTCCATAGAAATACAGTGATACTAGAAATGCTTACTAAAATGCATGAGAAAAAAAAAAAAAGTTAAATTGTTTTGGAAAGTGATAGCAAAGAAGAGAATCTAACCCCATTCAAGAGTTTGAAATAATCACTAAATAGCAATGGAAAAAAAACTTACCTCACTTCATTTTAGCAGATTTAATAAGACTCTGTTTCAGTCCCTACTGTGTGCCTAGGATTATATGAAGTTAACATCATAACTTATAAATATTTAGAGTATAACAATCCAGTTGGGACATAAATTTGAGGTATAGTTGTTCAATATTTTTATATTAAAAATATTTTCTTATTTGGATTTTCTCTCCTCTGTCCTCAGGGTTCCTAGTAGTTTAAATGAATAAAATTGTTTTCAGTAGGACACCAGATACATTTTATTATTTACAGGATTAATGCTTAGCAATAGAATCTAGTTGTCTCCTTGGCACCAGACCAACATTAACTACACTGGCATCTAAACAGGCAGAAGCATGGATCTGTGGCATTGTGGAATAATGGCCTCATTCCCTACTCTATTTCAACCCTTTAGCCCTGCTCAGATATTTCTCTACTTTCATGTGTATAAGACTCTTTGGTGTATAGAAACACATTCTAGGCATATCTCTTCATTCAATAAGTTCATGCATGTGTTCATTCAAATATATTTACTAAGAATTTACTATAGAACCTGCATTTGTGAATAATATTCAAAGGCTGAGGATAAAGATTAATTACTAGGACGCACAGAAATATTGTTTTATAACAATATCTTTAAGCATTTTTAAGTTTTTTTTTAAGATAGATAGATAGAGAAAGAGAGAGAGAGAGAATTTTAATATTTATTTTTTAATTTTCCGTGGACACAACATCTTTGTATGTGGTGCTGAGGATCGAACCCGGGCCGCAAGCATGCCAGGCGAGAGTACTACCGCTTGAGCCACATCCCCAGCCCTTAGTTGTTTTTTTTTTTTTAATTTATCATCATTTGCAAATGTTTTGGGAGTGTTGAAGTTTCTCCTTTTAATGATATCACAGAGATATTAAATATTCTAAACTAACACAGTAGTTTGGTCTGTTTTATTCTCATTGCCTAGGAGATGAAAGTATGCATTCTCAAAAACATCTGTTGAGGGCACATTTTGGAGATTTAAAAAAAAAAGTGAGAGAAGAAGGGAGAAAGGAGGAAAATAAAGAAGATGGGTAGAAAAAACAAGAGATGTAGTTTTTCTTCTTTCAGTTTCTTCCTATTACACTGTTGTTCTTTAAGCTTAGAGAGCACATTCCAAGAGCCTAGTGAGTGCTGAAGCCTTGGATAGTAGTGAGCCCTATGTACCCTGTGTTTTCTCCTATGATAAAATTTAACTTATAAGTTAATCACTGTGTAATAGATTAGCAACAGCTGATGATAAACAATTATAACGATATACTCTAGTCATAGTTATTTACACCCTAACAAGTTGCTTATTTCTTCCATTTTTCCTGTATTATTTTGGACCAAGGTTGACCATGGAAATAAGACCTCAGGTTAGGGGTGGTGACTCACCACCTCTGTGTGGGCCTGAGAGGGATCCACTTCACAGGGAGACAGAAAAGAGAAATGCAGGTGACAGGTGCAATTGGTGGTAAGCTGGAGAGAGGTGGGGCCCAGACTTCTTCTGGAACATGTACAGGGTTTATTTATTTATTGCTAGAGACAAAACTAAGTCTGAGACACAATTTTCAAAAGCAATTTATTCATAAAAGTGGGAATCTATCTGCTTTTACTTTTGTGCCAGCAGGGTTCAAAGATATCAGCAAGGAAAATCAGTTCTATAAGGAGAGAAAGCAAGTGGAGATGCTCAGAGACTGATTGGAAATCACTCTCTCATGGTGGGGATTCTTCTGAAACTGGGGTCCCCCTGATTGGACCACATTTGGCAGTCTTGGGTTGACCTCATTGGGATAAGCAGGCAGTTTAGGGACAAAGGCAGTGCTGTAGGTTAGGGGCAGGGGTGTTTCTAAGCTCGGCCATCTCCTGCAACAAGCAGGGTGGATGACAGTCTGTGGACAGACTGTCATGGTGGTCCTAGGGTTGGTGGCTGCCATAGCAGACGGTCTTCATCCCAGACACTCCAGCTTGGAAGATGCATGCATGAAGTCATGAGTTGTGACCAGCCAGAAAGTGCTCTTGCCACCCTCTCTGATGAGCGATTATGAGGAATGAAACTTGGGCTGCCAGGAGATGAACTTTGATTGGCATTTGTATTTGATGGCAGGGAACTTAATATTTATAAAATTTGGAAAACAGGCACAAAGAGAAAACTAGACTGCAATTGTTTTTTGTTTTTAATATTTATTTTTAGATGGACACAATATCTTTATGTGGTGCTGAGGATTGAACCCAGGGCCTCACGCGTGCTAGGTGAGCGCTCTACCACTTGAGCCACAACCCCAGCCCGAAGACTGCGAATGTTGTAGGAGAGGTTTGTTAACATGAAGACGCCAAGTGGCTTTTAAGAATCATAAATAAGCCCAGGGATTTTACCTTGAAAATAATTCTGGCCTTTTTTGTCACCTGTTCTCTGTGAGAAAGAAAAAAAATACTTACTTACTTGTTGGAGGAAAACACACAGACACATTTCTGAATACCAGAGATGGAGGGGAGGTTTTACCCCACCGAAAGAGTTGAAAATACAAAGTGAACTCCATGGATAAAGAGCTTGTACAGGATTAAGAAAACCACATAAGCATCATGTCCTCACTGTAGGACTCCATTCCTAGTACCTTTCCAGGGACTCTGAGTCAACTAGTTAAATGAGACCAAAAAATAGCTATAAAAAGAAAGAGCTGCTTCTTAGATGCTAACAATGCGTTTCAAGTTTGCATTTTGTTTACCAGGGAAGAGCACAAGCCGTCAGATAACCATCCATGCATCCTGTTCTCCTCCAGCAGACACCCACCACAGCTCTCTGAAGGTACACCGTCTTCTGTGGTGTGCATTGACCCTCCTCTGGATAGGCGCCCAGAGCCGATGCCTTGGAGCTTCCCACCAACTCCCTCTGGATTATAAAGAAGCCACAACTTGGGGTGGTTAGTTTTTGAGTCCCATAAGCTGTCTCCCTTAAGAAGGGCAGACACTGGAACTAAGAGAACTTCCAGGCATCCAGTTTCAATACCCCCCTCACCCCACTGCAGATTCAGAGTGGGAGTTGGAAATACCGCCAACTTGGGTGAACTGAAATTTTCATCTTCCACTAGTCCAAAGATCAGAATTGATTGATGCTACTAATGACTTTGGGCAGCACTCTAGTAAGAACGAATGCTTCCTGCCGGAATACCCTGGTGTTTGATGGCAGCTACTGTTCTGGAGAGTTCTCGGATCTCCAGTGCTATTTCTCTTTCTTTCTCTGCACGAAGAGCCCTCCTGCCATTTCATGCTGCCTCAATCAGCCTGTGGTTTAGATATTTGTTCATTATCCAAATTAAAAGAGAGCTCAGTCTTACAGAGATGAAATTGGCTATGTGATTAAACTTTTCTTTTTTCTTTTGATCCTTGGGGTGTACATCATAATCACCTAGGGACTTTAAAAATCTATCTTCAGACCACAGGCTTCCAGTTTTGATGGTGGGGTTTGGGGTGGACTTGTGGCCCTGTTAGACTTCAGCCTCCCAAACACCTGTGTTTTTAAGGCTTGGTCACCAACCCATGGCACTATGAAGAGGCGGAAACTTCAGGAGGTTGGTCCTCGTTAAAGTTGGTTTTCTCAGGTGTTTTGTCACACGGAGGAGAGGCCAGCTAACCCAGGGGAGGACCAGGTGAGCCTTGCAGTCCCTCTGTTTATTTTTCCAACTCTTTCTTCTGTCAGACAAGCCCTGCAGACAGGTGAAGGGAGTTCTGAATGTCAGGGAGGGCCGACCAAGGACAACTGGGGCCCGAGCATGGATCTCTGTCCTCACCCTTTCCCTGTGGGGACATTTTGCTGAAGCTCAGAGAGAATATCTTACCTTTCTGAAAAGGGTCTTGAACAATGTTCAACCACTTTTTTTTTCCCAATTTAAATTGATACAATCCAGTACAGTAAAGTACTGGATGATGGAGACACAGAAGTCGCTTCTCAGGGCAGAGGCCAATTTTTACCCGGAAATTTCCTCTGAAATACTTTGGGATGCTCCCATCCTGGGCTTTTAGACTCTTATCCATTTGGTACTTCCTTCTGCCATCTACAGCTTCATGCCCCCACCCCAGGGCTGCGCTATCAGTCTCCCTTAGTCCACCCCTCTCCCCAGAGTTTGGAGGAAGGGGGACAAGATGTGTCTGGACTGAAGGTGATGGTCTAAAAAGAATTTCCTATTGAGGAAATTTATCATCTGGGTTCTCTGGGGTGCCCTGACTGACACCATCGGCATGGCCTGGGGTCATGGTGAAGATGCAGACCCTTGGCCTCACCTTGGACTTAGAGAATTGGAGACTAGGAGGTGGTGTCCAGCAGGCTCTGTTTTAGCAAGCCCACCAAGGGTCTCTGGTGGCTTCTGGCACAGACCAAGCTTTGAGAAGCACTCACTGTCTAATGTTCTGCCTTGAGCAGCTCTTTCAACCTTGGGTGGCTTTGCTGTATGTTTTCTTTTAAAGCCTTTGTCATGACTTTTCCAGGAGTGAGGGTGGAGAGAGGCAACAAATAAACAAATATATGCATAAGAAAACTGAACCAGCTGCAAACAGAAAAACCCGTCCACTGGAATGATAAGAAATGGCTTATTGCAAATACTTATGTTCAGTTCAGAATTTTCTTTAAATCTCCATATCTGCAACTTGAAAGATGCAAATGTTTTAAATCAAGAGAGTTGGAGTCATGTCCCTCATATCCCTTCCAATTTTATTTCAATGGCTCTGAGTTTTTTGGATTATTAAGAAAATGGCAGGAGTAAGACTCTTTGGAAATATGGGAAGGATGAATATATTAAGTTGGGAAATATGTACAGATTAAGGACGTCTTTGATAGAAAGCTTATGGGCCCATACGTTTTTTTCAAAGATGCTGTTGGATGAGCGGTTTCTGAATAATCAAACTCAAAGATGCCCACCTCTGCACTTCTGTAGAAAGTTTTAGGGTGCATGTGTGTGCGCCTGCGTGCATGTGTTGTGGGGAATTATACATTAAAAAAAAAGAGCAGCAAAAGATCATTAGGAAGTCACCAGGTGGATGAAAGATGTAGGCAAGTTCTAAACTGATGGTCAGCTGAGCATATCTTCCCCCCAAAAAAATCTTTAAAAATATCATGAAGATCTATCAGAACTTGGCTCAAATGTTTCCATATGAACGCTAATTACTTTTAGGGATAGGCTCTGAATTGTATCTGGTCAAAAGTTCAGTCCCACAACAGTTTTGAGGACATTTTTTTTCTCAGCTTCTAGTCTCTTCTCACTATTTCCTTTTTTATTTTTCTTCTGTTCACTTTTACTGGGTTTTAGCTTGCTTGATCTCCATTGCTTCATCTACAAAGTAGGGAGGATAATTTCTTATCCAACGAAAGATACCTTGATGGTTTTTAGAATAATGCCATTGGCTCAAGGCTTGGAAGGAAGGAAGGGAGGGAGAGAGGGAGGAAGGGAAAGAAGAGGAGGGAGGGAGGGAGGGAGGGAGGAAGGAAAGAACAAATTAATGGAGGGAGGGAAGGAGGGAGGANATCATCACCCTAGTCACTCAGTAATATGCATATTTAGCTATGGAAACATCTGCTAAATTACCTCCTAAAAATGTTTCCACCATCTGCCCTCCAGTCTCTGAAAGCAGCACTTATTCCCAAACATCCAGGTATTTCTCAAAAAGCCCCAAACACACATCACAAAGAGTGTACATGATTCAAGAATATCCTTTGACTCACCCAACCCAAAACAGAAAAATATAAATAATACAGCCCTACCAGCAGTTGACTTGTCCCTGCCAATGCTGCTCAGGGGTTAGGGTGAGGGCTAGTTCAATCTCTGCCTTCAAGGGCAGATCTCAAAATCTACTCATCTTTGTTCCTCAGCTCAGTGCTAGGTCATTGGTAAACACCCTCTTCCTACAAATTTGTTGAAGGAATAAATGGATAAGCAACATTGGAAAGTTACTGGAAATCGCCAGGTGTGATGGTACATGCCCTGCCTGAGGCAGAAGGGTAGCAAGTTCAAGGCCAGCCTCAGCAATTTAGTGAGGTCCTAAGTAACCAAGACCCTGACTCAAAAAATAAAAAAGGGCTGGAGATATAGCTCAGTGGTAAAGCAACCCTGGGAAGGGAGAGAGGGAGGAAGGGAAAGAAGAGGGAGGGAGGGAGGGAGGGAGGGAGGAAGGAAAGAAGGAAGGAATCACTTGTCTAGCAGTTTGATGATGGAAAAGTCCAGGTTGGGGACAGGAAACCAGAGAGCTTAAAAGTTGAAAGTGACAAAAGGATAATGATAAGGTGTAAATAATAATGACTCTCAAGTATAAGACTGCCGCCCACAAAACTGTTAAAGTCTTAGAGTTTGAGAGCCTCCAAAAAGACCACCTGCTCTTAGGTACCCATAACAATGGAAGAGCCCCGCTTCCCAGTACTCTGACATCACAGGACTCTGAGCACTTCACGTCCAAGATCCAGGGCAGTCCTCAGCATCAAGCTTGACAGGTGGTCTCTCCTGCGACTTCATACTTGAGAGTGTTGTTTTCTGAGCGTCTTCTGTACTGATATAGCATCTTACCACCAGGTCTTAACTTCAACTACCTTAAGTATTCATTCTGTTTCCATGATGTGCTCCTATATTTAAAGTAACCTGTTCCAGTCACACAGTTGGGAGAGAGATGGGATTTATTCCATTCTCTCTGACTCCAATGCGGTGGTTGATCTTATGACCTCATGTCTCTGAATTCTTCTGCCACCAGGGGTATTTTATTGCTTTCTTGTGTCCATAATGTGTTCTTCCCCTGCAGAGGGGCCACTGTAGAAATGGGAGCTATTCATCAGGGTATAGGGCAGGCTTGTCCTCACGGGGACCCAGCAGAGACTTCCTTGCTCTGAAAAGTTCAGAGGCTACTACTACTGGTCTTTTGCTCTAATGTGAGGGTCTGTAAATTTTTCTACAGTGCAACTTTCAATAATGCAGTATTCACAAGAACATGAGAGCAACCGAACAGCCCTGACACCTCCAAAGTACTGCTGGAGTAGACAGGGAAAGGGAGCAGCTAAGTTCAAGTGCAAAATGAAATTCTCCAAAAATTCTACACTGAAACTAATAATTTTGGATCTGCTATTTCGAAATGCAGGAGAGTTCTTTATTCTTCCTTTCAAAGAACATAACTAACTTTTTTTTTTTTTTTTTTTTTTACTTTTCATTCCTTCTGTAAAGGGCAAGTCGATGGAGAAATGTTTTAAGGTTTTATTTAAAGGTGTGTTGTGTTTAATATTAAAGCCATGTGATTTTTCCTATTTTTGATTATAGAAAATAACAGTTGATTCACTTGAATAACTTTATAGCTTACAAGGATTGTGTGTATGCTGAATATACTTAAGCTCATTCAAAATATGCAGTTGACATCTTAGAATCTGAGGTATTGGCCTTAGACAACAGTTAAGCCAATTCTTTAATTTTCATTGGAAGCACTGAATTGAAACGCTGTAATCTTCTCTAGAACTATCTTCTATTTCATGTTTCAGCAAAGACTTAATTGTTCTTTGAAGAATTTCTGACTCTAAAAATGGTGGCAATTTATATTCCAAAGAAACATAATTATCTTGCTCAGAAAAGGGGAGAAACAGAATTGCCTTTATTTTTAAATTATAATTGCAATCATATATTGGCAGCACGTGAACAATTTAGACATAAAATTATGATGGAAAAAACCTGCTACAGAGGGAAATATGTGTCTCAACCCTCTATCAAGTATAGTGGATTCTGTTCATCTAGGTTTGTGTGTGTTTTTGTGAAATCAGGTTCCAGAGCAGCAATGTGAATTTTTGGTGGTTTGTCTTTTTCAATATACCTGTTTGCTTGAAGTGTTGACTATTGTCTTTATTTTCATTTGAGTACTATATATTTTTAAATTAAAGTTAATTTGGATAAATTTTAGGCTTGTTCTCTAGTTTTATAACTCTTTTTTTTAAAGATAGAGAGAGAGAGAGAGAGAGAGAATTTTAATATTTATTTTTAGTTTTCAGTGGACACAACATCTTCGTTTGTATGTGGTGCTGAGGATCGAACCTGGGCCGCACGCATGCCAGGCGAGCGCGCTACCGCTTGAGCCACATCCCCAGCCCGTTTTATAACTCTTAAAGTAATGACACCATGCCATATCAAAAAAAATAGGAATAGTGATTAAAGTCATGATATAGGATATGGTTAAAAATATTTGTTTGTGTGTAAATGATGGATAGACACGTCTGGAGAAGTTTTAATCGGGAAAAGACTACGTGGCACAGGGCTTTGAAATAAGAGCATATCATCAGTATTGAACACATAAGATTTGGCTGTGTATATAGATACACTGGTGTGAGGGAGGAGGAGGATGCTCACTGGCCAGTGGCCAAGTAAGCAACCCATCACATTTCCGTTACATACTAAAACTATATCCCATTTACCAGGCAGGAGACTGAGGCCATAGAATCCCAAGTTCAAAGCCAGCTTCAGCAACTTAGAGAGACCCTATCCCAAGAGGACTGGGGATGTGGCCCTGTGGTTAAGTGCCCTGAGTTCAGTCCCCAACCCCAACAACAACAACTACAGGCCCTGTGGTCAGAAAAGAAGAAAAATGTTGTGTCCTCCAGGGAGGAAATGAGGCCCTCTTATTTTTAGTATGAGAGAGAAGGGTGGGTCTTATTGGCTTGAGGTTGCAAAACTCCAAAGGTGATTTGCATGGATATTGATCGCTACATTAGAAAGGGGTCTTGCCTTTGCCCGAGGATGTCAAACAGTGCAGTTCTCTTTGTCCTGTTAGGGTGGATCACGGAACGTAAGAACAGATGGATGAGTGGTTTGGGGATGATGATGTACAGCAGTGCTCAGGATGTCAAAAGGCACTATGGCTGAGACAGCGGGCTGGGTGACAGAGCCTGACCTGGTGACCTGGACTAAGTGTCATAGTGAGGATGAAGATGAAGAGAGAAGAGAGATGTCAAAGGGAAAATGGGTGTACCCACGACATGACATTCAGAGGAGGAGGGAGGGATATGGGAAAGGAGTCCCTTGTATGACAACTGCTAACTGTCATCTGAGTGACACCAGAGGGACACTCCAGAGAGATGGAGATGTCCTCGCCTGCTTGAGGGGAGTGGCAGGGAGGGGGACCGTTCATGACTTGTGGAGCACTGGGTCACCTGTGTGAGTTGGTGAAACTATACAGTGGCAGAAGGTTTAGAGGTTGTAGGTTTCTAGTTTGCAAATTCATATAAAATCTATTTGGGGAGACCTAAGGAAATATACCCCATTATTGTAGGAGAAGACTTTAGAGGTATTCATTCCCTGGTGTGATTAATGCAGGGAATTAATAAATGTGGGCACCCTTATAGTTTTTCTATTTCAAGTCTCCAAGACTTGCTGGAAGAAAGGTGGCAGATCTCAGCCATAAAATCTAATACATGACATTATGATGAAAACTCAAAAATATTCTGTCTTCCACAGTTGGAAAATAATATTAAGCACTCATTACAACTTAGGGTGAGAAAAAAATCTGAAAATATTCCAGTGAGCATGAGATGATAACTGGAAACTACATATGTACCTTCTTAATTTACTACATTTATTGTGTTTCAGAGCATTGATACATAATGGCAAGGGGTATTGTAGACTGTGTCTGATTTTGTTGTATCCCGTGGTTTTGGAGGGAACATAGGATTCAGTGGGAAGACAGGTGCAAGTGCCTTGGGTTGATGGTCCCTTAATCATTTAGTTGGGAGGTGTGCAGCACATGGCCCCACCTGCATGACAGAATATTTTTGTCTTTCTACTGATGTGGAAGCTCAATGGCCCTGCTTTTCCAAGTGTGGATGAGCAACATTAGCTTTGCCTTAGAACTTGCAAAACAATGTAAATTATTGGGTTCCAACCCGACCTACTTAATCAGAAACTCTGCACAAGGGTTGAGCAATCTGTAGTACAGTGAATCTTCAATCTCACAATGAAGCTAATGTGTCAGCCTCAGACTGTGGCAAAGTCTATGCCCATGTTCAACAGTCTCTGGTAATTCATACTACACCCTTGTTTAACAACCATGGGATATTCAGACTTGAGCCTCCTGTTAAAAGTTTTAGCATTCAAATAATTTATTTCAAAAATTTTCTAACTAGTAATCCCCTTCTAATTCTGCATCACAGTGTCCTTTCTCCTTCAGGAGTGGGTCACCTGAGAAGTTTGCAAACCTTGCTACCCAGGCCCTGGATGAAACCCAGGCAGCGTGTTGAAGCCTCCCCAGACAATTCCTTTGTGCAGCTACATTTAGGGACAATTTCTTAGGCAAAGTTCTGAGCTCTGACTGTGCATAACAAGTAACTACTTGACTCCTGAAACATGCTCTCTACCCCAAGAGGTTCTGATTCCTAAAGTCTAAGAGTTTCTAATTTAGGCTTCCGTGTAATCTTCATGGAAGCCAGGGGCGGGCACCAATGTTTGGAAGGTCTAGAGAGGTAGTATCTTTGTCAGCTCTTGTCAAGTGGTCAGGGCATAGGGAAAGAACCCTCCTGTCACCCAGAAAAATTCCACTCACTGCATTTTGCATTCTGTAGATCAGAAAAGTAACCTTTTAGCACAAAGGATTTTCAAGTGATAATTTAAAGTTACTTTCACTGGAAAAAAACAGGAAATTAATCCACAAGGGTTCAGTGATGCAAAATGATTATCAGACCCTAAAACTGCAGAGTCTGAGAACTAACTGCTGGACCTTCAAGCTTGGGAATCTGGTCACTCAGAATTTTATAATGCTGGACAGGGAGTGTGAAAGTTTTGCCGAGTCATTAGAGATGGGCATCTGCTCACACAGAAATGAGGGGTTATGGGCTGGCAAAGCAGGAGACGGCTTGAGGGTCTTGATTCCCCACCTGCAGACCTCGGTCAGACGTGAACACTTACCAGTGTAACGGGGTAATACGAGAACATCTCTTTTTACAAGCATCCAAAGACTCACTCACTCACCATGAGACAAATGCTTGTTAGGAGCTGTGCAAAAGTTACAAAAAAAGGATAATTGTTTCTTTAGGAACAAGTATCAGTTCTCAGGATATAATACCAAAGGAATGTGCAAGATCCGAGCAGAGTTCAGAGGAAGCACTGAAGGTGGGCGGGGGGAATATCCAAGGGTCTCAGGAGACAGTCTGAAATGTTTAAAAGCCTGCAGTGATTCCACCTGGAGAGAAGACTGGGAAATGACGGAAGGCCAACCTTTAAAGGTCAAAAAGAAACTAAATACGCCGTGTGATATGTGTCCTCATCAACTCGATGCTGATCTCAGAAGGTGGCCGTATTTGGAGACAGGGCTTTACCAGGAGTAAGTTAAACTAGGGATGCTGGGGTGACCTCATGGGAAAAGGGCACGGATATTCAAAGACACCACATGAGGACACTGGGGGCAGTGGCCATCTGCAGGCCAAGCAAGGGGCCTCAGGGCAACCAAAGCTGCCTTGGAGCCTCCAGAGGGGAGCCCCACCCCCGGGTCTGGGGTAGGCCATTATGACACCCACCTACCATCACAGATCAACCCTCCTGTCGACCATGCTCACAGTGGACCTGTAGCCAGCAATGAGCACTAGGGAATAAATGGAACATCAGGAAGCCTTGCTTAAACCGTGGCGTGGCTCTGGCTGTGGGGGGTATTTGAGCAGAGGTGATGGTCTAAGTAAAAAGTGACCTATTTTAAAGCCCTGGTATAGGTAAATATTGTTCTTCTAATAACGAGCCACACTCCAGGAATACCTCAGCATTCTACTGTAATTGATCTCTCTTTGGACCGGATCAAAGATTTTCCTGAAATACTTTTGAGTTCGACATAATGTTAAGTAATGTTAGTGTGAGGTGATGGTCTTTGTTTTCCACATCGTTTCATCTCTTACACGCTGTGGGTGCGGGACCCAGAAGCAGTAAATTAGGCCGAGGGACCACATGCTGTTACTGTGCAGGAATCATGGGTCGAGATCGATTCAGCTTCTGACTCATGCATATGGATACTTTGATATTTAAATATGACCTCTGCCTCAATTCCAACCCCCTCAATAATTAAAATTCAGCTTCACTCTTTGGGGAATCACTTTGAATGAAATGAGAAACACTTTGTAAAGTATGACGTGGAAGAGAGAGAGAGGGCCTGGTGCGCTCAAGTCTGTGGAGACTTGACGTCCAGCAGGAGGCCCGGGACTCCAGGGCTGCTGAGCCTCATCCCAGAGGCTAAAGATTCCCACCGAGGCAGCTCTGTGGATGGAAGCAGTGATTGCTTCATTTGGTTGCCATTTATACGATAGTGATCGATAAATGTAGAAATGTATAAAGCTACTGTGTTTGGGGGAGATCAGAAAAAGTTAAAGAAAACAGAAGTGAAGGAAGTAGAAACAAGGAAAATGATCACACAGGGGTGAAGGGCCTCCACCAGCCCAGGCCTCTCTGCTGTATGAAGAGGCTGAGAAGCTCAGCTAGGAGCCACCTATGACGCAGAAAGACCCCTCATTAGCCAGCTCACGCGGCCAGGAAGATTCCCAGAATAGAAAGATGGAGCCCTGCAGGCTGGAGCATCAGTGAGAACTTCAGAAGGCAACAGAGTCCATGATGCTCCCTGTTTATTCATGCCACTGTCCCAAGTGACTGGGAATATCCAAGATGGAGCTCAAAAGGTATCTGGAGATCGGGAAAAATGAACAAAAGCTACATTTTCCAGACAGGTTCAAATTCTGAATGGGAAGAGGGGAATTGGTGACTTATTAAGACTGCATAAAGTTCAAAAGACTTCTGAGGAGCCAAGTCTTGGTATGGGGGAAGGGCTCTTCTCCTAGGCATCTGAGACATAGGTCACCCTTACAGTTGCACAGGATGTTCACTGCACAAGGACTCCCTAGCAAGAGATGAGTAAGAGTGGAATTCCAACCCCTGCCAAGCAGAGCTAAGAGCACATAGGGGGAAAAAAATCCCTACTTTTTAAGGTGCACAATGGTGTTTTAAACATGCCAAGCCATGGGGCCATCAAGATTATCTCGTGTTTAATTTGCAAAAGTTGCAACCTTGATTTAGTCATATCCTTCCATGGCATATTATCCTTGGGGACCTAAACGTGGACCAGCACTGGGCTATTTCCGTATGACTGCCTCCATAATTCAGGAGCTCCAAGGGTCTGCATATTCTAAGACTAATGCTACAAAAAGCAAAGTCCTCTTTTGCAGTCTAAGAGAAATTCTGAACATTCCATTCACTGAGAAATTTGTGTTTCCATAAAAATGATTTTAAAACCCTATCTATTATTACAGTGAATAAAATGGGATTTTGAGCCTATTGTTGGATTTAATCATCATTTTTATGGCAGAACTGGGGGTATGGGAGTAGTTATAACCACTTGTTTTTTAATCTCTTTTATTAAGTCATTTATCACAAGCAAAATTCTGTCTCTGACCTTGGTGCTTTATTTAAGTTTCTAACTTATCTGTTTCTTAGCATGTTGTGTATTTCCATTTTAAGTCTCTGAGGGTTATAAAAGAGTTATTTCATTTTCTCTAGCAAAAGCTATTTAGCACTCTAGGATAGCATTATGGTCAAATGGTAAAAATCAGAGATAATCTGAAATTATAGCTACTTAACAGTGGGGAGGAACAGGGGTGTGGAGGGCCACGTATCAGACCCATCTAGGATCCAGCTTTATTTGAACAGAGGATTTTCCTCTGGCCTCCTGGCTTTCTTGCTCAGCTCCATCCGAGGTTTCTGATGATCAGGCCAAGAGGAGAGAAGACAAAGGATTAACACACCGAGTTGGGTAGAGGGAGCCTGCTCCTATGACCCGCGTGGAACTCTTTTTACAGTGCGGAATCCATTCCTTTAAAGTCCTATTCCCTGGCTTCACACACCCACTGCATTGCGTGACCCTGTGATACTTTTAAAATTTGAGCAAAGAAATGGAAGCATAGAATTCAGAAATAACGTTAAAAGTAGTAGAAAAGCTACTCACAGTGTCCCGTGGTTAAATATCCACATGTGATATTCAGTGATGGAGAACAAAATAGGATTGCTTTGCTAATGTGGTTTTGGGAATGTCCCTCCCTACGATTCTTTTTTTTCAAACCTTTATTTTATTTATTTATTTTTGTGTGGTGCTGAGGATCGAACCCAGTGTCTCATGCCCATGAGGCAAACGCTCTACCCCTGAGCCACAACCCCAGCCCCTTCCCTACAATTCTGTCTCTCATATTCACTATACATATCCTTCCTCTCCCCCAAGTTCTGTTTCAAGATGACCCTCTTTTATAAAATGTTTCTATCATGGCAACAGGATATTTCCGCCCCCCTGAATTCCTTTAGGAGTGTCACCGTCACTCAAGGTGGACGTGATGAGGATGGGATTGACGTGCTTTCCATTACATCCCAGCCTGCATCAGATAGTTCCCACCGAGTAGGGATTCACTTGCTTATTAAATGGATGAATGAATGAAAGCAGGTCATAAAATTTGCATTTAAAGTTTTACATTATGCTACTAAAATTTATAGTTGTTTAGATTATAAACCTTCAGGTCTTTACTTCCCTACTCCCAGAATATTCCATTCTAAAGAAGGAGGTTAACCTCAGGAAGAAGAGGCAGTTTGCCCAGGAAGCTGGGAGTTAGCCTGTGGTGTTGGAGTGGGGCTTGGGTCATGGTGAGAAGGGAGAAGGTACCTCCCCACCCTGTCCTTCCACTCTGCCCTGAAATTGGGCACTATTCATGCTGCCCCTTCACAGGAACATGGATGAAATCTGCAAGCTCCTTAGCATCCTCTGCTGACCTTGACAAGAAAGGGAAACAGGCACATGACGGTCCCCTTGGTGGAAAAGGATGGGCCGTTGTTCTAATATGAAAACCTGTGTTCTCAGCAGGTGTGGATCCAGGTTTTGTGAAAACTAAAGATTTATATAAATTGGAAATGGGGGGTGGTAAGGAACCTTTAAAACTACAAAATTATAAACGACAAATAGGTACCAAATAGAATCTTTATTTAGACTGAGAAACACCTTGCAACAAACTCCTAGAGCCTTGGAACTTAGTCCCTTACTTCCTGGGACCTGGCCTGTCTCCTCCGAGCTAGAAGGGAACCTCCCTGCGCACAGTCCTGAGGCTCCAAGTAGCCTCATGGTAAGTTTCCCTCGGTTGGTCCTTCAAAAAAAAAAAATCTCTTTTGTGTATATGGAGAATTGAAAATATTGGAGTAACTTTTAGGTTAAAAAAAAAAAAAAGTCATACAGAATTTTTTTTTTTTTTTTTTAAGGAAACAAAGAGACTATCAAGCCGGTGTGAGGAGAGTGAAAGGCTCAGCCGGGAGGAAGGGACTCATTCATTCCCTCAAAGCTCCTGCTAAGTGCATTGCAATCCCAGGGCTCTGTTAGACACACACTGAGCACCTTCCCTCCTGGAGAGGGGAGTGAGTGAGGACCCCAGTCACAGCAGACGGGAGGCAGCCCCAGTGAGCACTGAGACACACAGTGCTTGTGGGTGACGGGGAGGCCAGGATCTCCTTTACATGTTTGTTACACTAGGTTTAGGGCGGCATTGGTTAGGGCAATCGAGAAGGGTTTCCCTAAGATTGTTTGGTCTGGGAGTTTGCAAGGTAAAAGGAGTCCGAACGAGGGACCTGGAGCTCCGGGCCCTGGGGTCAAAACAGTCAAAGAGCCAAGGTGAACCCAGGAACCCAAACCGAGTCCCAAGTAGAGTGCGCAGCAGTATAGAGCTCAGTCAGGACTGCCCTGGCCATAGCTGGGCTGCTGCCTGCTGCCTCTGGCCCACTGGAGATGTGGCTGCTCTGAACTGAGCCATGCACTAGCATGAAAGAGACTGAAGATGGGCTAGGGGGGCCGGGAGGCAGGATGCCTCATTAGCAACGTTTCCCATTGGCCTCACGCTAAAACGTAATTTTGAATGCGCAGGGTTAAAGACATTACTAAAATGAAGTTGCTGGCTACTTTATTCTTTTATCCAGTGTGGCTGCAAGAAAAATTTAAATTGCACTTGGGGCTTGTCTTTGTGCCTCTCATTATGTCCCTTCTGACCAGTGCCCTTCTGGCAGTCCATGGGCACCAGGCTGCACAACAGACCCCAGGCATTCGAATCCCTCAGGGTTCAGACTGAGCATCTGTAGTTAGAACAAAGACCCCGTTGGTTACAAATGATGTCACCAAGGTAGGCCACAGGCCACTCCTACGAATGGATGTCTTACGTAGTGCGTGTCTGATCCTATCAGCCTTGAGTCTCTGACACGCCGTGTTTTTTAATCTAGTCGGATTCCAGTAACTTTCATGCTAGGACAACCTCATGTGCCCAATCACTTGTGGTAAATGTTTGCCATTAGGACTCCTAATGTCATGGAAGCCCCAACTGAGAAAGGCCCACCTACCGAGGGATGATCCAGACAGGAACAAAACCCGCTGCCTGTGGGACCCGATTCTGGTCCTGTCTGCTGTGAAAGGAGCATAGGTCATGGGGTCAAGGCATGGTCATGTAGGGCTGACCCGCAGCGTGGACCAGGGGGAAGTCTGTTTAGAAGGGGTGAGTTGCAGGTGGACAGTGACAGAACATGCCTCCTGGTACTTGCTTGCTTGCTTTCTCCGAAGGCATTCATTTCTAATTAATAAAACATCTGTAGCTGAGGCATCTCCTATATCTTAATGAAAGCATTTCCATAGTCATGGATATTTATGGTTGTTTTCCTCACAGAAACTCTTTAAAGTGGCCCTTATTTCCAGGGCTATTAATAACAACAGGACCAGTCTTTACAGAGCCTAAGAAAAGATTCTTTGTGTTCACCAGAAAGCCAAATGAAAACTAAATATAAAGACAGACTTTTGCTCATAGGTCTGATAGAGGCTGAAATTGCTCTCTGAGTTCTTAGAGCAAAGAGACTGACCCCCAAAAGGGAGTGTGTGTGCTCAGGTCGACCAGTGGTGTGAGCCTCGGGGCTGTCATTTCTGGCTACCCCACCGTGACAGGCAAAGCAGCCTCCTTCTGGTTTCCTCCATGAAGCACAGGTAGGCTTTTTGTTTTCTGTGGCTCTTCTCTTCCTCTTAGGGGCCCCTAGCAAAGGGGCAGCTAGAACTGCTCTCCATAGCTTGCTTTTCAGAAGTCAGCTCAGGATGGATCTGTTGAAGACCTCACGCCTCCGCCAGTTCATGTGCATTTTGAGTAACAATCTCACATGCAGAACTCCACTTTCACAATAGAAATTTAAGCAGCTTCCTGAAAGAACAACTTGTTCAGATTGCGATAACACCTTGTTAAATTGAATAAATCCTTGTCTTAGCGGCTAAGTAAGTTAATGTTCCCTTAAAATATCATTCATTTGAGAAACAGCAGGAAGGAGTCTTCTTTTTTCCTCTCTGTTTAACTTCAGCTTCACGGAGATTATTGATTTCATTAAATAAATCCAAGTAACCTCTGAAAATTTCTCAGTTTCCCTAGCGTCATGCCCAGATGTCTTCATGCAGAGGGTCTCACAGTCCAGTCCAGGTGGGAGTCCAAGTGGGTTCCACCATCCCCTCTGTTCCAGGCATGCTGAGCTCCAGCCACATCACACCTTATGTCCAGCATGAGCTCCCCCTGCTCATGCCAGCGGTCACTGGAAACAGCCATCTCCTCATCCTGGAATCCCGTCACCCTTCTCCATGTGACAAATATGTAGTCATCTTCCCTGACACCAACAACCCCAGCAGCCTCAGAGGGAGTCATCGTACCTAACTCTCTTTTACACTGAATTCCAACTCCATGTCTTCGTTGGAATTGACTTATTCCTATCAGTGAGCACCAGAGGGCAGGGAGCAAGTTCAGCTCTTGTCTTCAACAGGCACACAGGTGCACAGGTGCACAGGTACACAGGTGCACAGGTACACAGGTGCACAGGTGCACAGGTGCATAGGTACACAAGTGCATAGGTACACAGGTGCACAGAGCAGCTTCTTGAAGACAACCACCAGACTGCCAGCTTCTGGGCATACTTTTCTCTAGTCAAACACATTTCTTAAAGTTTCCTCTCTATGGTGCAACTCAGATCCATCCACCGTCCAGGGACATGTCTTTTCTCTGATTCTGTTTAAAGAGGTCATCTGGGGTTGGAAGGGCAGTACATAAAATGGTGTGTGGTTTAGAGATGTCAAGGACATCCCTGTTTCCAACACCTGTGGCCCCTGTCTTGCTTTGGACTAGGAAGGGCATGGCAAGGGGTTTCATTGGTGACAGTCACTGGCTGTGAAGCCCCATGTTCTGCTTCCTAGCCTACTCCCCCACCCCCGCCCACCACTGCAGGTAGGTGCCCTGCCAAACAGGACAACCAGAACGAAGGGCAGGGTGGGATCCTGTCTTCCCAGCAGTATCTCCCCAGGCATTGGTGGCCTGGGTTAGGTGCCTCTGGGTTTGGTTTGTGTTTTTTTAATTGTTGTCATTATGATTGTCTGAAAGTGAGCAATTATGATAGAATGCTTTGATTTTGAAGGTTCGCATCATATATATCTACAAGCAAACTTTTCTAAATGGAACTGTAACCCCAGTACACATCTCTGCATGCAATGAAGACGAGTAGCATGTTTGCAAGTTGGATTAATCATTTATTCCTGGTCTTGTGTACATAGCCACTTGACTCAAGGACAGTAACCATTGCCTTTATTCTGCTAACAGACACCAGGCCTATAAAAACAAATGGACAAAGGAATTTGATGCCAAATTTGGAACTTGAAGCATAGTGGTCTTAATACAAACACAATTTCTTTCTGCATCCTGAAAAGATTAAAGCATTGTTTCCTGCTGCGACAGCCCAACATTTCATTTTAATGTAAATGCTTTCTGTAGCTTAGAAGCTGTTCTTGTGTTTTGGGAACAAATATGGGAATATTAGTGACTTAGTTTTTTTTATTGATACACTTTGATAGATGTATTTGTGTTTATAAGAAATTGTTTTTCAAATGCTTCATTCAATTGACCAAAAATAAAATGAAATAAAATAAAAAAGAACCGAATATGCAATGTAGTTTTGCTCTCTGGGCTTCCTGGAAAGAACCCTCTTCTACTTTGATGGGTAGGGGTTGTCAATAGTGACAATAATTCTGTTAGAAATGAAAACTAAGTTGTGCTCGCCAGTGTTTAACTGACAAACCGCAGCACCTTTAGGGATGAAATGCCAGTTCTGTGTTGCAATTCATCTCATGACTTTTGTGGTTCAATAATTTATCTTCATAAAACACCGATGACAGCGAGTATTCTGTTGTTCCTGCAAGTGAAATATGATGTGCTTGCACTATGTTTAGGGGATTCACTAACTATGGCTATGTACCCGTAATTTGTAATCAACTTCATGCATGAGTAGCTGAAATAGAAACAGGAACATTTCAGACTGCCTCGAAGTCAGATTGAATTCTCTATTTACATAGTCATAGCAAGAGAGTTCAGGTGTTGGTAATAATGAGCTTTTGGTGAATGTTGGAGGAATGCTGAAAAGGAGCGAAACCTAAATGGAACCAAAAACAGAAGAAGCATAACACTGAAAAGTAAAGATAAGGCTGGGTGAGCTTAATAATGTAGAAACAAATCACTGAGTGAAATAGCAAAGAAAGAATAAAAAGTTCCTAATTTAATGCTACTTAAACTTTTCAATTGATCCATTTCTCCTCTATTTTCGGTAGGGAATGGAAATAATTCATGTTTCAAAGCATAATATTGATTGTATATTTACCTTAAAAATTTGCTCCTACAGATGGACATGTTTATCTGTGAGGCCATTAAAAACAAGGAGTTGGATGTTTTACTCATAGTTCACAGCAGTTAGACTAATCCTCTTAAGAAATCTCTAAGGATGGCACTTTTTATTCCATAAACTTCCAACTGAATGAAGTTCACACTTCTAAACTTGAAATACAGCATCCTTTGTGATACAGTTCAGCCAGTACCCTTTGCTCTGCTTCCCTTTCCACACATGAGCCTGCGTGCACAGCTCTCTTGGTGAAGCTCAGGCAGTCCATTTGTTCCTTCAACACACACACATTGGGCATGTTCAACTCTGGGGATTCAAAGCTGAGAATATGCAGCTTACAAAATATCCAAGGAGGTAAGAGGTGGAAACCCTGCAAACAAACTAACTTCCTCAGTGTCCTTAGTCCTCAGCAATGCCCTTGTTGCAAGTAAGCCTTCCTGGCCGTTTCCATAAAAGGGATCATTCCCATGATTCCAGTCTTGCCTTCTCAAAATGGCGCACTGCCCTCCCATGCCCATGGTGACTTCTTTATTTTACATCTTGGAAATACCTACTTATTTCTCTACATTTGCTCCCCTTTAAATCAGTGTGGATCTCTGAAGTCAAACATATCTCAGATGGTTCCTTGTCCTCCGCTTCTCCTGAACTTGTTAAACATTCCAGATGACTTGAGTACAAAATCACCCTCAATTTCACGTTAGTTATTGACCTTCTTATCAGTTTAGGAAAGCACAGCTTTCATTTCTCCTTTCCATGACTACAATGGACACAAAATCAAATCAGTCAGTGATTGAAATTAAAAAGCAACTTGCTTTCAAAAGATTCACAGCACATTTTTTTGTGCAATTGTATATTAAATAAAATTTTCATTTCCATTAGTGAAAATAAAATATTGCAATTAAAAATGAATAATAACATAATTTTCCCTATTATGTAGCTGTTAATTATTAATCTGATGACTTCTATTTCTTAAAATTATTTTGATCTTATTATAAAATGTTAAGCACTAAAATTTGTAATTAGTTTTTAGAAAAGACAAAATTATATACAAATAAAATTTATAATTTTACATCTATGATAAGATTTCATAACTTTGGACACAACAAAATGGAGCTTATAATTTCTGTTATAAAAAATGGAATAAATAAAAATTGATTTCTCTCCTGAATATAGATCAGAATACATAGCCTCCCAGATATATTGCAAAAATAATTACTTGGAATATGAATTATAATGATGATTAAATATCTAACTCCAAAAATAATCATTCTGAACCTTATCCTTATGATAATATACCAAACCTGTTAGTTGTACTTATCTAAATTTTAATATGATACTATAATCTATGTAAATTTAATAGTGATTGATAGGCTTAAATTTCAGATAATACATTAAAAAGTTATACATAAGATGAATATTTTTTTAAAAATATGCCACTCTTATTTACAAATATTTCTCTCAAAAGGAAAAAGTAAGATATCATCATTTAATTTGGGGGCAGGTTTCTGATGAAACTATTTTGTTCCTAGATTTTTGATTCAGGGATGAGAAAATTGGCTGAAAAAGAATGTCTTTCTCAAAGTAGAGAGTCTGTATGCTAGCCACCTTTTCATCTCTGTGACCAAAATACCTGACTAGAACAGCTGAGAGGAGGAAAACTTCATTTTGAGCTCAAAGTTTCAGAGGTTCAGTTCATGGTTGACTGAAGCCATTGTACTAGGCCTGAGTGAGGCAGGATACCAAGGCAAAAGAGCAGGACAGAGGACAATGGCTCACCTCCTGGTAGCAGGGAAGCAGAGGCAGGCAGGGGCTGGGGACAAGACATAGTACCTGAGGGCATGTCCCCCCATGGCCCACCTCCTTCAGCTACACCCAATCTACCCACAGTTACCACCCAGTATTCCATTCAAAATACAATCCATCAAGTGGATCAATCCACTGAGTAGGTTATAGCTCTTGTAATCATTTCACCTCCGAACATCCTTGCAGTCCTGAACTTCAGGGGGATGCCCCATAGTCAAGCCATAACACTCTGTAAATGGATAATGAAGCTGGGCAACAGATCTCCATGGTTCCATGGTCAGTACTCTTTGTTCCAATGGGATGTAACAGTCATAAAAAATACGTGTTCATCTGGCATCTGACGTCTTTGCCTACCTTTCTCTGTATCATCTCACTGTATTGGCATATAAGAGGTAAATTACTATATTGATAATTAAGTACCTAGTTAAAAAAGAAAAACCATCCCAGGTGGACTCAGTGTTGGTAGATTGAGCTATCCCAAGAGGAGTCACCTACATACCATGCAGCAGCCACTGTCCCAAGCCTGGTCAACACTCCATGTTTCTCAAAATTGCAAGATTATCACTGGAAAAACCAACACAAATGCTAAATACTCTAAGAATAAAAATCACTTATGACTCCTTTTTGAGGTAATATTAAACCTCACCCATCAAAGTGGAAAAAGTTGAGATTCACAAGATGCTAGAAGAAGATCCAAGAGTTCTACTGCCATGTTTACAGCATGGTGGACAGAGATATGTCCTCAGATATGTGGACAGAACATCAGTAAAAATTTGGAATTTGTTCTTGAAATCTGTATAGCAGAATGAACCAACTCAAATCCCCACGAATAGTTCTCTTACAGTGGATTCCTGTGGACTCATTCTCCTCCTATGTAATATGTGTAATATTGGATTGTTTTCCAAAGGTTTAGAAGCTAAATGTAAAGTATTTCCTGTGTAACCATGGGTTTTGCTGGAACCAAGGCACTGCCACAGTTGGAAAGCCTTTGTTTAAACAAACGATAACATCAATAGTGAAAAGAGATACCTGGTGCCCAATATTTGTTTGCTTGAATTCCCACTGAAAGTTAGTTGGGAATATATAAAATAAATAACTGAAGTGCATCCAGAAAAACAATAACAGAAGCCCTTTTTCTGTCTGTGCATAGTTCAGAGACAAGAACAGGGGTGGTATGCCCTCTAGCAAATCTACTTCATATTCAGGCATCTCATATAACAACCACAGAAATCTGGTAGAAGTCATGCTCAGTAAAATGTGAACTTGTCTACTGAAATGCCACCATTTTCATTGTGTTTTGATGACTTTCTCAGAGAATAACAATGTTCAGCTTAGATTGTTTTTTTATTATTGTTCGCAATGCCCTTTGGAAACAACCATTTCTCTTTTAAAAGCCACACAAAGTTTAACTTATGCAGCCTCATTATTCTCTATTTCATGAAGCTAACAAAAAAGACTAATGTATCGCTTAATGAAGCTATTCATTGCTTAATAAAAATAAGAATTAGTAACAAAAACTGTTCCATTCATGTTAGCTTTATTTCCATGCTTTGACATGTACGTTGCTCTGATGCACCCCATTTTTATCATCATTTGCTTTAAAAATTCAAGCCCCTAGGAAATATGAATCCAATGATATGAAAAGTAAGATACTGCTTTCATTGTCATTTTAGGGATTTGAGTTAGTAATCAAGACTAAGCCTGACCACCATAACGTCAAGTTTTAGAATTCATGGTTATAATACAAGTTGTTCCATAGGAGCTCAGGAGGGCAGGAAAAAAAAAAACAACTATGACTTGAATTTCACAAACCTGGATTTTACTACCAGGTTTGCAGCTTACTGGTTGACACTGGAAAGGTTCCCAACTCTGTGATTCTTGATAAAATATTTCTCCAGTGCAAGATTTTTATAATAGATCATTGGCATTTGATAGAAGCGGTCCCCAGCATCCTGCGTGATATTTCCCTTTAAATAGGGCTAACTTCTAAATTTAAAAAATTGATTTATCAGATCCTTATTTAAATGATATTTTTCTTTAAAGACAATAGTGATACTAAGAATCTATTTTCTGTGCAGTCACTAACTTTGCTTTTGATACAGTGCTAGTTTCTAGTGTGTTGCCTGATACCTAGAATTGAATGATGAATGAATGAATTCACTGTATATATCCTCCTTCACTAAATTCCACAGGATGATTTAGTTCAGAACTATACTCCTCATGAACATGTTTTCATGAATAAATTCATTAAAAGGCTAATGCTGTGACCCTTAGCTTTTGATAAATTGAACAATGCTTAAAATACTACTAATACATTCACACTTATTGAATACATTTAAGAGAAATATATTCATGAATATATTCATAAGAAGAATACATTCATATTCATAGAATATATTCAAGAAGAACATTGCTTTACACAATTACCTGCTAAGTTGGTAAATTTGAATTTGGTAATTTCATCATTTATCAATTGATCTTTTTGATAATTACTTTGGGTCAGTTCACTTTTAGAGAACTGGGTTTCCGTGAATAGACCTGGAGCCTTTTCCCTTGGCTGTGATGTGTGTTTGTGATTGGCAGGGGGGTACCGCCTGTTGGCGACCACCAGCTCAACCTCTTGAAGACTGACAGGACCTTCATCTTGCGAAGGGAGAGAGGTTAGAAGCCCAGGTCTGCCTCAGACCAAGAGCTACCGAGTCTGCCAATTCTGGCTCATTGTTTCACCTTCTCCCAAAATACAGTGCCTGCTTGGTCCTCCTGTTCACCTTGGGGAGGTTTGTCAGTGGGCATGAACCCCTGGTGCGCCTGTTAAAAGTCTGAACGAGATACGAAAGGAGTGCTCTGGATTTAGCCCGCAGTCTAATGGTAGGATCTCTATGACAGATGTACATGGACTTGGCCACAGGAAAGTGCTTTCTCAGGCACCATGTGTATTCAGACTCATGACCAGGGCCAGCAAGGGCTTGACCTATCATGGGATGGTTAAAGGGCACTTTAACCATCTGGTTGGACCTGTTAGTCCTAGACATACAGAGACAGTGAACTCAATAGGGAGGGGATCTGGAGTCTGTCTTGGTGGTAGAGCACCTGCCTAGCATGAGCAAGGCCCTGCACTGCAAATGGAACACACACACACACACACACACACACATACACACACAGAAATATGGATTAAGAAAGCCTCAGAGAGAAAATTTCAATGAAGAAACTATGGTACATTCTATACAGGTTAAAGAGTGAAACAAAAACAAATATGCTGATTAATTTTATACTGGGAGGTTTTTTCCCCCCCTTTCAATTTAACGTAGTTTGCATTCCTTATATCTGTGAAGCATAAAAGAGCCTTGATCATGGTTGATAAGTTAATCAAAGAAAGGAAAACCCTTAAGTTTAGAAATGAAATTAGACATAATTGAAAAAATGACATCACTTCTTAAAGCCCTTGAAAGTGTCCTGAAGTCCCTCTCAGAATTTTTATGAAGCCTTTATCTGCCTCATCCTAGTCCACCAATATGTTCTCTTAGACACGACAATTCATGTCAAATTAATGGTATCAGTTTTGCTAAATTTCTTGGATTTTGATGTCCTATGTAAATGTGCATACTTAATAAGTTCTTGATGACTTCTGGACAGTTCTGCCTCATTACTCCCTAGATAACAATGACTCTGATAGTTTCTACATTTTAAAGATATTTTGTTAGATTTCACATTAATTATATTCTTTCCTTGCTTTATTGTTTCACTTTTGTTGAAAGACAATGTATATGCAGTAAATGAAATGTGCATATCACAATTGTATAACTCAATGAACTTTTTTATTATATTATTTTTTGGTACTGGGGACAGAACCCAGGGGTTCATCCCCAGCCCTTTTTATATTTTTATTTTAAGACACTATCTCACTCAATTGCTTAGGGATTCACTAAATTGCTGAGGCTGGCCTTGAACTTGCAATCCTCCTGCCTCAGCCTCTTGAGTTGCTGGGATTACACACTGTGCCCAGCTTCAATGAACGTTTTTTTAAAAAAGTGAACACACCTATGTAATTAACACCATTGCCAACACCCTAGACGATTAGGTAAATTCAATAATGGATTTTTTACTAGAGGATTTCCCATTTAGCAAACAACTCTAAGCAATGTTCAATAAATAGTTACCAAAAAATCATATAAGTGTGCTGTAGAAGAAGCCAAATCAACATGTCAATCTAAATTTTATTATCTTTAGATAGAACATGTCTTATGAACAAGAAAATGAAAAAACATTCATCCATATCTTAGAACTTGAACTCTGTAGCTGTCTCAGATTTCCTCAGCTACTTATGTAAATGGATTACTCTGGAAGATGGCATGACCATTAGTTAATATCCCAGAGAATTTCTAAAGGACAAATGCTCTTGTTGGAAACCTTTTTTCTCCTGATTTGCCAGACCTCTGTGGGACTCCAGGCCTTGGGTAACATAACAGAAGGGGCCAGGAGTGCTCTGTCAGCCATAAACAAGTCAGGAGCAGAGTTCTTGCCATGGTGCTCATGGTCTCCCAAGTTCATCGGCTGTTTCTTTCCTCTCAAGATTCCGTGAAGCTGCCAGAAGTCCCCATCTTCTCTCAACTAAGATACAAGATTCCTATGTATTTTCAGCATGGATTTTTCTCATCTTTAGTGAAATCTCTTTCTTATGTTTGGGTATTCTGTGATTGTTGTGTTTTATGCTTAGAATTATCCAGAAGGGCAAGCACATATTTATATCCCTCACTGTGCAACTTCAGTTACATAGATACCTATTTTAATGTGTTCTGCATAACATTGTTTTCTCCAGTGGATACATTGTCCTTGGTCTTTCTATTCCCCCTCAACACAGGAATATATTTCAGTTTAAGTGTGTAGCACTGGGGAGACATGTAATTCAGCTGGTATGGATCATTCCTTGTGTTGATGAGTATCTGTGCCAAAGAGGTAAAGGGATCTTTTCACATAATATTGTCATTTCTATTGTTCTAACCCAGCTCCATTCTAATAGTTCACCCTGATTTCCACCTCGTGTGTCCTCTCATGCACACCACATGTGTGTACACGTACATGCAGAAACTCACACACCATTTATGTACCTGATGACAATCCGTCAGCCCATATTTAATAAATATACTTTAAAATTAATAGTGTGAGGAAAATATTAACTTTTAGATATTTGTTTTCTCTTTTAACCATTATTCGGAAGCCAATGATGTTCAGGGTACAATTCACAAGAAGGTCTAGAAAGAAGAAATTAGTAACCTAAATATATGAAAAACTTCAGTCCCATAAGGGAGTTCTAAAGTGCTCATTTTTAGCATTTTTCCCCACTTGGGGTTTACCACTACAAGCAATAAAACCTACCAAAGGGCAGCTGATGCCCACACAGGATTGTTGTTGAGCTGAAGATTGTGAGGAGAGGTGGTTTGTGGCTACCTGGAGACGTGCCCTTCAGGGCTCAGTTCTCATTAGTGGCCCAGCTGGAAGGAGTGGAAGGAGCCGAGCTTCCCTCAGGCTGCTCTGCTGCTGGAGTTGCTGGAAGAACAAGGCCCACATAGTAGTAGATGTGCACAGGACACATCTACTCGTATAAAGGTAGGGACTGAATTTTTGCCAATATCTGCAGCCTACCAGCCCCATGTGGCATCACCATTGCCTTTGAGTAAAGGGTGAAAATTATTCAGCAGCAAGTGTAAAAACAGAGAATTCTATTATGAGGGGGAATAATGCAGAATTATCTGAAATGAAAAATTATGGTTTTATTAGGTGTTTTATGATGTAATTTAAAAATCATGATTTCTATTCAAATCGTAAAGGATTGGACCTGAACATAATATTTTAAGATCTCTTTTCCATTCCAGGGATCTGATCATAGTGATTCTCTTAACTTGGGAATTTCTGAGCCCCTGAGTGGTCAAATAACCTATGTAACTTAACACAATTCACTGGAGTGACCCAGCATACCATAGTAATAAAGCACCTCTGCTTTAATGAAAGTCACTTAAATTCACAGTTCTACATGGTGATTATGAAACCAAGAGTTTGAAAAGTATTTAGAAGAGTAGAGGAAATTTCATGATAAATATGTAAATCTTTGACAATTGTTAATGTCAAGCTTGTAATTTATTATAAAATCTTAGAAAAATGAGAAAATGAATTTTAATATAGGCTAAATTGCTTTTTTCACCTTCATTTATGGTGTATCTGTTTTTACTTCTCTAAGACATTCTTTTTCTATTACTTCTATAATACTAATGTAACAGAATGGGAAAGTCACTGACCAATAGCATTATGTAACTGTTTTCTCTTTAATGTGCCTTTGGGACATGGAGAAGCATTAAGGAAATCTGTACATCCACTTCCCTAACATGGTTTTGCGGCCTTGAAGACAGAAACTAACAGGGTTTCTCCTGCATATTTTATTACCATCGAGCTGTGGAAAATGAGGGAATGCCTAAATTTGGAAGAGCTTGCCAAAGGTCCTTGGGTGGATACCAAAATCAGCCCAGCTACTCTGCCATCTCTGTTTCTTCTTCCTGATCCATACAACTCCAATGCCGCAGTCTGGCTGGGCACAATCAGGAGCCACTTGTCAAAAGAAACTAACTTTATTTTTAGAACCACACACGCCAAACAAAACAGCCTCTCAGGAAAAATCCTCAGAGCCTCAACTGCCACCACCGACTTTCCACAAGCCTCTCTCTCCCACGCAAGCCTCTCTCCACCTCCCACAATCCTCCTGCTCTTGAGGCCGATTGGCTGGGTCACGTGGGCGGAGCCAAAAAAAGTCCCCCAATGAGCAGCTCCGTGGTCTGAAAGGGCAGGGAAACAGTCCAATGAGCATCACCGCAGAGGAGCCAATCAGCTAGATGTTGCTGGGGCCGCTGTGAGCCAATCATCAGCCGGCAGCTGGAAGTTTGCTGGCAGCTGGAAGTTTGCTGGGGCCCCTTTGGCTGTGGCTCTCAACACTCCAAAGTATACAACATAGAGAAATGAGGACATTACAAAAAATATACATAATAATATTTAAATCTCACAAGGATGTGCACTCAGGCACATTTCTTATGGGCAGGTGTCATTGTGTTTACTTTTATAGGGCTTACAGTGTCTCATATAGGAATGTCCTAAGAAAGAGCTGGACAAATTGACCTGAGTGTCCTTGCTGTTTGAACAGTGTCTATTTCCTACAAAGGAGGATGATTCCGTGCCCTTAGAGAAAATGGTAAGATTTTTGCCTTTATGTAAGACACATGTAGAGAGAAGATAAAGGACTCAGAATAAGTGAGTCAATTTAGATCTAAGCAATAAATCATAATAGTAGGAGAATAAACACTTCTTCCTCAAAATGGCAGAATAACAATTTTACCACCACAAATTTGTTTTTATAAAACAAAAATGAAACATTGGCTCTAGACAATATGAAGAATTTAAGTTTAACATTAATTAAATGGCGTTTACTTTTAAAAAATTAAGGAACGGAAAACATGAACTTTAAGGCTATATTCAACAAAACTGGAATACAAGGAAAGTAATCAGAAAAACACAACACAATGGCATTATTTGCAATGTAAAATCATGGGATGCAATTGTAGAGTGGTGGGTTGTATAAATCATGGTTCTAACCAGACACAAGACATAGCTACTGAAATTATAGACAAATTCAGAGTTTATATGAAAAACAAGTTTTCCTTAGTGAGATCAATAGTGCCCATTAGATAAGCAATGCAGACCAGTACTCAAGTTCTGCATGGCTCAGCTACTCAGGGATCGTATCTCCTCCCTTTACCCCTCACCTACCATGTTCTCCTCCACATCACTCACCTCCATACTCTCCAGTCTCACATCTGCTTCTCATCCTTGCTTTACTTGAAATCTCAATTGCACTTCCAAGAGTTGATTAGTCCCTCCTTGAAACAATCTCTTTTTTAACATCATATTCTTCTGAATTCCTTCCTACCTTGCTGGCTATTCTTTCTCAGTGTTTTCCTGTGTTTATATGTGTGTGTGTATGTGTGTGTGTGTGTGTGTGTGTATATATATATATATATATATATATATATATATATGTATATATTCAGTGACACTTGTTAAAACAAAGCAAGGAATGTTTTGTTCAGAACCATCATGATTTAAATGGAGACTTCTGTGGCAAGATTCTGTACCAGGGGAAAGAGGTGGGTCTCAGCTCTGAATTCATCATGGGATAATGGGAGTTTATAGCCAAGGAGTGGGGTGGGGGCCAGTGGAAAAAATCACTAGAAGGAAACATCAAGGAAATGATAGACTGTGGCTGTGGTGATCTAACAGAATCTTGCAGAAGACAGGCCAGGGTGATCAGACATCACCTGGAGGAAGGCGGAGAGTGAGGAACCGGAGCAGATATCCAGGTAAATGACATTAAGGATCCTGAAAACTTGACTTAAAAGGGTCTTTTTGCTAATTCTGGATGTTACAGGGAAGTACACAGGTAGACTTATTTTAGGCAGCAAATTAAAGTTTAGACTAAAGAAGATCCTCATCACCTGATTCCTCATCTCTCTTCTACGTTCTAAAGTTTAGAGTGTCCCAAGGCTCAGCCTAAACTCTTCTCACTCAGTTCTCTCCCTAAGTAACCTTATCTATTCCCAAGATTTATACTCATGACAAAAGTTTTATCTCTAGGTCTTACTTCTTTCTTGAGCTCCAAATTCAAACATGTAACCGCCTGCCTGGTTTCTCTTCATGGAGATCTGGCCAACATGCCCAGCATTGATTCCCTTCCCAGTCTCCCATTATTTCGTGACATGCTCTCAATTTCCACTCAGCTGCTTCTGTTTCAAACTGAGGATAGCTGGTCAGTGAGCAGGATCTGTCAGCAGTCCCTCCAAAACAGGACCAAGCTGACCCCTTTCCTCCAGCGCTGGTTTCAGGGGCCATCTGTTGTACCAGCACCTTAAGAGCTTTCTGATGGTCCCTGTTTTCACCATGGCCTCCTCCATCCACGCACATCACAGTACCTGGAGGAAGTTCTCAGTACAGAAGCAGCATTATGTCAGTCTCTGCAGAAAGCAAAGGTCTGCTATCTCGATTGAAGTGCAAGAGTCTCCCTGCAGCTCACAGGGCCCTTCCTCCCCAGGCCTTGGCCAGTTCTCCTGTCATCCCTTCAGTCCCCCCACCTACTGTCTACATTTTACCCACCATGGTCACCCTCCTCAGCCCATCCAACATGCTTCCATTCAGGATCTTGGCAACAAATCATCATGTGGCTGGAGTTTCAGATTCACTATCACCCCCTCGGGACATTATCCCCTTGTCAATCAATCTTATCTGATCTGATCCTCTCTCCAACATGACATCTGCTTTATTTTTTTATAGTAGCTATCACTACCTGAAATCCTACTTACTAACCTGTGAGTTATTTGCCTATTATGGGGTTTTGTACATAAGAATATACACCCCATGAAAGCGGGGACCTTGTGACTTTTTCACTGTTGTACCTAAAATGCCACTCATGTGGGAGAAGATCAATAAATGAGTGAAAGAAGGAACATAGCTCTTTGAAGTGAAACTCTTAAGAGATGCTAATATTTCTTTAGATTCTGAAAAGTTAAGTTGAAAATGCGAGGCCAGGTCACCCCACTGGGAGAAATCAGTACATGAGAATTGCCTTTGGCTTCTTCCTTCTGTACTTTCTTTTAACCTTTCTTCAATAATTAATTATCTGGCTTGCAGATATTCATGGCAGAAGCTAGAATAATACAACAAATATCAAGTGTGAAGTCACTTTGTGATATGAATCCTTTCTCCAGGATCCTTGTTTGAGAATTTTCCAATTTTCTCCACTAAATATTGCTTCATGGATTTAAAAACAAGTGTTATATTTTTTTAAAAGTTCTTCACTTATAAACAGAAACCTATCTCAAATGCTACTTCTCTGGAACATCTTTCTTTGCTCTATGACCTTGATCAATATAAACAAAATGATGCTTTCCATTTATAAAACCTCCAAAGTACCTTCTTGTTATACATGCTTGTTCTTTCTTTATAAATAGATGACAAAATCACAATGGTAAAATAAATCAGCTACTAGTTGATAGGATCAGGTGCCTCACATGCATCATGACTCATTCAGTACATCTTCCCATAATTGAGGAAACCAACTTGCAGAGAGGTTTAATAATTTGCTCAAAGGAAAATAGCAGGATTTTCTAGAGCACAGATCATTAATGACTTGCTCTGCATCTTCACTGTTAACACAATGCTGAATACCTGTGGATATGCAGCATATATGTCTAAGAAAGAGAGGAGTATGATCAGCGTGGGACTCCTGCTGTGAGCGACACCAGAGTTCTTAATTGCCATGCCACATTGTATCTTAGGTCTTATCTATATGCATATATTAATTTATGAATTCAAACCCTCCTTGGAATCAGAAATAACTTTTTATTCAAGGCAAGTTGCATTACACTTTATATTCGAGAGAGGATAAAAACTATAAATAATAATAAGAGAGAGACAAAAGGAGAATGAGAGAGATGGGTGGAGAGAAAGAGAATCAATTTGATAAAATGATACATGAATTGGAGTCTTAGATTAATAACATTTATTGAAATGACATTTCATAAACATATTTTTATCAAAATGATTTGATTTAGAAGATTATCTGAAAAGAAGAGATTAATCATTCGCACAATTGTTAAATTCTAAGAATAAGAGACTTCAAACTATAATGTTTGACTTTTGTCTGAGAATTAGTAATGGTTGAAACAATTATGAGATTGTTTTTCTGTGTAAATTTAATGTTGGGGAAGTTACTTAATGTTTTATAGCATCCCCAATATTGATCTCCATAAACTCAGTATAGTAATATAGTCTATTTGAGTTTCCTTTGTTTAATAGAAAATAATGTCTTGCTATATATTGGGCTTTTCAGGCTTGGCAACAATGTACCCTATGTTGGACTTCCTACAGTTTGATAATGCAGAAACAAAACATAAAATTGGCATCCAATAAAATCTTGTTGAATTTGAAAAAGAAAGGTCACAATGATGTGATTCCATTTAAAAATATTTACATAGTTTTGAGCTAAAATTTGCATATCATCTATTCTCAGCAGTCGATATATAGTCAAGTTCTGTATAGTCACAGTGAGCATTGAATTAGCAAATATCAACCTTTTTCTCCCATGGGAAAGTCAAAGTCAGTTTCCTGTCAGCCTCTGCTCTCAATATCTGCATCAATGAGCCAGTCTGTAGCCCTGTTCCGAGTGTGTTTCTATTAAAGATTCCCACATTTACCATGTGATTGAGTTATAAGCATGGGAATCGTGACCAACAATACTTTAATTTATGCCTGGAAGAAGTTTAGCTAACAAACATCTTCCCTATGCAAACCACATCGTGGGCCCCTTGCACCAAGCAGCACTTTAGCACTATATCTGGGGACCATTTTTTAACAGCACAGTCAACAAAAAGCTCAGAAGTGCACATAACGTGGCACTAACTGCATAATGGAAAGAACACTTGCTTCCAGGATACAAGCTGAAGTAAAAGGGCAGAGTATTGCCCCATCCCACCCCTGCTGGGAACTTGCTTATCAAGCCTTTTAAATTTTTCAACACTCTGTACATGTGTACGTCTCTGAATGACCATGAACGCATCCCAGCTATAGATTTTTGGGCTACCAATAAATTTTCACAAGTAGGTGAATTCACCAACACTGACTCTGCAAATAATGAGGATCCACTGTATGTGAGATATATAGGTCTTAAAAGAAAAAATTCAATATGTGTACTCAGGCAATCAAAACCCCATCAAGATATAGAATATTTTCATCACCTCAGAAAATTCCTTGTGCCAAGGTATAGTCCTTCTCCATTGTCCACTCAACCCACCATGGGCAACCACTCTTCTTATTTCTGTCACTCTAGGTGAGTTTTCCTGCTGTCAAAAGTCATATAAAAGGATTCATGTAGAATATTTCTGGAGATCTGCATTTTTTGATGAAACATGATGCTTTTAAAATTTGTCTATTCTGTTGCTTGTATTGCTACTTCCTTTTCTTGATTATTTTACTAAGTTTCCTTAAATATTTCCTTGTTTGAATATGCACTGCTATGAATGCAGCTGTGCAAATGATCCTGTGTAAGTGTTTTTGTTTCAACATGTTAAGGCTTAGGAGGGGAATTATTGAGTTGGAGCATCCAGAGATATTTAACTTGATCTAGAAACTGCCAGAGAGGGGCTGGGTTTGCATCTCAGTGATCTTAGTGGGAGATCCCTTGCCTAGCAAGCAGGAGGCTCCGGATTTGATCCTCAACACCAACAAAAGCAACACAAAACAAAGATTTTTATTAGAACATCATGGTGTATATGTAGCTCTTTATTCTGCTCTCAGCTGCGATTTGGAGCATCAGTGTGGAATGTTAAAAACTCACCCAAGGACTCTAATGTGAAGGCAAAATAAGAACCACTAACCTAGGTCCTTTCATTCTCAGCAGATTCTGGGTGTCTGAAAAAAGAACTCATCCCACACCTAAGATTGTACATACTAAATAAGTGGCAGTGGTCATTTTCAGCAGCACACAAAAATATCATATCCATTGTCTCCCCAAGGTGCTCATCTTGTTTAAAGACTCCATACCTAAGTGGATCTTCTAGAACAAAGGTGTTTTCTAAAGTGAGTTTCTGTCCTCTACACAGGAAAGCATTTGGAAAGTGTCTTTAGCTTAAAAAAAAGCATCCGTGCCCACCCACATGCCTTATTATGACACATTGTACCCAACTGTAATAGACCATTTTTATAAGGTGCTTTGATTGGCATGTGAACATGAGGGAGCTTCTTATGACACAGACTCTTCTCATGGCATTTACATAGAAATGTGTATTCCCTCTTTTCCTTTTACTACACAAATAGACACTTGATAACTTACGAGATGTATCATTATCACCTCACAGAACTCTGTAACTGCCTAAAGATGGATTCATATTCCAGAAAATGTTTCTCTCAAGACTGACTATTAAGCAAAAGACTGAAAACCCTAGTCACTGTAATTTTATTTCAAACGTTTTACAACAGATGTTCCATCTTGGTTTGCTACTATATTTTAATACTGTCTTTCTTTCAATAGTCATTAAACTAGTATTTTCTTCTTGTCTCTAATAAGAGCAACATCTGTTTCTCCTTGTTCAATCAAAGCAACCACCTCAAGAGTCTTACTTTAAAAATAATACCATTACGGAGAGGCATGGGTAGTATGCTTCATTAACATTCTATATTTGCATAGGAAACAACTTTTTCTAACAATTATAAGTCAGTGAGATGTTAGGGAAAATATGATAAGCCAATTTAGTTATAAAAAAACTAAAACCAGAAGCTGGAGTATGGCTTCAAAAACGTTGGTTTTAAGTTAAAACCCTCTTTGTAAAAACACTGCTTTCCTTTTATAATGTAGAGTTGAAGTTTTTTTCACTATGAATTATTGAATAACTACGGATAGCTATTATACCAGAATCATCAAATAGCCTTTAATTATAAAATTAAGTCAAAACTGTAGCAAGAGTATATTGATTTTTTCTTCTTTTTTTTAACAAAACCAAAAATATTTGAAAGATACGTATTCTAGTTTATCAGTCTCCTCAGAGTTAGTCACCACAAGGAGTCTTTCTTTGAAATTAGATTTCATTTTTGGAAGTATTTCACACATATTCAGAACCCTATCTACTGAATAATCTAGTTGAAAAAGCACACTTTGGGGAGGAGAAAGAAGATTAGTAACTATGGAAGAATAAGATTGATTTATTGCATACCTCAAAATTCACTTTAAAAACTATTGACCTGGATATTAACAGAGATATATTTAGATATTTTCCTAAATCACCAAACTCCTTACCATTGCTCTCACATTATTATTTTTATATGAGGTAGGAGGATATTTGTTCATAAAAGAAAGCCATTTTATCATTTCCTAATAGTTAATGTTTGCAGACTAAAAATATAACAACTCAGGGAGATCACAGGGAATTAGGCCCCCACACTGGATGAAGAGCTGTAGTTACTAGTTACTGAGAGGTGACTATGTGCCAGGCACCATTATGAATGACAACATGAGATGCTTCTCAACTAAAGATGGGGTACACTCTGATGAACCCATTGCAAATTGGAAATATCCAAAGTCTGTAAATACACTTAATACAACTGGGCTCCTGAGCATAGCTTGGCCACACAGCACCGCATAGAGTGCCAGATCTCAGGACTGCCTGAGAGCTGTCCTCTGTGCCACAGCCGAGCAGATGGAAAGAATATGATACTATCGTCTTTAACCCAGGAAAAGATCAAAATTCAAAATTTAAACAGTTTCTACTGAACACAAATTACTTTTGTACCATCAGAAAGTTAAAAAAAAATCCTAAGTGGAACCCTCATAATTCAGAGACATTTGTACCTTTTGTCCTCCCAACAATTCTATTAGATATATTCAATGTATTCTTAGTAAACTGAGGTTAACTTGCAGAAGGCTCAACTATTAGGTGAGTAGAAATGAGACTCATTTCCAATTAACCTGACTTCGGAGCCAATGATGCTGTCTTTTCTGGAAATCTGCCTCTTGCAGGTGGGACTGTGAACCAAACTCCCCTGGGTTCTAATTCTATCTCAGCCTCTATGGGTTATATCACACTATAGCTACCATATTACACATGGGCTTGAGTGGAATAATTATGGCCCTCAATGTAAGACAGTGCCCCATTTCCCAAATAAGATAGCTGGGGACATTGCTACAAACTTGAGTATATAATTTTGAAGGGCTATTGGTAAAAAATGTCTAATATTTACTGTGTATTTTCAAAAGTGCATACATAAGTAATTTGAAAAGTTCATTTTCCACTCTCTTTAGGAATTGTTTATTTTTATTCTTCACACGCAACTTTAATATTGGTGTGTCTGTCAAGTTTTTGTGAATCATCCAACACATTTCCCTGGAACAGAACTTTACCTCTAAGTAGTTTGAGATACAGGAATTCTTCCCCTATCTAATGCCAATCCATGGGGCCCCTTTCTCCAGGGCCTCCAGTTGCAGTTAGTGTAAAGTTAGGACATACATTTTTTCTATTGTCTTGTGTGCATATATATTCATGAACTTCACTTTGGAATAACTTACTATATGGCCCTCTTGCTTATCACTACATTGATATGTGTAATTGTAAAGCATTAGCCTCTAAAAAAATTGGTGAGTTTAAGTCAGATTCCTTTTCTATAAATAAAATTAATGAAAATTTTGTTTTATTTTATTTTTTTTTACTTTGCTCTATTGGTAGAGAGGTAATACCTCCTATGTGCCTGGTACCACTTGAATACCACACAAATACTGATTGATCTAATCAAAGTGAACCTCTGAAGTAGGTTATGTTATTTATATTTTAGGGCAGAAAATTCTGAGGCACAGAGAGGTCAAGAATCATGGGGGTTAGCAAGGAGTAAAGGCAGGCGTGTGGCTGTGTGGGTCCTCTCCTGGACTCCCACACTCTGTTCTCTGCCCTCTGATGCTTGTGGCTCAGGACTGAGTCCCTATTTACTCTATAGAGGATAGTGTCCAGTGGGCTGTGTGGACAGTTCCACATACCTCTGAGGCTCTCAGGAGATGAGACATGAGCTCTTTGCCTATGTATCAGCAAACAGCGTCCTTCCTCTTTGAATGCTTTGAGTCACTGTCTAGCTGCCAGGGCCCCACCACAGCAGGCATGTGGGTCCCTGGTGAGTCTCTAGCCTTCACACCTTCAGTGACCCTAGAATGGTGGGCAGAAGCACAATGTCCCTTCAACAGTGAATACAAGGGCTGATTTAACCCATTGGGTGATGTGTTCTTTGTTATATGTGACTTGAGAAATTTTTAATAAGTCTTGGAATGATTATACATTGTTTTCTCTCCCTGAATAAACCCATTAGTATGTATTATAAGTACACATGCATAGCACTGATCTAGTCAACTCCAGTACTCTCAGTGAATTTCATATGTTGACTTTCTTAAATTTCATGAGTGTTCCATTTCTTATGAATTAAAAAATAATAAACAGTATTGTTGGTTTTAAAAAAAAATCTTTAAAATGCTATTCCTTATGGCTCTTCTGAAGCAGAAATAATTCTGTATTGTTTGCTCCAAGTAACAGAAGGCCAGGAAAGCATGCAGACAACACACATTCTGGAACATGAGAGGTCAGGTCCTTGCTATTTCAGTTTATGTTTCTTCCAAAATGGTCCAGGTGTCCCCTGCATGAGTAGGAGGGACACAGACCAAGGAGACGTGGCTGGGTATGTGACACCCTCTCTTCTCTTGCCGTGATGTTGGATGGCTGAGTTCTGAGAGGTGGGAAAACTACCTGTGGGGCGTCTCAAGGTCTGGATGAACATCTCAGCACTACCAGCCCACAAGAGAGCAGTCAAAGTCATTCTCTCCTTAAACATTAGGAGGAGAGGGCTGGGCCTGTGGCTCAGTGGTAGAGCACTTGCCTAGCACATGTGAGGCCCTGGGTTAAAAAAAAAAAAAAAAAAGGTGGTAGAGATGGGGGGGAAATGACCACACAAAGTTCTCTTAGAGTTCCACAAAGTTTAGAGGTGGTTTACATGTCTATTCATGGGCTTATTTAAACGTGCCTCAGGGGGAAAATACTAGAATTTGCTGGTCAAACCTATACTATAAAATTTCCATTCTAAGTTTATTTGTGGTCTCGATGCCATGTGACACCAGGCTGTTCCTAGGAACTGAGCTCTTCTGCAGATGTGACAAGTGGAAGAGTGTATGTGCATAGTATGGTGTGGTGTGGTGTGGTGTGTAATGTGGTGTGTGTGTGCGTGTGATGCACAGGGGCTATATAACATGGTTTGTTGTTGTGTCCTGTTTTGGTTTTGGTTTGCTTTTTGTAAGATCTGTCTCTGGAACTTTATTGGTGAATTCCAGTTCTGTTCTCTGCCATTCACCAACTACGGCATGCCTACATTTTGTTAGGCTCAGTCCCTCTAATATATGTTGGAGATAGTATTTCAAAATGTTCTGTGAAGTATAAATGAATCAACTGTAAGTAGCATCCTTATCAGAGTGGCTAGCACATAGGGTTTCAAATCATATTTCTATAAATATTCACATATGTAGAAATCATAAAATTGGATTTTTCTCTGCAAAGAGCCTTGAGTGATTTAATGCAGAAGGGGTGACCAAATTGCTCAAAAGAAAGCACGTTGCTTCTTTTATATATATATTTTTTTGTCCACATTCAGTCATCCCTTCTGCATTAAGAGCAAGCTCATTGCATGTGGGAACCCATGCCTATCTTGGATTGCTGAGGCATACCTCTTGTGGATTAACATTAAATGTCCAAAAGAATAATTGGAATTAAATGAATAGGTATAACAGCTGAAGTGCATATATGGCATCGGCTGCTGTCAACAAGACCACTTTCATCTAGACTCCAATTTCTCTAGTAATTAAGTTCTTTGAAAAAATAAAATAACCTTTTAATTTTAATCTGATTAATATAATAGACCTTTTGCCATGAACAAAACAGATGATTATGTTCCATTTTTAAGTTAATTTTCTGATGAAGAAATTTTACAGGGACTTTTCTGAGGTATTTTTCTGGTCTATCTTTTAGAATAGCTGTAAACATTTTGTAAGTGATGCCCCCTGTAGTATGATTCTTTCAGATCATATTTTGTATTTGTGAATTGAACATCTATAATATTGATGTCATCGAGACCCATGTCCCAAAACTACACTTCATGGAAGGATTCATCATATTGTAAAGATAAAAATGAAAGCAAAAGCAAAATCAAAAACTCCTAGGGTTACTCAACAATACATCCAGTTTTGTACTTTAAATGTTATAACAAAAATATGTTCTCTGATGCATCAATTCTGTGAGAGAACCCACAGGGACCTACTCCAGAAGGAAGTTTCTCAGTCTACACTATTGCTTATCTGACAGCTAACTGATTTTAATTTAAGAATAAGACTACATTTGCATAGTAATTTCACAGCAGACAGGATTTTACTTATGTTGTTCTTCATGCATATTTGAGAGGCAAGAAAGAATAAAGAATTATTTTCCCAATTTTTGTATAGACAGGAAAAAAATCTCTGCGATTAAATGACTTGGTAAAGATATTCTTCTTGTCACATAAAGAAATGGACTAAAACCAAGGATTCTTACTTTATAATAAGAAATTGTCTTTAAAAGTTACCTATACATACCAGAAACCAAATCCAAATATAGGAATTTAGGTGCATACATTTTATTTTACATTAATATAATAAACATAGTATGGGGAGAAGGGAAATAAGACAGGGGAGGGCAGTAAGCCACAAAAAGGGTTTTATTAAAGGGCTTGCCACTGTGGGCAGCCAATTCAATCCCCCTGGAGACTTTCCAAGACTGTAGCGACCACTGACCCTGGGCAACACTCTCTAACATCACCGGAAACCACTGAAATGTATGGGTTGTCTTCAGGTGATACCCAGGGAGATAGGAGAGAATATGCTCTATTGAATAACTCAGTACCTGAGAAGGACCACTGTGGATATGTTAGGGTGATACCAGTTTCTAAGAAGCTCTATTGACGCTAAATTAAACTTAAGAAGAAGAAAATATGAGACACTGAATGTACGTCTTACCAATAGAGTTGATCACACTGTGCAATGTTTCCAGAATAGAAACTGCAGACAGCAATGCCAGTGCTGTTGTTCCTGCTGTCTTGTGTCCCATCAACATCTCGGCTGTCTGTCTGCGACACTCAGAAGGCCAAGTTCCCACTCATGACCACCCCCAGGTTCATTTGCATATTTATTCACACCCACTAAGCGCCAGGCAAGCCTGGGCTGCCAGGAGTTTAACGGAGAATAAAACAGAGAAGGTCCCTGACCTCAAAGGGCAAATAATCAAGTGGTAGGAGACAGAAAACAAACTAGTAAATAAACATGTACTAAATTCAGTGATGAGACGTTCCATGAGGTAGAATAAACCTGATAAAGGGCAATGCTAGAGGGGAGGACAATAGCATTTCAACTGAAGAGCTCAGGAAAGCCTCTCTGACCAGGTGGTATTTTCAGTGGCCTGAAGGGAGGGAGCAGAGACTGGAGGCTGTTTGCAGCAGGTGGTTCCAGAAGGACCATAGGACACCCCTCCCTTCAGCAGAGGCCTTAGGCTGGTGTTTTAATGAGCTTCAGAGCAACAGAAAGTTGTCATAAGGGAAATACTGAGATCCCAATTACACTTAGGGGAAAAAAAAAAGATAGCATTACTATTATAGGAAAATAGACTGTAAGTGGAAAGAGCGTAAGCAAGGAATCCAGTTAGTGAGCTATTAAAGTGCTCCAGACAAGCATTCTGCTGCAGGTAGGAGGCTGTCCACACTGTTTTCAAACTGTTTTTATTAGTGCTCCATAGTTGTCCGTAACAGTGGGGTTCATTATAGAATAATCATATGCACAGAATATAATTTGCTCCACTCCCGTCCCCAGGGCATCCTCTGCCTTCCCCACCACCACTCCCTGTTTCCCTTCCTTTACTCTGTTTCTCTTCCTCCTGTTGGTATTTTAATGGGTGCTTTATAGATATAAATAAATGTGGAGTTCACTGTGATAGGCTCATACATAAACAGCATGATTTTGTCAATTTTATTCTACAGTTCCTCCCTTTTCCCATCCCTCCTCCCTCCCTCCCTATTTCCTTTCTCTGCTCTGCTCACCTCCCCTTGATATTTTTTTGTTGTTGTTATAGTATTTTTATACCTTCATTTTATTTATTTATATGTGGGGCTGAGGATCGAACCCAGTGCCTCATACATGCTAGGCAAGCGCTTTGCCGCTGAGCTACAACCCCAGCCCCCAGTCCTTGATTTGCGAGGAATTTGCCCCCCACTTTTCCCCTTGCTTTGCTCTAGCTTTCACATATGAGAGAAAGCATTCACCCCTTGACTTTATGAGTCTTGCTTATTTCAATTTTTTCAGTGTTCTATAGTTCCATTCATTTACCAGCAAATGCCAAAATTTCATTCTCCCTTTTGGCTGAGTGAAACTTCCTTGTGCTATTATATGTACCATATTAGTTTATCTACTGGTCTGTTGATGGGCACCTGGGCTCATTCCATAACTTGGCTGTTGTGGACTGAACTGTTTAGAAACATGGAAATGATGTATCACTATGGTATGCTCATTTTAGTTCTATTGGGTAAATACCAAGGAGTGGGTTATTTGATGGTTCCTATTCTAGTCTTTTGAGGAATCTCCATACTGCTTTATAAAGTGTACTGATTTGCTGTTCAACCAATAATGTATGAATATACCTTTCCCTTCAAATTCTCACCAGCATTTATTATTATTTGTATTCTTGATTATTGTCATTCTAACTGAAGATGAAATCTTAATGTAGTTTTGATTTGCATTTTCTTGTTTGTCAGTTGAACATTTTTTCATATATTTCTTGGCCATTTGTATTTCTTCTTTGAGAAATTTCTGGATTTTTTTTAATCCTTCTTTTTCATTGGGTTATTTTTTTGTATTTTGTTTGTTTTATGATATAAAATTCTTGAGATTTTTTATATATCTGAGATTTTTATATATCTGAGATTTTTGAGATTTTATATATCCCCTGATGGAAAAGTAGCTTGAAAAGATTTCTCTCATTCTGTAGATTCTCTTTTCATGTTCTTAATCCTTTCGTTTGCTGTTCAGAATCTTTTTATTTGATTTCATCCCACTTATTGATTCTTGATTTTATTTCTTTAGCAATCTTGTTAAGAAAGCCAATGATTGCCAATATGTTTCTGTGTTGACCCTATGTTTTCTTCTAGCAGTTGGAAATTTTCGGATTTACTACTTAAGTCTTTGATCCACTTTGATTTTATTTTTGTGTAGGGTGAGAGAGAGGGATGTAGTTTCATTATTCCAAAATGGATATTCAGTATTTCTAGCATCGTTTCTTAAAAAGGCTTTCTTTTCTTGTCTATATCTATATATCTATATAGAACTACATTAAGTAGGTGTAATGAGAGTGATATCCTGGTATTGTTTTTGATTTTAGAGGAAAATGTATGTGTATGTATATATATATATATATATATATATATATATATATATGGCACATTTCTAACGTATCAGATGACTGTAAGTATGTGGATTTGTCTCTATCTTCTATTCTATATCATTGGTCTTCATGTCTATTTTGATGCCAATATCATGCTGTTTTGTTACTGTAGCTCTGCTACAGTAATATTTGAGGTTGGGTATCGTCATACCACCAATATCACTTATTCCTCACTATTGCTTTGGCTGTTCTAGGTCTTTCGTTCATCCAAATGAATGTCAGGGCTGGTTTATTTATTTATTTTTGGTTTGTTTTATTTTATTCGTTCAGGGAAGAATGCCATTGGTAGTTTGGTGGGGACTGTATTGAATCTGTAATAGTGCTTTTGGTAGTATGGCCATTTTGACAACATTAATTCTGCCTCTCTAAAAACAGGGGAAGTCTTTCTGTCCTCTAAAGTCATCTTTAATTTCTTTCTTCAGGGTTTTATTGTTATCATTGTAGAAAGACTTTCACTTCCTTGGTTAGATTTATTCCCAAGTATTAAGTTTGTTTATGAGGTTATTGTGAACAGAATAGTTGTTCTGATCTCTTTCTTAGCAGATTCATGATCAGAGTATAGGAAAGCTATTGATTTATGAATATTGATCTTGAATCCTGCTACTTTGCTGAATTTATTAGCTCCAGAAAGTTTCCTAGTGTTTTGGGGGTCTTCTAGATGCAGGATCATGTCATCAGCAAACAGAAAATTTGACTTCTTTTTTTCCTATTTGTATCTCTTTCATTTCCTTCTCTTACCTGATTGCTCTAGCTACAGTATCAAGAACTACATTAAGTAGGTGCAATGAATGATATCCTGGGATTGTTTCTGATTTTAGAGGAAATTCTTTCATTTTTATTTTCTGCTTAGTATGTTTTTGTTTCGTTTTATCATATATAGCCTTTATATTGTTGAGGCAAGTTCCCCTTAGTCCTAATTTCTCTGGCATTTTTACATGAAGGAGTACTGCTTTTTGTCCAAGGCCTTTTCTGAATCTAATATATCATGTGATACTTTCTTAAATTGATTTTATTTTTTTAAATACATGAGTGGAATGCATTACAATTCTTATTACACATTCAGGGCACACTTTTTCATATCTCTGTATATAAAGTGTGTTCACACCAATTCATGTCTTCATACATGTACTTTGGATACTGATGTCTATCACATTCCATCATCATTGCTAACCCCTGCCCCCTCCCTTCTCCTCCCACCCCTTTGCCCTATCTAGAGTTCGTCTATTCCTCCCATGCTTCCCCTCCCTACCTCATTATGAGTCAGAGACTTTATATCAGAGAAAACATTCACCATTTGCTTTTTGGGGGGATTGGCTAACTTCACTTACATCATTTTCTCCAACTATGCACTTACCTGCAAATGCCATGATTTTATTCTCTTTTATTGCGAGTAATATTCCATTGTGTATATATGCCATATTTTTTAATCCACTCATCTACTGAGGGGCATCTAGGTTGGTTCCACAGTTTATCTATTGTGAATTGTGCTGCTATAAACGTTGATGTGGCTGTATCCTGGTAATATGCTGTTTTTAAGTCCTTTGGGTATAGACCAAGGAGAGGGATAGCTGGGTCAAATGGTGATTCCATTCCCAGTTTTCCAAGGAATCTCCATACTGCTTTCCAAATTGGCTGCACCAATTTTCAGTCCCACAAGCAGTGTGTGAGTGTGCCTTTTCCCCACATTCTGGCCAACATTTATTGTTATTTTTCTTCATAATAGCTGCCATTCTGACTGGAGTGAGATGATATCTAAGGGTGGTTTTGATTTGCATTTCTCTAATTGTGAGAGATGATGAACATTTTTTTTTCATGTATTTGTTAATTGATTGTATATACTCTTCTGAGCATGTGATACTTTTATGTAATTTTATTTACATGAGGAATTACATTTATTAATTTGTGTATGTTGAAACAATCTTGCATCCCTGGGATGAAACCCAGTTGATCATGGTGCACTATCTTCTTGATGTATTTTTGAGTGCTGTTTGGTAATATTTTATTAGGAACATTTGTATCTATGTTCATCAGGGATAATGCTCTGTAGATTTCTTTAAGTTGATGTGTGTTTGTCTGTTTTTGGTATTAGGGTGACAATGGCATCATAGAATGCATTTGGGAGAGTTCCCCTCTTTCTATTTTACAGAATAATTTGAGGCGGGCTGGTGTTGTTCTTTCCTCACAGGTTTGGAAGATCTTGACTGAGAATCTATCTGGTCCTGGGATTTTCTTTTAAAATACCTTTATTGCTGATTCAATTTATTGCTTTATATTGGTCTGCTTAGGTTTTCTATATATTTATAGTTCAATTTGGTAAGGTCATATGTGTCTAGAAATTTGTCAGTGTCTTTAGATTTTGCAATTTATTAGAGTATAAATTTTCAAAATAGTTTCTAGTGATCCTCTGGATTTCAGAAGTATCTGTGCTGATATCTCTTTTTTTCATCTCTAATTGTATTGATTTGGGTTCTTTCTTTCAGCAAATTATCAGTCTTATCTATCTTTTCAAAGAGCCAACTCAGTTACATTTATCCTTTGTATTGTTTTCTCATTCTCAATTTTATTAATTTCAGTTCTAATATTATTTCCTGTCTTCTACTAATTGTAGAAATTGTTCTTCTTCTTTGTGTCTTAAGGTGTAGCATTAGATTAGTTATTTGTGATCTTTCTGGGTTTGTTTTCAGTGTTGTTATTCAGTGCTATAAACTTTCATCTGATAATGTCTTCATACTATCCCAGAGATTTTGATATGTTGCATCATTATTATTACTTTTTTCTAAAAATTTTTTATTTCTTCTCTCATTATTTCTATGACCCATTTCCCATTTAAGATTTTTGTTCCAGTCTCTGTGTATTTGTGCCATTTCTATTATTTTCTTGATATTGATTTCTAATTTCATTCCATTATGATCTGATGAGATGCATGAAATAATTTCATTTATTTCGTATTTGCTGAGACTTACACTGTGACCTAGAATATGGTGTATTTTTGAAAAGATTTCTTGAGCTGCTGAGAAAAAAGTATAGTCAGCTGGTTTGGGGTGAAATATTCTGTAGAAGTCTGTAGGTCCATGTGATTTATAGTATTATTTAGGTTGGAAGTATCTTTATTGAATGAACTCTGCATTGGTGAAAGGGGTGTGTTGAAATTACCCAGTATTATTTTATTAGGTTCTATCTGGGATTTAATGTCAAAAAGTTTTATTTATTTATTTAATGTAATTAAGTGTACTAACATTTGAGGCATAAATATTTTCTATATTTATATCTTCATGTTGGATTTTTTTCTCTTCCAGTATGTAATGACCATTTTATCTCTTATCATTAATTTTTCACTTCAAATCTACTTGATCAAATATAGGAGTAGCTACTCCTGCTTATTTTCAGACTCCATTTATGTGGAATTTTTTTCCCCATAATTTTGCTTTCATTCTGTGTATGTATTTGCATGTGAGTCCCTTGTCAACAGTATATAATTGGATCTTATTTTTTAAAATTTATTCTGCCAGTATATGTCTTTTAATTCCGGAATTGAGACCATTTACATTCAGTATCATTTTGGATAGAAGCTTGTTATTCTGGCCATTTTGGTTTGTTTGTTATATTTAATTCAATCTTAATTTTTACTCAATTAATTATTTTTTTTAGAGAGCTTCCTGATTTGGGAGCTTTGAGGTTTGTTTTTGAGTTTTTTCTGTGTGTAGTATATCTTTAAATACTTTTTGTAGTACTGGCTTAGTGGTCATGAATCCTTATAGTTTATCCTTTTGGAAACATTTTCATTCTTTTCAAATTCTGAAAGATAGCTTTGCTAGATACAGTAAACATTGGCTGGCAATTATTTTCAAAGCCTGGAATATTTCATTCTGAGCCCTTCTTGATTTTAGTGTCTGAGTTGAGAAGTAAGAAGTGAACCTGATGCTTTCTCTTATAGCTTTTTTTTCTTATACCTTATTTCCACATTTTCTTGGTAAAGCATTTTTATTATGATGTGTCTTAGAAAGTTTTTTTTATCTTGTCTATTTGGGGTTCTATTTGCAGCCTATATGTGGTTGTCTATCGTATTTCTAAGGTCACTAAATTTTTTCTGCTATTATTTCACTGAAAACATTCTTAATGGTATTAGTCTGTTATTTCCATGCTCTCTTATATCCCAATGACTGTCAAATTTAGACTCTTGGTATTGTCCCAGAGTTTTTGTGTACTGAACATGTTTTCTTTTTTTTTTAATCAAATACTGAGTATTCAAGCTCTCATACCCTGTCTTCAGCATCTGAAATTCTGTTCTCTACATAATCTAATTTTTGGTGATAATCTCAGGTAAATTTTTAAATTTGAGCATTGTATCATTCATTTGCAGAGTTCTTATTGGTTTCTTTTCAATATCTCTACTTCTTTATTGAAATAGTCTTTCACCTACTATATTTGCTCTCTGATTTTATTTCTTAGATCTTCTTGTAGTGCTTTGAATATTTTAATAATCAGTTTTTTTTGTAATCATTCTCTGAAATTTTATTTGCTTCCATGTCTGTGGGTTCCTGTGTTGGGGGATTGTAATTTGGGGAAGAAGACTTGTTTTCCTGTTTTCTCATGTTGTCAGAGGATTTAGACTTACACACCTATTTTAATGGATTCCTCTTACTCTTTTATCTTTGTTTCCTTTGGTATACACCCCCACCCTTAGGACTATGCTTTGCTTTTGATGTATAAGTAGATTTACAGGAGTAGGACCTTAGATCCCCCTCTGTTTGTTCCTCTTTGGGGTCTGGTTGTTGGTTTGAGGCCTTGTCTCTCCTAGTCCATGTGTTAAAGTATTGTTGGAGCTTCTGTGGGACTAGTTCATAAAATGAGGTTCACCATCAGTTGGCTGAGTTGTGAGTATACATCAGAAGTAGAATCTCTCTCAGGGTTGAGGCTGTGCTACCCTGCAGTTACACTTCAGGTCACGAGTTGGCTGATACCACCTCCCCACACCACACTTCATGTCCTATCCCCATTTCTGTTTTGGGGTGAGGGCTGCTTACGTATTCTCAAGGTTTGGGCAAAACTGTGTAGTCAGTGTGCCAGCCAGCAAGGAAATGGTGTGGGCAGTGGGCACAGACACTCGGGTGCTACTCCCTGCACACATGTTTTATTCTATGAATAATTTTTCATGTGTGTGTGTGTGTGTGTGTGTGTACAATTTATAATTTGGAAATTATTTTGTATTGATTAAAGCAGACATTTTGTATCATCCACCACTAAAATAAAATATGATCAGTACTAATAAATGAAAAGTTTGAAAATCCTAAGAAATTTCTGGCCTTAATTATTTACAATGTGTTTTAGTCAGCTTTTTCACTACTGCAGTTAAAAGATTTGACAAGCACAATTGTAGAGGAGTAAAAGTTTATTTGTTTGAGGGCTCAGAGATTCAGAGGTCTTAACATATAGAAGGCCAGCTCCATTCCTAGGGGCTTGATGAGAGGCAGAACATCGTGGTGGAAAGGTGTGGTGGAGGGAAGCAAGCACCTCATACAATGGTTATCAGGAAGCAGAGACTCCACTCCCCAGATACAAAATATACACCCCCTAGCCAAACCCTGAGTGAGCCACTTCCTCCATCTATACCCCACCTACCTCCAGTTACCACTCAGTTAATCCCCATCAGGGATTAATTCACTGATTAGGTAAAGATCCTCACAACCCAATCTTCTCCTCTGAACATTCTTGCATTGTCTCACACGTGAGCTTTTGGGGGACATCCCACTTCCAAAGCATACCACAATGATATTTACTATAATGTGAGTAAATATTACAGATACATGACTACCTTCTAAGATTCAGTAGGCCTTGGCTTTTTAAATAGTACTCTTGTGTAATAGCATGAAACAACTGTTAGCTAATGCTATTCTTCTGGATGAACCACATAGTAAATCATCTAGACTTTGTGGTCATATAATTCCTGGTACAACTATTTGACTCAGTTAATGTACGGCAATTGTCTGCTCTACAAGTGGACTTGACTGTTTTTCAATGAAACTGTATATGGATGCTAAAATTGAGTTTATGAAATTTTTGCTTGTCACTAAATATTATTACTATTTTGATTTCTTTTCAACTTTTTAATAATATACAAACCATTCTTATCCCACAGATTAAACAAAAATGGGTGGCCAAAATAAAGTTATGGCCCACAGATGTGGTTTATAGGCTCCTGTTATAAATTATCTGGCACCTAAATCCTTCTTCTGTGCTCCATGGATTTACACTATTTTTAAATATCTTTGCTTGCTAGTCTTTCTTTTGTGAAAATGAAGTGTACGCTCCAGGAACTTTAACCTGTGTACTTTAGATTATACCATCTGAAGTAGACTAGAACTGAATTGCTTTCTTTTTCCAAGGTCACATAAAACCTCTCTCACTCTCTTCAGTTTCTCTATCTCCTAAATACTCTCTAGGTTCTTAGGTTCTATGATTGCTCTCCTATTTGTACCTTATATTTTTAATTATTCTTTGTAAAGTGAACACAAACCAAACAGACATTGAACTATTGTCACCTACTGGAGTGATCAATAGAATGTCTACAACTAAATATCTTTGTATTAGGAAATGTAAGTGTTAGGGTGAGCATTGTTGGTTTATTTTGATGGTTTTTATTTGCTGAAATATGACTGACCTCATTTTAACAATGCCCTCTTATCAATGACTCAAAATCCTTTTGTTACTTCCTGTCATCACTAGTGGTTAATTAGGACATATAATTGCACATAGTCACACATTTTTATTTGGTACCTAATATCTATAAACTACCCTTGCCAGGTGTTTATTGAGAGAAAATAACCAATGTAGACAATATTTTAAAAGTGAAAAATTAGATAAAACCATAAATCTGAGAGTATGATCATGCAAAGCTAATCGGAAAATGTTATGAAATTGAAACAGTTCATCGTCACTTTCCAAATGACTTTATTCAGAGCATTCTTTACCCACAACCATCCTGATATAATTTTAATCATATTTCTTCACCTGATTGACTTAGATTGTGCTTTATTCAGTCCAATGGATGAAAGAACCAGATATAATCTTAAAGAAACACGAGATAATGAAATTTAGAGGCAGCACTGTATTTTTCTAGATGAATGTATGGTTTTACTTCTAAAATATTAATTCTGTTGATATTAAAATTTGTGTTTATTTCTCCCATGTAGCTGGAACTATTACTTTGACCAGTAACTTCTAGGGAAACTCACTCAATAATAATGTATATTTCAAAATAACTGAATAAATTTCAAAGTATGTCAAGTAAGAGAGGTTACTGAAATGTTAATTAAATTGGCTTAACTAATTCAATTTCTATATGTATCAAAACATCACACTGTGAACCATAAATCTAATAAAATTATCATTTGTCAATTTAAAATAATATGATTTTTTTAAAGCTGTGTTTAACAGAACCATCTTAACATAAAAAGCTGACTTTTATCTTGTACCTTTCAGGTTCTGGGTTGAATGATGGTCAGTGGCATGAGGTTCGTTTTCTAGCCAAGGAAAACTTTGCTATTCTCACCATTGATGGGGATGAAGCATCAGCTGTTCGAACAAATAGTCCTCTTCAAGTTAAAACTGGAGAGAAATACTTCTTTGGAGGTAAGAATGCCATCCTTTACTGGTTAACCAATACCATGCTAAATAAGGGAAGTTTCAAGATGAACTCGGCAGATCTCGGGATAATACATCTTTCCATTAGATATTGTTTTTCTCATCCAAACTCGTGCAATGTGAAAGCTAAGAAAACATATCACATCCTCAGAAAAGACTTTGGTTTTAGTTTTAAAATATACATGTGTACATATATTTGCCTCTGAAAATATTCTTATTAATATTCATATATCTACTTATTTGCTTATGTAAGTATATATTTAAATATAACTATGTGCATCTCTTTTTTTCTAGTTATTAGAGTAAGCATACATAAGAGCAATTACCTTGTCTGTCTTGTTTCCTGCTATGTCCCCCAGGGTCCTAGAAAAATTCCTGGAATATAAGACAGGAGTAATAAATATTTATGAATGAATTAGCAAGTAGTATAAAATATGCAGGACAAGCCTTTTTTTCCCCCAAAATTGTCTAAAAGTAGAATCAGAAGCCCTAGGAGCTTAACTAACTTTCCACTGAGTTTGCACCCAGCTCAGACCTCTCTCTGATGCCTGTCCAGGGCCAACACTTCTTTCTTATGGGTGCTATCTTAGAAACCAGAGTCCTGAACTAGTCCTGCACAATGTTTGTTGGAATCAAAAACTGCATGATTTTGTAAACTTTGATATCTTATGAGTAAACAAAGTAATGTTTCTGATCTACTAGGTCTGATGGATATGAGAAAAAAGCAACTAAAGTGCCAAACTGGTTTTCTCCAAAAAGTTATTTGACACCATGGGCTTTTGGCCAAGAGTTCTCCTTGCAGTTGTAGAGGATTGTCAGTTGAGAAGCTGCTAGCAATCTCTACTTGTCTCTTGCCATTGGCCACGGATGGGTTCGCTGAATGCCTGTGGTGGTTTTCATCTATCTTGATCTAGACGGGTAGGCAAATAGCTGTAGCCACATGTCTGTGGCCAAAAATTCGCAGGATGTAAGGGTTTTATGGTCTCCTATTTCTTATTGCTTTACGGAGTTTGATTTTTAAATCCAGAAGTCAGAAGAACATTGGCTTGCTCTTGGGTCTTTGGCCTGCCTCCGGGACAGGCTGTCAGCAAATGTTCCTGATGTTTTTGTGGTTATATCTTCGTTGGCTGAATCCTCAGAGTGTATAGAATCACAGGGGAACTCATTACAATTCAGATTCTCAGGCCTTACTACTACTAGAGCTTTAAAAGATACTGAGAAATTGAAGAATTCCAAATTCTAAGTGATTCTGACAAAAAGATCTGAAGAGTAGACTGACAGACACATTTGAAATTTATAGACATATCTTTAGATTCTTTTTGAAAGAGAATGTTAATCACTGTAAAGTTTGAGATGCTTGAGAATCACCCTCTCTCCTACAGCTTTGTTACCAGGAGCAGCAAGGGGAAATGAAAGGCTGTCCTTGTCCATGTACAGACTTTGATCAGGTACACATTCACTAGAAGACACTCACAGCACTCTTAACACACTGTCCTGTAAGCCAAATGAAGTCTAAGCTCTCTGACTTGCTGCACCTTCAATAAAATGTTCTCTTGCAGCAGTGACACTGGGCAGTGGGATTCAGAGCCAGTGCCAGTCAACAGAAAGCCTCAAAAGCAAATACATGACACCAAATCTCTCAGAGATCCCAACTCCAGAACCATTTCTAAGGGCTCAGGTCATAGGTCTCACTAGGTCCTTGGAACTATCTTCATATAAGGTGGAGTGTCTCTAAGAGATGTTTTGCAAATGATATATCATTAATATGTATAATTTCACCATTGAGATATCCTTTTCTGCATTTATCTAACATTTATGCCAATTACACACCATCAATATCATGAAAGAAAATCTAATTTGGCATTGAATAAATCAGTCAAAAGAATACACGGCAGAAATCTTTGGTGTAGGCAGCTCCAGAATGGCTGCAATGTTTCTGATCTAATACTGGTGACCTGGTGACCCCTTCCGCATGTGGCTTCCTGATTAGAATATGTGCTGCCTGTGGATTAACTTCACTTGAAACATTTTCTCTCTCTCTCACACACACACACACACACACACACACACACACACACAACTGCATACTGTCCATGCTGAAAATTTTCTAAGTTGTAAACCTTGTCATGAACATATCTTAATACCAGGGCAGAAGGACTGTCTGTGTTCTAGAACACAAGCTTTGGAATCATGCACACCTGATTTTGGATCATAGCTTTGGTGCTCAGGTGCCGTCAGCCTTTGATAACTTATCTTACTTTCTTCATCTGTCAAATGCCAATATAATCTCTTCTGTGAACCTGGCATAACATACCCTCTGTAACCCAGCTCTGGCCCTAGGAGATGGTAATGCTGGCTGTCTCCTGGTCTCTCCATTTTGTCTCAAGTCATTTTGGAAGCTCATTCAGAGACAGGAAGATTTGAGATTTTAGGCCATGGATCATCTAAAGATCCCTGATCGGCTCTTGTGCTACTGGAAGTATTTCTTTCTCCTCAATCTCAAAACAAAACAAAACAAAAAAAAAAAGAAAGAAATGGTTTTCCTTCTCTAAAGTCTTAAGTAAAGGCTTGTGGAGCTTAGTTTCCCATCAAAACCCCTAAACCTGTCCTCACTCTGTCACTTTTGAAGCCAAGTTCCACTTGAGCAGCTTCCTCTGCACCTGCAAACTCACTTTCTCACCAGGGGGTAGTTATATGCCTCTCTTAAGGGTTTCCTGAGAATCCCAGGGAAGGTCTCAATTCTCTTTAATGAACATTCCTGATTGGATGTTTAAGTGCCAATCAGGTGCTTTGTTCTTGCTTGGGAAAAGGCAAAACAGGAGTGAAATGAGTCATTTGAGATGTTTCCTCAACAAAAGAAGTTGTGGTTGCTTGAACTTTTTTCTCTCTTCTCAACTGAAATTACTAGCTTGTCATTCAACTTAACAATCGAGAGAATAATAAATGTGATGATCATATTTCATTATTGACCAATTACTTGGTGACAGGCTTTTGGATAGGCCAGGTCCCATGATTGTTAGAGAAAGGTTTTTAAACTTGTAGCACTTCTTAGGTTTGCTGTTTTTATTAGCCCCTTTGTTTTCACTTAAAAGAAAACATAGCAAGGGTAAGCAAGTTCTAGAGTTGGTCTTATTGGAAAAGGAGCACTATGGAACAGGGGATGGAGAGGAGCCCTCAAGAAGGTGCCAAGGCAGGCGGAGTTGGCCAGAGAGGAGACCCTTGGGAACCAGCCTGAGTGTGACAGGATTAGGGACGGTGCCATTTAGTAGAGGGCACACCCCTTCCAGCTACTAGTCTAGACTCACCAATATAGAGCTGTCTCTTCAGCCAGGGCCACTGGGACAACCCCACAGGGCGAATGGCTTAGACCATGGAAGTGCATCTCCCACAGTTCTGGAGGCTGGAAATCTAAGATCAAAGCCCTGGCAGATTGAGTATCTATTGAGGACACTCTTCCTGGATTTCAGAATGCCCTTTTCTCACTTTATCTTCACATCATGCAGGTGGGGTGGAGAGAGACAAAGAGGACTCCAGCATTCTCTCTGTCCTCATGGGGGCTCTGATCCCATTGTGAGGACCTCACCCTCCTCATACCATCACATCGGGAGTTGGGTTTCGGTATATGGATTTTGAGGAACACAAACATCTAGTCTATCACAATAGCCTTTCCATGATCATTGAAATAGAGCATGGATTTAAATAGCTAAGTGGACAGACATGCAAATATGCATCTATATAAAGTTGTTTTACATTAAAGCTGTTAGGAAGCTTGTTTCCAGTTGTGGAGTTCCTTGGCTGCTTATTATCGGGCGATGCAAACCATCCTACACAAATTTGAATGTCTAAAAGCTTCCTTAAGGATCTAACACACTCTGGGTTAGCCATAGATTGTCAGGGATCCCCCGGCTGCAGAGGCCATGGACAGAGGGCTCACCGGACCTCGCAGCTCCAGGTTTGGGATCCACTCTTCAGGCTTCCAAAGGGCCAGGTTGCCTCTTGTCCTTCTGCAGTTTGTTTTCTAGCTCCTTTTGCTGCTCTTCAAATGTTAGGGAGCAAAGTGTTTTATTAATTGATATCATATGAAAAAGGACATATCTTTTTAAGGGTAGGAAAATGTAATCCTAAACAAACTTGCTTGAGGCATATTTTCGATTTACTAAATATGCCATAACAGAGAACCACAAACTAATGGTTTAAAACAATAGAAATTTTTCTCTCTCACACTCCTAGTTACTGTTTGGATGTGAAGTGTCCCCCAAAGCTCCCGTGTGAGGCCATTCAAGAAGGTTTAGAGGAGAAATGATTGGGTTGTGAGAGCCTTGACCAATCAGTGAATTAATCCCCTGATGGGGTTAACTGAGTGCTAACTGAGGGCAAGTGGGATGTGGCTGGAGGAGGTGGCATTCAGGGAGTGTGGCTTTGGGGTATATATTTAGCATCTGGCAAGTGGAGCCTCTGCTTTCTGACTGTGATGTGAGCCACCTCCCTCCACTACACTCTTCCTCCATGATGTTCCACCTCACTTTGAACCCCAGAGAATGGAGCCAGCTGTCCATGACTTAGAAACCTGAGCCCCCAAATAAACTTTTCCTCCTCTTCAAATGTTCTTGGCAGGTCTTTTAGTCACAGCAGTGAACAAGCTGACTACCACAGTCCTGGATGGTCCAAGTCCAGACCAAGTGGCCACAGGGCTGCACTCTGCCTGGAGGCTCTGGGAAGGGACCTTTGGCATGACTCCCGGTGGCTCCTTGGGGCTGGTGGCACTCCGGGGCATCCGTTGGCCTACAGATGCTTGCTTCAGTGTCTGCCTCCATCTGCACATTGTCTTCTCCCCTCCGTCTCTGTCCACATTCCCCTCTTCTGACAAGGACACTGCTGTAGATTAGGGTCCACCCTAATCAGGGTCACCCTGTCATCACTGGCTACCTCTGCGCCATAGGTAGGTCCCAGTTAAGCCCCACCCACAGGTCCTGGGGCAAAGCTCCAGCATGCCTTTCTGGAGGGCACACTCAGCCCACAGTAAAGTCTGCATTTGTTCTGGGACTCTCTTTATGAGAAAGTCACCACGCTTCTCAGAGGAGGCTCAGACTCTGGATTCTCTGTCATCCCTTTACAAAGATGGATCCTATGGGAGTTAAACATCAAACATAGGTCTGAGAAGACGTGGCTAACTAAAGGTAGAAGTGTCGAAGCAAACAGCTGCACCAGCGAAGTCGACCGCACAGCGCGCTAGAGGAAAATCCTGCCGTCAACCTAACCAGGACTGGAACTGGAACTGGAAGGAAGTCAATAAAAAAGAAAGAAAAAAGTGAAAGAATTCCAGGCTCACACATGCAAGAAACAGTGAGTCACCTCTGACACATGTTAGAATCAACAACAACAAAAGGCCTGGTCACCAGGAGGAGGCACCGTTGGTGTGCAGGGCACCCACAGGAAGGAACCCACAGGGAGTGAGGGAGAAGATGTCCAGGCTTCACGTCAGCCAGCCGGCCCGGCTTCAGGACAAGAGGAGCATCTGTGTTCATAGGTTGACCTAGACATTTTCAGAAACAGAGGAATTTCTAACCTCACCTTGATTCATGTTCAGTGGGAAGATACCACTACCAAAGGATGAGCATGTCAGAAACTCTACCCAGAGGGAATAATGAGGCTGGGAATAAAGTACCCGCCACTCCCCGGCCCCCAACACACGATTACTCAGAAGGCCTCTCTCATTCCTCTTCAGAATTTGGTGTTTTCCCCAAAATCACACAACTAATAATGAATTAAGTCATTTTGATTTCATGCTGCACCCAGCTTGGGATTTCCTACAACATGTGTTTACTCAACAGTGGAGCGTGGGCTTGCAGTCAGAGATATAGGACATAGGTTCCCAGGGGATTGTTCCTAAGAGGTAAGTTCAGGAGAGCATCCTTGGGGCCCAGAGCTCTGAGTACAGCCCCTCCTGGCAGAATGGGATCCCTGGCTTCCACGCCAAGAGAAGGTCCTCATGAATTTCACGGATGGGGACTTTCCGCAGCTCTCGCGGATCCCTCCACATTTCTCAGAAATGCTTGGCAGATTTGCTGTCTTGCACATGAAAGTTACTCCCAAGAAATGCCTTCAAAAGAAAACACACATGACTTGCCTGGAGAATCTAAGTCCTTAATCTCTTCCTATAATTAGATCAGTGTTCAGTTTTCGCCTTGCTAGTGAATTAATAGTCAATCTTTTTTTTTTTTTTCTAAATCTCTTTTTCCAAATCCTTAGACTTTGCTTCCAAACATGTTTTAATGCCCCCACATTTGCCTTTCCTATTAGAACTAAGATCTTTTTTTATTCATTTATATCCAAAAGGATTATGGAGACCCTAGAATATCTCAGACACAATAATAGATGCTGGCAATATAGCATAACAAAAAGATGAATCTCTTCCTCATAGAACTTATAGCTTTTGCATTCATAGCTCTAATTTCTTAGTTTTACCAATTATAACTTTGTGAATAATTATAATTGGTTCTCTTATTAATGAATTTGGTTCTCTTATTAATGAATATCTGGGGGAAATCTTCAGTTTTGTGTTTAAGGTGTTTCAACTGATTGGATGAGGCCCACCTACATGGCTAACTACAATGTACAATCTCCTTCTCTCTCTCTCTCTCTCTCTCTCTCTCTCTCTCTCTCTCGGTACTATGGATATAACCCAGGGGCACTTACCCACTGAGCCACATCCCCAGCTCTTTTTTATGTTTCATTTTGATACAGAGTCTCACTATATTGCTTAGGCCTTGCTAAGTTTCTGAGGCTGTCTCTAAACCTGGAATCCTGTCCCTTGGTGGGATTACAGGAGTACACCACCTCACCTGAGTTATCTCCTAATTCTAGAAGCTAAACATGTCTGCAAAATGTGTTCACAGCCACACCTAGATTAATGCTTTACTGCATAGATTGCACACTAAAGCCTCTTCACATTGACACATAAAACTAGCCATCACAGAATACTTCTACCTGCCCTGGGTTTGAGACATCAAATGAAGATATAATCAGATATTTGATTTCATGCATAGAATAAATAGCAGACAATGTTTTAACACTTTTATAATTGTAATTCCCAGATCTTCTACAAGTTTATTTTTAATTTAATTTTTTGTTTTATAATGCTACTGTTCCTATGTCCTCTCTTTTGAATATTTGACCAAGATAAAATTGGCATGTCTGATCATCCGTCCATCTCAAGTGTACGATTCAGTGAGTTACAGCACATTCGTACAGTGGCTCAGCTGTCCCCAGGGTCCAACCTGACAGTATTTCCCCAGCCCTCACTCTTCACTCCCCACACCAATGCTCTGCATGCTCCCTCCTGCCACATCCCAGGTGACTGTTGATCTGCTGTCTCCTGCAACTGTGCCGCTTCTTTCTCTGGAAGCTGCCATTATTTATGGATTTGGTTTTGTTGTCTGAATGTCTCTGGTCTACTCCTCCAGGTGGATCTCCTTAGGAATTCCCTGCTCCTCAGGGATGCACCAGCTCTCAGTTCCCCACAGGCACTGCCTGGCCTGCACCTCACACTGCTCACCTCCAGCCCTGCGGCCCTGGGCCGCCTGTCTGCTCCACTATCCTCCCTCCCTGGCACAGCCCTTCATCCCCTTCTCACACTCCACGTCCTCTACTGTTGATCCTGTTGGCTGTCTATTGTTGGAGTCTCCTGACAACAAAGCCTGCAGAGGACAAAGATGCTGGTCTTCTGTGTGTCCTGAAATATCTCAAGTGTTGAGAGAAAATGCCTAACACACAATAGGTTCTTAATAAGTGTTATTCATTGAGTAAATTAATCACCATTCCAATGAATGGAATACATTTAATGGTTACGTGCACAGGGCTACAGGCCTTCTTATCTCCATCTACTTACATCCTCAGATTCTGCCGCCCAAATGAAGTGCCACTGGTTGTGCAGGCAGAGAAGAGCCACTGGCGCTCCATTATTACCTTACTGGCCCTGCACAACTTCCCATGGGCATGCAGAGCAAAGAAAGTCTGTATTAGATCAGATGCAATCATGTACGTTCTGTAATATAAAATAGTAAAAATATTAAAAATGTACCAGTAAAAAGTAGTAGAATCAGAGTTCAAACCTAGCTCATTTTTGTTTTAATGGTAAGAGCCAAGTTTTCCTGATCAACTAACAATTTATTAAATTCCAGAATGAAAAATGAGAAAATCATAACTTAAGATCTTAGTAATGTCTGTGAACAGTTGTTTAGTTAATTTAGGTTGGCAGACACTATGAAATAATTGGAATCATTTTTTTTTTTGTTACTTTCAAATTAATCAAAGTTTTTTTTTTTCCTTTGTGTTTTTAATATTTCACTCTGGTTCATTGTTAAATTGTAATACCCCTCCTTCTATCTAGTAGAGTTGGTTCTCCCTTAGTTGTGGATATAACCCAGAGACTCTTATTTGCTCGTGAAATATTTGAGTCGCTATTTACGGGGCCTATGCAGATCCTTTCCCCACTTTTAAAAGGTGTATTTTCAAGCCCTCTCTTTTCTCTTATGAGAACACCAGCAAGCAGATACACTTCTTTTTCAGTCACATTCCCAAAGGACTTTTGGTCATTTTTTTTCATTTGTTTTCCAATTATATGCACAAAAGAAAAGGGCAAAGAAGAGGAAGGGAGCTGCACAATGAAATTGAGTGTATTAACCTCATCCGAACCTGCCCGCTGCTTGGAGAGAGGAGAGTGCTCACTACGTAGCCCTCGGCCCCCAAGACGTTTTATAACTCCCAGAAGTAAAATTGGACTAGAGTTATGATAGGGACTAATTATCCTTAGGATTATTGTGAAATTCCACATGCCTTTGTCTTTGTTCTGGCTCTTAACAACTGGCTTGTGGTGGGGATATTCAGATGTCAGACAGAATCGTGTGAATTTTTCAAAGAAAAAAAAGTCATAAAATTACAAAACATTTCAAGAATCATTTTGGCTCTGTTGCCCTTTATTAATGGGCTCTTCTCTTTTCTCCTTCCATCATTTAGCTCCTTGAAAATCACTAGCCTAAAAGAGCATAACATTCTGATTGTGGGAAAAACAGAGGTAACCCTGATGATATGTAAATTAAATATTATTGCCACTGGGCACCCTGCTACATGGTATGGACCCTCGGTGGCAGATGAGCCCACTCTGACCCTCAGGCAAGGAGAGAGATGTGGCTAGCAGCCCTCCTTAGCGACTGCAGATCATGTGTTAATGCAACAGGAACAAGAAAACCAGTCTTAGATCTCTTCCATACAAACCAGAGAGAAGTTTGTGGGTTGGGGCTTTTTCCAAGGAAGGTGGTATTTGTGCTTGTGTTTCTAAGTCTCTCTAGCCAAACAAGAACAGGAGATGAATTTAGGTACTAATTTTTTTCAGTTACTAAAAATTCAAGTAACAGTATTTCTAGGTATACAGAAGCAAACCAAAATGGACTCTGATGCCTGTAATTGGGATGACAAGTTTGATCTACTTGTCCTGCATCTTGTCTTATTCTTCCTCCAGGAAGTCCATTATGTATATGTCAACCTCTGTCTTTGAACTAGCACATAAGTTCTTTTTGGTTATGTGGCTTTTTGTTGTTACTGTTTTTAAAGAAGATACAACTAAAAAATAAGCTATTTTTTTCTGATCTGGTTCACTCATGAAGAAATCAAATAGAGTCTGTGTTAAACTCCCACATTTTTGTCCCCAAACTTTCTCTTTCTACACGGAGGCCCCACTTACCTCAACAACTAGCTCTACCTCAAGTAATTAAGTATCATCATCATCTATCTCCCAAAGGAATCTTATAGGAATAGGGAATTCTGTGAGGTTTTTTTTTTTGGCCTTCATGACCCTAAAATTGCTTAACCCCTAATGGTGAAATTGTGGGTGCTTCTAGACATGGGAAGCTGTGAGGTGTGGGAGTTTAGCCAAACACCTTCCTAGTAGATTCAAGCCAGCCTTCCTCACAGGCTGGTCCTAAAGTCATGTTGACTTAAATATATTCCCCATCAAAGGAAAAAAAAATCTCTCACTCTGTCCCGTATCTGGACTTCTGATCTTCTTCCTTGCAGGTACACATGTAGTTAGTGTCCAAAATACTACAGCACATTTTTTTTTTCAGTGAACCTAATGTATAACAACAAAAAAATTCGCTACCTCTCATTTTACAGTGGCCCAAGGTTGGGAATAAAGATCACTAGCATTTTCACAGGACGTGATTAGATCAAACAGTGCGCAAATATGAAATTTTAATACAGATGCTCCCTGCCGACGGTGGACCGTGTGGCGTTACTAGCAGGAGAAGCTAGATGCCTCCGAAAGGCGCTGATAAAACAAAATCTTGTAATACCCTCAAAATTGTTCCTATTTTCTGTGGGCTATTGAACAAACTAACTGATGTGAATCTAGAATTCACTATGTATACGGGATTTTAGATTTGATCTTTCAAAGAAAAGATTATTTGAAGGGCAGAAAACTATGTGTAAATGGGGAGGTTGGCTCCTGGAAAATACTCAGTTAATGGCATAGGTGGAAAAAGTGTTTGTTGAAAGATCAAAAGGAGGAGAGTTTTCAGGCAAGCTTGAGGGTGCAAGGGATCTCTCCCGCTGAGGGAAGCAGCAATGAGCCAGGAGGAAGCTTACGATAAATAGAAGTGGTTCTGCGACTCGCAAGGCTGGTAGGAAACTCAAAGACCAGGAGGTGGAGGGAGGTGTTCTGTATTGGCTCAGATCATTCATGTCTAGAGCAAGCTCTCCTGCTTTAATATGCATAAGAATTTTCTAGGGTGCTTGAAAAAATAGCCTTGGTTTTGTCCTTAGTTAAAATTTTATTCGTTATGCCAGAAGTAGGGCCCAGAAATCTGCACTTAAGAAGTCATCCAGATGATTTCTTTTCTCTTTTTTTAACCACGTTATTGACATGGAATTCACATACCATGGAATTCACCACTTAAGTTGTACAATTCAGTGGTTGTTAGTGTATTCCGAGAGTTTTGTTGCAATCACCACAACCCCCTTTAACTCATTTTCACGCACCCCCGCCCTGGCCCAATAGATCCCTCAATCCCATTAGGAGCCACTCTGAATTTTCCCTGTCCTAGGACCCCACTATTCTGCTTCATGTCTCTATAGATTCATCTATTCTGGACATTTTAAATACATGATACTACAGAATAGGTTATAACTTATGACTGGCTTCTTACCCTCCCCATAATATTTTCAAAGATTATTCAATTGTAGTTTATTCAGTTCATGAGCCCAAAACTATTCCCTTTTATAGCAAATAATATTCAGTGACATAGCTGGGTGACATTTTGTTTATCCATTCCCAGTCAAGGGTCCTTTGGACATTTCCACTTTGAGCTGATGTGCTGGGATGAATATCCATGTGCAAAGTTTTGCAGTCACACGTGCTCTTCCTTCTCTTTAGTACATAGCTGGGAGTGATCTCAGTACCTGTCATTTTGCCTCCCTCTTGGAGAAACATCGATGTAAGCAATGATTTGGGGACCAGAAGGCATGAAGAAAACAGATTTGTTGGTGAGGATTAGAAGAGAGAAAAAGATAGTCTTAGAAAATAATGGAACACTAGGCAATGGTGTGAGGTCAACCGCATCAAGTGGCAGGTTAGAAATAACGTTGGAAGATCAGCAAAGCAAAAACTACTTCTAAACGACGTAGCAATATAAGAGAGTTGATGAAATTGACAAGATTTGATCTGGATAGCTAGTTTCTGACTGAGGATACAAGAAGGCTGGCGCTCTGTCACTTTCCTAAGTCAAGTTTATTAAGATTTAAGTATGTATAGCAAAATGTACAGTTCTATGGATTTTGATTCATATTCATTTGAAGGAATGTAAATTATGGCTGTGATGGGGTGATCATAGAATAAAGTGGTTAGATCCAAGATTGCTTCTTGCAACTCCACAGACATCAACAATTAGGAACACCTGATTGAGTAATAATAGAAAAATAAAGAAAGATACTGTGTCAAGTCTGTGGGATGGAGCTTTATGCAGTCCTCAAAAGCCATGGTTGTGAAAAATATTAGCTGATATGAGAAAATGCTAATGACCTGGTTTTACTTAAGTGAAGGTAAAATATTTCCATGCAGTAAAAGTTTAATATTTCTTTCTCCTAAATCTAACTGATGTCTTCCCTACCAGTGAATACACTCTTACCCTCCACTGAGGTACTGAACGGCTTCAGTCTTGGCAGTTTGAACTCCATGCAGCATAGCCAATCCTTCCCAACCCTATCCATTTAAGTATATAACTATTAAAATGATCAACTCCCCCATGAGCATTCAGCTATGTTATGGTTTAGATGAGATGTTCCCCAAAAGCTATGTGTGAGGCAATACAAGAAAGTTAAGAGATGAGGCGATTGGGTTATGACAGCTTCAACCTACTCAGCATGTTCATCCACTTGAATGGATTAACTGGATGGTCACAAAGGAAGGTAGAATGTGGCTGGAGGAAATTGGTTATTGAGGACATGCCTTTAGGGTTTATGTTTTGTTCCTGGTGAGCAGAGCCTTGTCTCTCTGCTTCCTGACAGCCATGTCCTGAGCTGCTTTCCCCCTCCACACTCTTCCACCATGATGCTCTGCCTTCCCTGGGTCTCAGAGCAATGGAATCGCTATCTATGGACTGAGGCCTCTGGAACTGTGAGTCAAATAAACTTTCACTCCTCTAAAATTGTTCTTGTCAGATGTTTGGTCACAGAGGCAACAGAGCTGACTAAAACAGGCTCCTAAGTATTTAGAACCCACTTCCTCCAGTGTAGACCGGGTTTTCTCTGGGACCACTTAATAGTTCCCTGCAGGATGCTCTGAGGATGGCAGCCCGTTCTGGTCCCTGTTCAGTCAGTTCTCATGCAGACTTTGTCAAACCCTCAGGGACCTCCTGTTGCTCTGATGATGACCATGCACATTTAAAACCTGGGCTACAGTGCTCCTGCGCAGCCTGGCTGCTTTCTGCATTACACACACGGTCCACTCCCACCCTTCCGCCTGCTTCCTGCTCTAGTGCCATGAGCCTCCTGTCGGGGACTTTCCACATTCTATTTCTTCTGTCTTGAATATTCTTTATCACAGGACAAGTACAGGTGGTTCCCAACTCCAGATGTTGGGTTCAACTCACGAGCTTGTGACTTTGTGATGGTGCAGAAGTGATGCACATTCAGGAGAAACCACGCCTCAAATTTAGACATTTGGTCCTCTATGGGCCAGGGACAGGTGCTATGATACTCTGGATGCAGAGCCGTCATCGAGCAGCGTTCCCAGTCAGCCAGGAAGTGAGGAGAGTGACCGACCAGTACTCCACAGGGTACTGTGTTGCCAACTGGAGCGTCAGTGGGTCAGGGGTACTGGACACATCTTTGCCTTATATCATCAACTCAGGGTGGATTTACTGGAACATCAACCCCATGTAAGTTGAGAAGCAGCTGAACTTCCATCTCAAATCTCACCCTAATCATGGCTTCTTCAGGGAAGTCTTCCCCTAGGCCCAGCCTCGGGCTGAAGTCAGATTCTTTAATTTTGAGCTTGCATAGATGGGGCTTCTTTCACTCAGAGTTCACGTAACAAATCGCAAAGATACATAGGAATTGGGGGATTGCCTGTTTATTTATTTATTTATTTATTTATTTAATTTTTTTATTGTTGGTTGTTCAAAATATTACATAGTTCTTGATATATCATATTTCACACTTTGATGTCCGTCTACCTGACTCTATACCTGGAAGAGCCTGCTCACTGCTCTCTTTTGCCAGCTTGGCCCCTTCTTACCTTCTGCTTTCTCCAGTTCCTTTGCGTACCTCCCCCTGTCCCCACCCACCCCTCCAGCTCTAACAGAAGAGAAGTAGAATTTTGGCAACTCCTAACTCTCTGTGTTTAATTTTTTTAATTTTTTTTGTTAGGATTTTCTATAGTAATCAAGTATAACGTGTAAAAACCAGTGAGGACAGACACGTTTTTTCAGTCCTAGAAAAAAATATGTGAAAAATACTTGAAAAGTGTTTACATAAAAATTTAAGTTATTTTCAAAACAGAAGGGGAAATGTTTGCTTTAGAATAATATGTTTTTGCATTTATTTTTCCAATTTAAAATAGAGAAGAGCCTCACATGGTAGCAAACTAGGAATTAGATGAGTGAATGAGAAGGAATAAGGAAATTTATTAGGAATATTTTTTAAATACCCATAAAAAACTTGTAAAAGTCCTTCTCCTAGCTTCTTGAAATGTCAAAAAATCTTTTAATATACCACTTATGTCAAATTTTTGTCATTCAGAGTTGTTATTTATGTAACTTAAGTTTTTTCTCCTTATTGATTGACAGATTTTGCGTTCTGGCATAGGTGTCCCTAAACACAATGTCCCTAAACTGGGTTTAATAAAAGGAGACCTTTTACTACATCAAGAATATCAACATTTTCAGCCAATTATACTTCTTTATTTAAAAATATTTTACATATATACATTTATAATATAAAACTGGGAAAGTTTATTTCTGGGATGTGTCAAATAAAATGGTAAACATCACTTAAATATATTATCGCTCTTTTTTTCCTTGTACTTACTTACATATGAGTAATATTCATTTTAGAACTTCTATATTGACAATACCATACCAGTAAGAGTATTATTTTTGAAGATAGGAAAAATAGCAATTCCAATGTATGATGTTAATGTCTGGCTGTACATGACAGAAATTAAATAATGATTTAAACATGGTAGAAGGGCTGGTGTGACATTTTACAATACCAGAAAACATGATTTTTTTCTATCAGGCATCACCAGGTTTGTGCCCACCTAGGAATGAACACTTTAATGTCAAGGTTTCTTAAGGAAAAAAAAAAAAGTTGTTTGGGAATCACTGAAATTTTTTGGCAAAGGGTCATAGAGGGCTTGGGGGTCATGTGATCTCCATTATATCTTCTCAACTCAGTTTTCATGGAAAAAAGCAGCCATCAAAACAGCCACAAGTGATGTGGTTGTGTTCCAAAAAAGTTTTATTTCCAAAAGCAAGTGGTGGGCAGCTAGCCTGCAAACTAACTGGACACGTCCCAGTCTATTTCATTTCTCCTCCATATTTAGCACATTGCATGTAACTTGTGGTTCAAGGTGGCTTCTTAAACTTCAGTCATTACCTTCACTTTCTAAATAGAAAAGAAAGAAAGAAAGAAAGAAAGAAAGAAAGAAAGAAAGAAAGAAAGAAAGAAAGAAAGAAAGAAAGAAAGAGAGAGAAAAGCATACAGAACTCCTCTCCTTCAGAGTAGTTCCTAGAACATGCTTAAGACCCTACTACATACATCCAGCTGACTAGCACTGGGTCACATGGCTGTACCTAGTTGCCAAGGTGGTTGTTGGGTAATGCAGTTCTTCTAGAAATACAAGTACCCAACTGAAAGGAAAGAATTTTACTACTATTAAAATAGATGGTGAAGAATAATGATATTTTCAGTTGATTGTGGAAATTTGATAATTGTAAATATCCATTTTTACTCTTCTTTCCATATGTAGAATATTCTTTTTCAAAGAGGCAAACCCAAAAATCGAACTTCCTTCAACTTAACTCACTTCTGGCTGATGTGTAGACGTCTATGTAAGATTTGATTCCTTGTGGTCCAGTGATATGTAAGCTAATTTGATCATTATGGCAATGCACACTCTTTTGAAAAAATAAAGGTACAAGACACACACAGAATCATTGGTCTATAGCAATTTTCTAGGTAGCAATAGCAAAGAACAACTTCTTTACTGCCCTTGTGAACTATGGTTTTACTCTCCAATAGCTTTTTCCTGGTCCATTGTGCTATGTGACCATGTCTGAGATGGGACGTTTGTCCTCGTACTGTGGGCTGCATGCTTCATAGCTGACTCCCGCAATTACTGATTCACGTTCCTAGGTGTTGCCTTTGTCATTAAACATCCATAAATCTTTGCAGGCCATGTTTGTGGTATCTTTGTCCACATAATTTTCCTCAGAATTGTTGTAGTCATCTGTCTTTTATTTCATCTGTTTTTTTAGGCAGTTCTAGGTACAAGTAGTCACATCTGCAGGTCTGTTCTTGATGTCCTTTGAAGTGTGGTGACTATCTGTTTATTCGTCTCACCTCTGTGTTCTACCAGTTCTCAAGGAGGTGAGCCACGTCCATCCCCTTCATGACATGTGCTGATCCCTTCTTGTCTTCTCCTCACCTTTCAACTTGATGGGGAGCTTCCTTGAGCCCCTGAAAAAGGGGCATCCTTAATCTGATCGTTGCCACAGGAGCCTCCTGATATCTGGTAGATAAGAGATGTTATCTGCAGGTGGTAGGAGAGGTCTTGAGGCCACAGTCTTACTTTTCTCCATGTTAACCTCATGGCAGCCATTACATTTAAAGTGCAGTTTTTAAAATGTTAAACCTGTTCAAACTCCTGAATGGGGGATTGCCATTGTAAGCAGACAGCACCTTCCATGTTAAAAGTTCTACTTTCATCTCAACCAGCACGCTGACTAGTTCTACCCTGAAGACTTTGCTGAACACAGCAAGAATGATCCATTGCACGTCAGCTTCTAAATGTTCCCTAAGAGTTCTAACAGTAAAAGTTTCAGTTGGCACGTGGCTTTCCCTACCAAAAAAGTAACAGTGGGTGACTTGACCCCCCATTTTGCAATGGAGTAACCAAGTCCTCAGCTTTCTAAGCCTGGGTACCCACATCTTCATGACTTCGTGCCTAGAGTAGTCATTGCCATGAACTTTTTAGGTTTGTCACACAACAGCACCCTATTTTTTAAAGTATGGTAAAATGTGCTGTTACTATGAAGTAGGTTCAGTTCTGAATGACAGAAATTAATTCTTTATGCAAAGAATATAGAGAGTAGACCCTTGGAGCCGTTTTATTGCTCCATGGAGCCAGAAAGCTGTGCTCTTTCCACCTCTCTCCTTCACTACCATCAGCATTCACTATTCCCTTTATAAAACTCCAGATATCCAAATTCCAAAGAGGAGACCAGCAGCAGAAGAGGGGGTCTGGCCCTCTCCCTGCTAGGTCACTTCCCAGAAGTGCAGCACTTAGGCAGAAGCATGTCATTGGCTGAAGTTAGTTGTATGGCTACACCCAGCTCAAATGGAGACTGAGCAGCCCAGTACCCAGGGAGGCATCTGGACGTAAGCAAGAGAAGGAAGGTAAACATTGAGGACAATTAGCAGTCTTGTAAAGACTCCTGTATCTAATATTAAGCAGTTGATGTTACCTTGGATTTTGATTATAGTCTGTGTGCCCGATTTCCCTTAATAAAGTAGCATTCAATATTTATTGGCTCCTTGGGCAAATTTTGAAAATCTGTCTATGGTTGTTTAACCTAAGGATATTGAGTTTGGGGAATTCATTTAAGTGGATTCATTTCTTTTTCAAGTTTTCAATTATCTATCACCTAGCCTAAAGCTTTTTGCAACAAATAATTTAGCGTAGCAAAGTTAAATAGTTTTTAAAAAGTGATAGAATATCATCTAATCACAAATTTATATCTCTCCATCACTCCCAATCATATTTTTATTCTCCCCAAATGCCTAATTCAATAATTTCAGTTTAAGAGGGAAAAATTATTTAACCATTTCCCCAAACACTAGAATCTTTTAAAATTAATGTTGGTTGTTAGCAAAGATCTTCTTTAGCTCAGAAGGTAAATGACCATACATTATTTAGTTTCCATATGGTGAACATAAAGGGAAAATCAGAAATGGGATCATGACTCTCTACTCTAGGAAACCAGAAGTTAAGGGGCTAGGAAAAGTAAAAGAATGAAGGGAGGAAAGGTATTTTTGCCCTGGGATGTTTTCCGTGAGAAGTGAGCTGTGTCAGGTGGGCAATGAGGCACACTCAGCCTTGGATTTTTTCTCCAACTCAAGTACTAAAGTGCAATTTTTTGGAAGATGTGATTTTTTTCCCTTGACATCAGGTTTAAGGTTGAAGGCATACTTGAGAAATCTAGAAGTACAGGCTGCTTTTCTTTAATAAATATTTCTAGTATTTCCTCATATGAATTTCACTAAATCTAAAATTTATTTTTGTGTTTTAAACTTGTATTGTTTCTTGGAGAGGTACATTTTCTGTCTTATCATTTGTTTTGCAAGACAAAAATCTTTTAAACGACTTATTTCATATTAAACAAAAAGCTGAATTTTAAAGCAGACTGTTAATTTTCTCTGTCATTGAAGAAGATAAACAGAGACATGCCTCAGCAGTGTCTTCTTGGAAATAGCGACCTCCCGAGCAGGGGAAGGCTTCATTAGATTCTGTGCACACCTGTAGGTGATGCTGTAAAGGGTAGGGGGCAGCCTCAAAGTTCTTACAACATCTGTATTTCAATATGACTTTGGAGAAATGGAGTAAATATTATGAAACTTGATCCACTTATGGAAATGTGTTGTCTTTATTTAATATTTCTGGATGTCCTGCATCCCTCGTCACATCTAGCCTTGGGTGACCACCATGACCCCCTGGCTTCTCTGGAGAGGTGCAGGAATAAGCCATCTAGCAGGGAGAACTTTCCTAGAATGAGAGAAGACATGCAAATGGCTTACTGCACTTAAAAATCACTTCAAGAAAAAGTATGTCCTCTGCTGCGGCTGTCTCAATATTAGGTTTATTTCAGCCAATCTAATAACAGCTAAGGTTCCCTAAATAATAATGTGAAAAAAAAATACTCCAGTGAAGACTTCCTATTAGACGTTGAATTCACAGAATGTATGGTTTCTTTTATTTTGGTCAAAAAATACACTAAATGAACCTTACCTTTTAACTATTTTTAAATTTGAAATTAAGTGGCAATAGTACCCATGTCTTATTATTTGTAACCATCACCACTGTTGATCCTCAGATGTTTTCATCATCCCAAGTGAAAGCACACTGTGATCAAACACAAAGCTCCTGTTGCCCTCTTCCCAACTTGTGCTAGCTGCCTTTCTACTTTCTCTTTTCTATCAATTTGACTACTCTACATAATTTGCATAAGTAGAATCATAGATTTTTTTGGTCCCTCTGTGTCCGGCTTATTCCACTTGTCATCTTGTCATTAAGATTTATCCATATTTGGCATGTATGAGAATTCCATTCCTTTTTATGGCTGAATAATATTTCATTATCTGTGTATATCACATATTGCTTATTTTATATTTCACTGCCAATGGATATTTGGGTTGATTCTGCCTTTTGGATATTGTGAATAATGCATGTACAAATGGCATTCAGATATATATTTGAGATCTTGATTTTAGATCTTTGCATGTCCACTCGGAAGTGGAACTTCTGGATCACATGGGAATTCCATTTTGGTTTTTTTGAAGGACCATCTCACCATTTCCAATGGCACCTGTACTATTTTACCTTCCCATCAGCATTGGGTTCAAATTTCTTCACGTCCTCACTGACAGTTACTGCTTCCAGGGGTTTTTACTTTCGGTGGGGAGAAGTTTGTTTGGTTGATTGTATTTTTCTATGATAGCACCCTAATGGTTGTAAAGTGACTGAACTAATTTTCTTTTATGGACTACTGAGATATGTCAAAGTAAATGCCTCTTGTCACCTCTTAGTTCCTTTCCTTTTCAGAAATGAGACCATTTTACCAAGTTCTTTGAGTGCAGGGACAATATCCATTGTCTTTCTTACTACTGGTTTCCAAATTCTAATATCCTATGTGCTTAATAAGGGGTGAATTATGCATCAATAACAGATGGAAAGAACAAAGTGAATGAGTGAGCATAGGGACTCATGCATCTAGGATCCCAGTACAAATAATGGCTATTTTTTTTTTCGTTTTTGATGAGGCAAACTGGAAATTTCTAGGAACCTAAGACACCTAAAGCTGTTGCAAAGAATTTTGTCACATATTTCTACTTAATATCACACAGTGGTAAGCACTGCCCTTCACTGTGTGCTAGGAACTGTGCTGAGCACTCACTCACGCCTCTCCCTACTCATACTCATAATCCCACCCTCAGGTAGCCATTACCATTGTGCCGTGAGCAGCCTCAAGTTAAGTGTCCTGCCCCAGAACACTCAGCTCCCCAGAGCCAAAGTGGGGACTTGATCCCTACTCTGACTGCACATGCTATGTCAGGACCCAGTTTGTGATGTTGCTCATTAGAATGTCTGCATTTAGCTGGTGTTTTCTTAATTCCTTCAGGTTACATTGTAATCAGTGCTTTAAATGACCCACAAAACATTCTTACATTGAAAATTTATCAAACTCAGTAGCTCAGATTGGGAAAGAAGAGCTGAAAAATCAGATTAGCTCCATTTTGGAAACCTCTCAAGACAAAGGGAAGTAGTCCTGCCTTCATTTAATGGCTGTCTGAAGTCCATAGTGATGAATATGGATGACATTTCCAGCTATTGACTTTTCTTTGTGTTGTTTACAGGGTCAAGGGACTTATGATAGCTACAAACTTTAAAATGTCTGTTCTGTGAGTAGTGGGGCTTTAGTGAAAGCAGTTTACCCTCCAAAGCCCTTCCCTTATCGTCTCAGTAAGAAGGAAGACTTGAAGTCCTCATTGGGTGCCCTCTTTAGGGGTGAGGAATTAAAAGCTGTCTTGAAAAGGCAAACTAGGAAAGACCCTCCAGGAAGGTCCGCACTTCCAGCCCTTTTTAGCCTTTGACACCTTAGCAGGAATTATTCAGAAAGCAGAGGGTCCTGGGAGAATCAACTGTAAGAAAAATATCTGATTGTTAGTATTCCAGAATAAGATGGAGCTTAGGAAAAATAAATATATATATTTAGAGACTTTTCTTACACACACACACACAAAGAAAAATGAACGTACTGGGGACAAAGATAATGAAGAGTTAGGTTGAGCACGTGGAGAACATGTCTCATCTTTTCCTTATTTTCCTTCAGTATTCTCCCGCACAGATAATAGATTTCCAAGTTGAGATGGGAAATCAGGAATCAGAGAGAAGAGCCTGGCATCCGAACCAGGAGAGAGGAGGAGGAGAGCCTCAAACTGCCCGGAAGAGCCGCTGGGGGCGAGGCAGGGAGGGCAGGGATGGACACTGCACCAGCTGCAAAGGAGAAACCTGGATTTTCTGTGAACTCAACAAGTAGAATAGCTGGAAGTGGTGGTCACACGTTCAGAGTCCCCACAACACCCAGGTCAGGGAACACCCAGTGCTCAGGGTCCAGGCACAACAGAAGGTCTCTCAGCTGCACACCTGCCACAGCACAGAGGACGATACGGAGCATTTTTAAAGGGACAGAGGGCAGAATCCAGTAAACCACCTGCTTGTATAAACCTGACTTTCATTTATAGAAAAGTTGCAATATTGATTATCAAACTGATTATCAGCACTTAGTAATTAATGAAGTGATCAAGAGTTTCACCTAAGAACAAAACATTCCTAAAGTATTTTTTATAGGACTAAAAATAAGACCAAGTGACTTTCAGTGACAAGTGAATGTCACCATTGGAAAACTGCTACAGTACAGGGCTGGCCGGCGGGGGTGCAATGATTCCCTCAGTGCTCTCAGGGCAAGCTGGATGAGGAGGGGTAGAGGGCATCATGTTGACTTGACTTTCAGCAAGACCTCTGGCAGAACATCCAACAGCCAGGTGGGAAGTTGCACTCTAAGTCTCACTAGTTTTTTTTATTCAGGAGGTAGTTTTGACCCTAAATTAAATAAATACAGAGATAGAGGCAAGCTGAGGGACTGTGTTGTTGCTACAAAATAAGGGCACCATGGCTCATCTGCCTCTGCTTCTGTCCACCTCTAAAACATGGGGGAAAATAAACTAGGAACGGGTGGAGGGAAAAGGTATGCTTTCTGATGACCATTGTCCAGCTGATTTTGCCATGAGATGGACTAGCACCCTCCTTGCCTGGTCAGGGGATGGGGGAGAGAAAGGGAGGGTGAGGTGTGTGTATGTACCCCATTGCACCCTCCACCACCACCACGGATAACCATCAATGTGAGCTTTTTAACATGAAGTTAAGTGAACTGCAAGAATTTTAAAATGTCTATTTTTATGCAATAATAGTAAAAATGGTCTCTGAAGCTAGTTCCACCAGAAGGAGGGCTCCCAGACTTTGTAAGCAGCTGCTTGTGTGTCCGTAATCCGGGATTGCAAATCCTGACCTCACGTCTGGTGTGAGCAGGTGGCCCCTGCTGCCCAGGAGGAGGTGCAGAGGGCAGCAGCCTGGCTCCATGAGGCCTCCAAACTCAACCTCTCTAAGCTTCAGACCCCACCCTTGACCTGTGGTTCTTCTTTAGTATCGGGGATCGTTTTCCTTTATTCAGTAGCTTGGATCTCCTTGACGTTTTCCAAGAACATCCTCCCTTAGAAGTGACTGGTCAGTGGCCTCCTTGTCCCAGGTCATCCCCCTGCATCAGCTGGCTTGGCTGGGCTCCTGAGGTTGGCATGTTTGGGAAAGCTCCTTTCTAAGGTCTGCTGTGAAATGTGATTTGGGTGATAGTTAACATGGAAATTCACTAAGAAAGGAGAAAAATGTATTTGCCTCAAGCTTCATATGTGTCTGCAGGGTACAAAGGCTGCTAAAATGTAATGTTCAGGTGACCTTAGCCTCCATTCGTTGATGGAGCTGTGTGTGGGGGGAAACCTGTCAGCACAGCCTCCTGGACAGAACAGGACAAAGGTTAAAAGAGGTCAAAACAGTCCTAGTACAATGATGACTGATGCAAGTTTTCATTTATGTATGTGTTTTGGTGGGGTTTTCTCAATCAGATTTCCATGGACAGGGAGATTTGAGAAATGGGGCTTAAAAGCACCCAGGACTCCTCAGAACTTTTAATATTCAAAAGGGCCAGTGACACAGTTCCCCAGATCTATTAAACTCTTATGGACACCTTGAGGCCATAGTGCACCTTTCACATCGGGAAACTGATCAAGGAAGTAAAGCAGCAGCCGGGGGAGACAGGTGGCCAATGCGAAGACGGGAGTTCTTGTATGCCACAACATAAAGTTCTGGCTGTAGAGAAACAAGAAGGAGTGCTGGTGACCAGGGAGAACGTCCACTGAAAGGCCACACAATCGGATCAACGTGTTGAGTCACTTTATTTGTGTGAAGGGTGCATGCCAGGAGGAAATCACTGTCAAAAAAAATCACTGGCATTAACATGCAAGATCAACCACAGAGGAATCAGGTGACCTGGGCAGCTAGGAAAGAATGGAAAAGCAAGTGTGAGGTCGCAAGGTGTCTTGTGATACATATATATAGTTTTACTTAATATCTTCATTCACATATTTATTTCTGTTGTGATAAAGCAAAATTGGACACTTAAGTCATAATGAAGAAGCACAAAAACTCACAAAATATCTTCAGTATAGATAGAATCAAACTAAATTAAGCAAAATGACACAAAATGTAAGTGATTAAGCACTCTGAATTTGCTTGCAAGATGTCTACAGCAAAAGTGTTCTTTCCAACAATTTTCTGTAGTAAAAGGCACAAACTAGTGTTAAAAGTGATAGGAAGTCTTACTAATTTTTTTAAAATATTTTACTTATTCACTTTGTGTAAATTACCTAGTAATTATAACTGAGTTAGAAATAATCATATTGGGAGGCTTTCTTAATTTTTAAATTTTTTCAAAATAAATTGTTAATATGTTTAACTGAGTCTATATTAGTAGAGACCTGAGTGCAAATATTCATTTACTAATCTGTATAAGTAATCCCATAACTAAAAGAAATATTGGCTGATTTTTAGCAACTAGAAAATGGTAGAATGTAGGCAGACCGGTGACTAGCAGACCAGTGACTACAGTACAGATATAACTGTAAGCACAGATAATAATACTTGCTTCTGACGTCATCTGTCTAGGGATGTGTACCTGAGATAGCAGAGGCAGATCTAGGCTCTTCACATTAAGGCTGGCTTGGGTCTGAGACTTGGTTGCTCTATGTAAGTCAAAGCTGAGTGAAGGCCCCATGGGGCCATGTTGGTGAATTCCCTAACTGTGGTTCCTAAAAATTGTCTTCATATCCACAGGCCATCATCCAACTTATTTTTAACTCTCTAACCAAAGAATAGTAAGCAATAACAATAACAGAGACATATGTTGTAAGCATGCCTGCCATGCATGTCCACTTCACCTGTGCTGACCTGGATGGTGAGGGGTGCACTTCCCAGTGCTCACCCACAAGCGTGCCTATCAACACCCTTAAATACTGGTTATTCCAAATACTCCTTTTCACAGTAATGAAAAAGAATGCTGCAGGTTATTATTCCTCTTCTATGATGAGAACATTGAAGTTTAGAGAATTTCAGCAACTTACCAAGCTTACAGAATGAGTGTTGAGGTGAGAATGTACACTACCTTGTGCTCAGTAGATCCTTAGTTTATATTAGTGGGATTTACTCGGTTTTAGTGGGAGCATGCATTTTAGAGATTGGCTTGTGAGTATGTTCATCAATTCTTGTTCTAGGGTAGGATGCCGTCTTAATTACTAACATACAAGAAGGGCTCATGCTGAGCTAATGATTCTAACAGAATAACCTAGAAATCTATTATTTTATTGTGGTGCCATCAGCACTAGTAGAAACTTTATTTGATTTCTGTTTTTCTCATTTACGCAACAAATGAAGAGAATAGCCTTAGGAAAGTGATTTGCCTGTCATCTGATCTTTATGAAGAAATTACACATAATTAACTTATTTCATTTTTAGTAAGTTACTAATTAGGTGATTCATTGAGATTCCAAAGGATTAATCTTTTGGCTTCCAGCATGGAAGTAAAAAAGAATCCACTATCATAGAAAAAACAAAATCATCAGGAGTTCTTGAGCCCCCAAAGAAAATAAATGATTGAACAAAAGAACATCAATGAGAGGCTTTAATCTCTGCATTTAAAGTGAAACAGAGATTGATAAAATCTTATGATCAAAGCAACCAATTTAAAATAGAAATAAATTATTTATTTAGCTAAGGGTGCCGATTTTCTTTGTAATCCTTGTTTTTCTTAGAAATCAAATCCATCTTCTCCATTATGTCATAATATTTTATATCTCATAGCATGGATTTCTCTACTTCTTTATTATTAAATCAAACCTTATTGTTCCCAACATGTAACTTAACATTTAGTATCTAAAGGTCATTTCTATACAAACCCAAGATGGAATATGTAATATTTAGCCATTGCTTCACGTTCATTACACCAGTCCAAGAGGAAGTATAAGATGGTGGCGTGGAGGTTGAGATGAGCTGGCAGTTCAGAATTTCATTTTGCAGAAAGTCTGATTCTACATTGTTTTCCTCAGATTTTCAGCTTGCATTCAGATCAAGGAGCACATAAAAGTTGTGAATCAGGACTGAGTTCAGTTCATTTTGTATGACCTTCCCTTGTCGGGTGAAGAACTTAATTGTAAGAGCTGCCTGTGCAGGCTCTTTTTGAACGCCAGATGGTTTTAATGGTTGCGCTGATGGCTGTAAGGGAAACTATTGACGAGTAAGACCTGAGGACCAGGCGGTTTTAGGAACATCCATGGCCCACAGGATGTGCTCATAATTTTTAGCATAGTTTTTCGATGAAAATAAATTATTTGTGATTGTGGAACCGGGTTATTGTGAGCTAATATCAGGCCCCTTGGAGGACTCTATAAACACCTGTCCAAAGCCATACACTAATTCCCATCTGATTGGTGAGGATACTCACACAGTGTCTTCAGCACGGACGGCCACAGTGGTATGCAGGTTGGCAGCCAGGGACAGCAGAAGCTTAAAATTCTTGGTAAGCCAGATCCCCAAGGCTCAAGAAAGCTCCCCAGGCAGGTGGAGTCTTATCTGTACATGGCCACCTGTGTTCCGCCTCAGCTGCTGGACCCCAAAAGCACACACTGCCATGGCCTGGAATTGCTGGGCTCCATTACTTCAGGAAACACAGTTCTAAGAAGTGGGGGACAGAACCCAATCTGCTCCAGCCTGTTTCACATATCCTGGGATACTGCCTGCCCAATAGACTCTATCATCCTGAGAACCGACCGCAAGCACGCTAGGGAAGAACTGGCTCACCAAAGTCATCTGGGGACCTGTCCTATAGTGGTGTGTGTGTATTTAAGTTAGGGTGTGTAATAAAAAAAAAGAAAGGAAGGAAGGAAGAAAATTTAAGACCAGTTTTTAACTAAGACTACCTCCAGAAAGTAAGTTCTATCCATACAAAGGAATAATTCTAAGGCCTGTTATCATCAAAAATGGCATATACATTCTCCTGGAGTCTTCCAAGTCTCCTGTCATTAATTTTTATCTCAGGTGAATGATCTAAGTTTGAACCCTCCATTGTCTGTGGAATGGGCTTGGTGTTTGTACTTTCAAACTTTATGCTATATTTAAAACCGGCAGTGGCTCTGGTGATTGTCTAATTGGGGCACTGTAATAAAAGAAAAATAACTAGCCACAAGTATATGTCTCTAGATAATTGACACTTGACCTTATACAATACAATTTCTAGGGTTTCATGTCAAGAGAACCGGCCTTGGCTAATGACACCTGGCTGGGTGCTGCTGCTCAGTGGCTAATATTGGAATCGTGAGGTTGTCTTTACTCTGGAAATGAGAAATAGTCTACATATGTATTCTTTACCTTCAAGTGAACACACTCCCTGTAATCTCACCTATCACACTCCTTCGGGATGTGTGTTGTGTCTGGTACCTGAATAGATGGCCACCAGGTCCATATGCTTTTCAAATCATTGCCTGGCTTACCAGCTGCTCTCTCTGATCTCATTTCCAAAACAAGATGTTAAGCTCGTTTGGAATTTCCCCACATACTGCAGGCACCAATTTTAAAACTAACTCTAGTGTGATTTCCGTGCAGAGGTTGATACAACTTGGAATTTTCAATCTATTGCTTTTCTTCACTGTAAAAATTCACAGAATCAAATAAGATTAGGGTGATTGTCTTCCTCGCCTCTCACCAGCAAGGGCAATTGACTCTGATTTGGGGGGAGGGGGAACAACCAGATAAAGGACATAAAAAGAAACAGTGCTCTTTATTTTCTTGTTAAGTAAGTGCCCTTTTGATTGTTAATAAATCAAAAAGAAGAGATTTTATGACACATTTAACTGTTAGAATGTAAGGAGTATATGATTAAAATCTATTAGCTCACTCTACTCCTTTCCAAAATTTTAACAGTAAAGTTTCAAACTGAAAATGTTACAAAAATAACTAAAGCATCCTCATCCTCATACAGATGTTCTCCATAGGAAACAGCATTTTAAATTAACCTTTCAGCTAAAGCAAGAAGAACACTATACAATATCATTTTCATTGAATATGAGCCAAATGATCAGCAATCATTCATGTTTGCTACATGGACATAAACGTGTGTAGATATTTGGCAAATGTGGAGGACACAGGCCACACCCTCAAAGTGGCAGCAGGGAGTAGTGCCTGAGTGTGCTCACATTGGCCCTCCGTGCTTCTGGATCCTTTGAATCTCATGTACTGCTTGTTTAATTAAAACTTAATAAGGAAAATCATCTTACTCAAATTATATATTTTAATGCCCCCACCAAGAAGCATGAAGTGCTTCCCATGCACACTCCCGTCACCATCGAAACGCCTGCTTGATAAATGATGAACTTGCAGGGAAGCCGTTGTTAATCCGAAACAAAATCTTTTGTGTATTCAGAAAGTTAGCTGAGCTTTATCAAAACTTCAAAATGCAGTGATCCTCATTTAATGGGTTTCTTTGGAAGTTTTAGATATTTTTTAAAAGCCAATACTAGGTCCAATAAATGTGACTTGTAAACTCTCAAAATAAATTTGCCCATTTTGAGAATAGTTCAGAGAAGCCAGTGAACTGGCCAGAGTTCCTGGTGGGTGGCAGGGCTCTCGTCTGAACTCAGGTCAGTCTAGTTTCTCTCCGTGGGATACAGTGCCCCTCACAGTGCAGTGAGCAGCTGACTACCAGGGCCTGCCCCTCTGCCAGCGCCCCTCTCCCACCACGTCACAAGACACACTCTGAGTCTCCTCGTTCAGTCTCCCTTTGCCTGATACGTGCTTTCCTGACCCTCACTCATATCGTGGGTAGAGTAGTGACTTTTACCTGAGGTACTGAAAGCAGTTCTGGGGGCCCCATTATGTTTAAATCTCACATGTTCTGGGTAAAAGGGCAACTTCTCTTACCTCTAAGTTCAGGAGGATGTGCTCAGTGGAGTCTCCACAGAAGGCAGTGTCCCTTTGGTGTACACTGAAGGGGAGAAACATTTTAGGACAAAAAAAAAAATGTGTGCTTTATGTAAAATGTCACACTTCTGAATCATGTTACACCCACACACACACACACACACACACACACACTCACCTGGATTTATCCTGTACTTGGCTCTTTTGTGGTTTTAGTCTTCCTACTCTGTAGGAAAACTCTGTCCACATCCTTCCGCTGGTTGAGCATGACCAGGTTCCCACCTGCTGCTACCTCAGACACCAAGCATTCATCTTAGTGTGTGGCCTCCGTCAACGATTCACCACATCGCATCTTTAGCACTTGCTGAGGTGGGAGCCACTTGCCAACTTCTAGCCATCAAAGATCCCGCTGAAGGCTGGCTGGCATGTCATTTTAAGTCACTTCACTTATGCTGTCATTGTGATGAACAATAGCAATCATTCATCTCCTTTCCAATGCATGAATGTGGATAAAGTTTAAGCGATCATTTCACACTATATTCCAATGCTTCCTCCACATTATTAAGAGTCAAGCTGTGGTATAATCAGTCCCTTTTCTGTGTGCAGGTGCCTTTGGCCCCATAGAATGGCCTCCCACTTACCAGCTGAAGTCGCTCAGTTGCCTCACCTTCTAGACCTTTGTCTTCCCAAATCCTCACCGTCCCATTAGATACCCTGCCCTCTGTTTGCATGGGAATCTGTTCTATCTTCTGTTGACACATTTATTACATGGCTCTGAACTCTTTTAGATGTGCCTGTCCCTTCCAACACAGTGGACACACTGTTCTAGTTTCTGGAGAAAATACCTGCTCCATCGCAGTTAGGCAAAAAGAGTAGAACCAACGAATGGGTAGAAAGTGCAACTGTCAGAGAAGTTGCATGAATTGCTTATGAACTGTCAGAGCTGCATAGGTTGAAGTCGATATGATGAAGTTATTCAGGAGCCTAAGGTCCTGCAATCCAGAGAACATCTGATACCAGCTCAGGCAGTTACTGATGATATCTTTGTTTTAATATATAATACCTATTTCAAACCCAACCAGGTCCTCATCTAGACTAACACATACAAACACACACACACACACACACACACACACACAACTACCACCAATGACATCACATCTAAGAAAATTTGATTTATCCAAAACATTTATAAAATGTATGAATTAAGACTATCATACTCCAGGTCGCTATAAATCAGCATAAACTGGGTGACTTGAATAACAAACATTGATTTCTCAAACTCCCGGTGATGAGCCAGGCACAGTGGTGCACGCCTGTAATCCCAGCAGCTCCAGAAGCTGAGGCAGGAGGATTATGGGTTCAAAGCCAGCCTCAGCAACAGCAAGGTGCTAAGCAAGTCAGTGAGACCCTGTCTCTAAATAAAACACAGAATAAGGCTGAGGATGTGGCTCAGTGGTTGAGTGCCCCTGAATTCAATCCCTGGTACTCACCCCCACCCCCCAAAGAAAAGTCCTGGATAAGAGAAATCTGAAGTCAGGTAGCCAGCATGGTAGAGTTCTTGTGACTGAGAGAGGGAACTCTGGTGTTCCATCATGAGGGTCCCCTACCATGGCCTAATTACCTCCTAATGCCTCCATCTCCAAATATCATCAAGTTGGGGATTAGGGTTTCAACATCTGAATTGGCAGGGAGAGGGGACACAAATTTTCAGTCCCTAGCAAGAGCAGAATGTAAATAAGTAAACATGCCAAATTTGGTACTCATGGAGGTTTTATTGAACGTGATTTACAGATTTCTTTAGTTTTGTTTGCACAAAGAGAAACTATCTGTAAATAAATGTAGGCTATAGAAATATTTGTTCATGATCTATCATTTCTCCTTAGTGGTAATAATGTTACATCATATCTATGTTATTTTTTGTCCTTTTCAAGGTAATTTCACATACATTATCTTATCTTGAAACCACCAGCCAGCTTAATGTCAGAAACGTTTCCAAGCGTATATTCGTATTTAGTTTTTAAAAGAAGATTCTATCCTTAGATGTGGTTACACATGAAACATATATTTACTTCGGCACACCAACTCAGTGAAACCCGTAGCAATTTCAATTGTGCTCATCCAAGGGCAAAATTAGGTTTTAGGATTTAACCCAGGTGGTATAATAAAATATAAATAACTTATTTACCTGAGAGCAACAGGAACAAAAAGAGACAATCTAAAATACAAGTCACTACAGAGCAATAATGAGATGTGACCCTGAAAATATCAATGTATGTTGACCCTCAGAAATGAAATAATAACTAAGAAAGTAAAGGAAAAGCAAAACAAACCAGCTAAGGGTACTCCCAAAATTGAGAAATATTCTATGAATTAAAAAGCTACTACCCCGCATCCATTCATTCATCTGCCCACCTATTGACTATCTCTCCATCATGTGTCTTTTTCATCTATCTATGTTTGTCTAACTTTTTCCACTGGGAATAACATTTCTTATGTCAATAATACATATCTGCCACCCATTCTAATCTGTGGGAGCCACATGCATCTTTGATTGTGCCATTGATTAGCATTGCCAAACCTTGAACAGAGATTAGACAATCAATATACATTTGTTGAATGCCCTTGAACTTTTAAGCCAGGGTAAAATTGTGCCAGCTATACACTCATATATTGTCTCCTAAATGCTAAACAGTTCAACTAAAGAAAAAAAAAAGGTAAAATAGACTGCTTTCTTTACTGTCAGACTAACAGCAAAATAGAGCTTTCCTTGTTTTTCTAATAGGAAATGCAATTATCCCAACAATAATCTTAGTTGGATGCTCAATATATTATTCATAACATGTAATTATAATGAGCAGCTTAACTTTTTAAAGAAGATGTAGTGATATTAGCAGCCAGAGTGAAATTGACCATTTTCCCCCATAAAGCTCTGTGTCTTCCCCAGGCGGTAAGATACAGCCTTGCAAGTGGAACATGTGGATAAAAAGACAAATTGCCTACTATCTCAGAGCCTCATTTTAATATTCAATTTTACTTTGGGCATGTCCTGATACACTAGAGAAAGCCTTTATTTACTTTTATTTCCTAGCATTCATTTTGTTGCTCTGAAATATAAGTACTTTACTAAGTGTTAAATTGGTTCTAATATTGTGAATATCAAGTTTTACTTTTATAAATGAGTTTGTGGAGCCAAAGTCACTCTGTGCCACAATGATAATGCTGATTTTGAACCTGATTCTTCCTTTTCTTAGCCAGTCGTTGGGCAGGTGGCAAGGCATTTCTTCATTTCCATTCTCTAGCTTAAATCTCTCTGCTGTGCATATGGGTGTGTCCCCGTGTCACTAGGAACACATAAACGGGTCATCCAAGCTGCAGACCTCAATTTTAAGCTTTGTATTTCTAAAGTGACTGAATTTAATGATCAGGATCAGTCACCTGGAGGTGAAGGAAAGAGCCCTGTTAATTATTTATCACCTATTACCTGCCACGCAGAGGATCAGATGTGTCCCATGTCCTCTCATGTACGTCAACACTGGTGTTCATATTTTAAAGATGATTTCCTGGTGCTCAGTGAGGTTAAGTGACTTTGCATAGACAGAGCTGGAAAATATCAGTGATGAGACTGAGGTCTGAGACTGTAATTATCCATTTTTCCCACTAAAATACATTGACCACTTAGAACCGACTGTTGCCAGGCGGTGTCCGTGCAGAGTCTCCCAGCTCTCACCCTGCCTCGTCACACCTTCTCCCACCTACTGACCATCACACAAAATCCTACCCCCCATAGCTCTGTTACTTTTGCTAAGACTCTAAATGCTATTAAAGTGCAGATGAGATACAGTGAATGAAAGCCTTTAAAGATATGTGAGTCAGTCCTTTTCCTCTTAGGCTGACCAAAAGCTGAGAAATTAAATTGAGCTAGATGATTAGGGAGAGGTAACATTAGGGGGAAAAAGAATGTTTGAGAATCAAAAGATGGATCTTAACTGCCTAACAACTTTTCTCTGGACTAAATTGATGCTTTTCAGAGGTGCTTGTGTGGGACTGGCATATTAAGTGAAGTGAATGATCTAAGTGGTGTATGTCAAATGTGCTGTTGGAAGGTCTCTCTACAAAGCTTCATGATGACACTCTTGTAGACACTTGCTTTATAAAGGCTTGTTCACTGTTTGAGCCCATTTTTGCTAATCTGGGTGAAATTAGCTTTCCTTTACTTATTTAAGTGTTACTAAAATGCATTCTTCTATTATTATAGCTAATATTTTTGAAAATTAGGAGAAATTTTATTCTATTAAATCTACATATGGGATCCAAGTACGTCCTACATCTGACTCTTCCATTGATCTCACAATGGGAATTGTCTAGTTGAAAAATGGTCACCTGCAGATCTGGCTCAGTGTCTCCTCTCTGTATATGCTGTGTAGTTTATTATTTTATATCTGTGCACCAATTTAATACTATTTTATTAAATAAAATTTAATTAATTAAATTTTAATTAATTAAATTTATTAAAAATTAATACTATTTTATTAAATTTTCAGGAAAATTACATGTCTTTTTCTAATGTGACATACTTGCTTTTAGATACATGTTTTGGTGTGTAAATAAAGTTAAATATGTGCTGTGGACTTGTGAGGCATATTTATAATTCATGCTGGAACTTCACAGTGGCATATCTAGATGCAGAACCATCATATTTACATTGAATTATAATGTTGACTAATAACAGTGAGAATTGCTATATTCTGAGTGAATGGCATACTAAATCCACGCTATTTTATCATTCCCACTTTTACTGGTACTCATTTGACAGCAGGAAAAAAAAAAAAAGGTCTGCTTGAATCTGCTTGAATAAGATAGTTTTAAAACTTTATAATTTCATGTAAAAGCTTATATAAATTCCCTTTGTAGTTAATTGACTGAAAATGGAATTCTTCAGTCACACGTGGGTGGTTATAAAATGAATGCCCTCCTATCAACATCTTTGGATCAAATATGTCTCATTTATAAATACTTTCCTTTACATTTTTATTTAGAACTTGTGCAGTTAATGTTGTATATTCAATTAAATAGTGTGCAAAAGGTAGCAGTTTTCACCCAACTGCAAAACTTTACTTTGCTGTGTTAAATGCTCAGCTAACATATGTTTGCTAAAGATAAGGCGTCTATTTAAAATCTGTTCAAAAAAAAGTGGTCAATGATAGTTCATTAAAGGTAATATGTGCTTTTCTGTCTTTTCCTTCAGAAAAGTTACTGTAGATGAACTGCATTCAAATTACCCATCATATTTTGGAATTATACTTAAATTTATAGCTAATTTCCACATATGAATTCTAGTGGAAAGGAAGGTATCTACTGTAGTGATTGAGCTAGCAAAAGACCTGCAAAGAGAAGGAAGGTTTAAGCATCCTGAATCCTGTCAGAAGTTGTATCCATTTCCACATGCTTAGGCCTAAGGCTAATTAATTAATTAATTAATAGGCTATGAAAAATTAATTGGTTCATTTTCTCACTATTCGTTTCAAACTTTGAAAAACAGCTCTAAAACCATCACATTACTAAAAAGGGAGACTAAATTATAAATTTATAAATAGTATTTATAAATAGTATTTCAGACTTATTTTTGCCTATGTCCCGTATTGGAGGATTTCCAAGCATCAAAGCTCATTCATCTTTATTGTCAACCCCCTCCTTTTTTTTTGGCCATGTCCGTCAACTGTTGTCTTTCAGAAAAAATATGGTAGCTGCATACAGGAAAGGATCTATGTAGAAATAAGCTGTGTGGATGTGGAGAAGAGAGAATAAAGGCATATTAAGACTTAAAATTTATTTCATCACAGTACAACTCTAAAACCTTAGGAACTACCACAGTTTATGCCATAATTTTTTAAATATATATATTTTAATTTGTTGATCGACCTATATTATATATTTATATGTGGTGCTGAGAATCAAGCCCAATGCCTCATGTGTGCCAGCCAAGTATGCTACTGCTGAGTCCCAGCCCCAGCCCGATATGCCATAAATTTAATAACTCCCAGACTGGAAACTTGATGTTGTCTTTTCCAAACTTATCCTTTAGACCTTATTTTCCACTTGCTCCATTAATCCTTTACACCATTGAAGTAACATTCATTGCCTCATTTTTTTTTCCCTCAAATACAGTATTCTTACTCTTTGTTTTACTCACCACTGTCTTTCTAGAAATTATTCATTCTTTTAGGAACAGAAATACATAGTAGTCACTAAAATATAAAAGTGAAGATAGCAATTTCTTACATGGAGGGCCCCGAGTCTAGTGGAGGAAATACGATTTCAGAGGCAAGTCACTGGATAAAGAAGCTGATCTGTCTTGAGATGGAGATGGTCAACAAATGGTTAGTCCATTCTGCAAAACAGAAAGGTATATATTCCACATTGTTGATATCCTTGTTCTCTAGAAATTCAGCCTCATCTTTGTGTGATTTAGGTTTTTCCTGACATTTGTGAGAGCAGAAATTTTTTCTACCAATGAACATTCATTTATTTCCTACAATGCAGTCTTTCAATACAATATAATTGGCATAAGGTATGCATTCAATACACAATGTCCTTCATACATCAGACCTAAGGTTGCTTTGATAACCAGACTTGGACAACTCCACAATGAAAACAGAAAACATTGGTCCTTAGTCAATGTGCATGAGCTAAATCCTTTTACAATACCTACAAAATATATTTGATTTATAAAATCAAATATATATGACTTGGTCAATATCATGTCATTTTATGTTAGAAAATCCAATACATGTAACAAATATTTTAATTTTTATTTGGCTTTTTTTGTTAATATAAATTGATTTTTTTATTTATAAAATGGAATGAAAATTTTCAAACATTTGCACCAAATTAAACCAATGAACTTGAGTAATTCATCTTTTGAGTTAGAGGTATCTATTAACTTAGGCTCTGAACCAAAAACTTCAGATCATTTTCTTCTTTATGTGGTTTGGTCAAAATTATTGTTTTTAATTTACAAAATATTCTTACCATGTAGGAATAATACATGTCCTACAATATATTGGAAATGGAATATAGTAATTTACTTTTTATTATTTGAGAAATAAATTAGTTTATACACAAGATGTAGAAAATAAAAATATTAAAATGTATAAATCTCACACATACTAGTTCCTAAATATAATAAGCACAGACTATTTCTTCTTTACAGTGTGGATTGAGTCTTATTAATTTTTTTTTTATTTGCAGCTCCTAGAGTAATCACATATCAATGCACAATTTATGAAAAAAATGGGGAGTAGGAAGGGAAAAAAGGGGGGAAGTAGTCATTTGAGCAAGATAGGAATTTCATAATCACCACTGTAATAAAGTTTGGATACTGAGAAATTATTTTTAAGCAGTATATTGTGTCTATATTATTATGTATAGGAATGCTCTTGTATAATTCTGTAATTGAACTTATCTCTGTGGAGAACAATGTTCTGTGTGTGTGTGCATGTGTGTGTATGTGTGTGTGTGTGTGTGTCTACAGTTCTAATTAATAATATACATAAGTCACCAAGCAAGCTTACCTTGACTCAGCCTTTTCCAAATCCTGCTTGGGCTCCCTCCTTTTTAAGTCAGTTAATCAGTAACCTGCTCTGATGGGCTAACCTCCAGGCAAGCACCTCAGTGCTCTATCACAAAGAATTATTAAAAGAAAAGCTTCAAAGCTAAATCTACAGTGGTTCCAAAAAGCAGATAAGGACAGTATAAATCTGATTCCCCAAGACAGGAAGTTCTATAAATTAAGGGCAAATAGGCAAGTGAGTAGACAACATGTAATTTAAGGTGAGAGTCTTCTTTCAATGGTCATGAATAAATCCCCTTTCAGGACACTGCTTTGTGTTCAGTAAATTAAAATGTGCCAATTTTTCAATGATCAATGACAAATTATTTTGCTTTGAATCAATCACAAAAAAAGAATGAATAAATAAAATCAGTAAATGTCATCTGATCTACCTGTTGCTTTAGGTTAACTTTTATATTCACTCCCAGATTGGTCAGCCCTCAGAAATATCTGACAGGGCTCAGGAAAAGCAAGACATTTGAAATATGTCTAAAGAAAATGGCAAGATGATGATGATATTGGTTTTGCAAAGAGCAGTTCAGCAAGTGTGCATTTACCGTGTCCGCAGTGACTATAATATAAGTGGAAATAATTTATAAGACTGTACTGTGTTAAGTGTACTTAACCAGCTTTGAGATATGGCAGAGGATTTTGCTTCCATCAGGATTAATAATGTACATTTCATCTAAGTCATAATTTTAATTAACTGCCCTTGTTAAGATAAGTTTTTTCTCCTCTAAACCTGAGCACAGTTAAATGAAATATTAAATAAATGTTTTCATTTTATCCATTCAAGCCAAAGATCTTTGCTTTTAAGAATATTGATAACATTGTGGACTAACTATAGTTTTTAAAAGTTGTTCAGGGGCTTCATGAAGGTAGGCAGGAGCAAATAACTAACTGGATCTACACTTTTTGATATTGACACATTCAAATAGCTTCATTGATTCAAATGCAGTTTCCTTCTTTCAAAAACATGAGACCCTGAGCCATGAAAGAATTCTCATTATTAATTCATTTTGCCTGCTATATTGCCTGTTAGTGAATTATTCTGTTTCAAGGTTAAAAGTATATTTTTTCCACAGGGGAAAAATCCTAAATTAGGAAGCAGGTAAACAGGTAAAATAATAGTTGATTTCCTAGTTTAGTGCCTACAGTAGTCCACATTACCCAGTTTAATGTAATAGATGAAAATATTAATCTGAGATTCTGATATTTACTTAAACTCTCTTATAAGACTGAGTTCTTTGATCATTTTAATCATTCTCCATAGCAATTAGTCCCTCATATAAAGTCACAGACTATAAACCACAATTCCGTATAGCACACAGCATTTTGCAGTTAACATATCATCTAGTTTTAAGAAAGTCTTCTCTCATCTCTGCTATCAAAGCTTTGAGGCACACAAATGGCATCATAGTCCACAGAGTCATATTTATAGTGGGACTGCAAGAAAGAATGGATTTGTGAAGAAATCCTTTACAATGTTCACATGAACTATCGAGCGCTTTTTCATGAAGGAAAATGCAACTTCCTAATTTGAGTTGGTGTTTTAATAAAGTGGAAAGTAGCTTGAATGCGTCTTCTGCATTCACTTAGTAAAACTCTCGGCTCCTCACGGATGCATCTGGAGCAGTATCACTTGAAATGATATCTTGCCTTTCATTTGGATTCTGAACTCTGTCTTCCTGATTGTTACAGTCATGGAATCCTGAGATCTTCAGTGACTGCAATAGCTGATATTCTCTTCAGTTTTTCTGTGTCCATTCAGTACATCCTCATATAAATTCTTTCAGGCAGGCCCTACTATTACTCTTTCTTTGTCTTTCATCATTGCCACACAGCTTTCTGTTGGAGAGCTGGTAAGTGAATTCGCAATCTGACTTCACTCGTAACCATGAAGCTTTCTTTTCCTCCTTTTGAGATGTTTGTCTTCTGTGTTCTAGAAAAAGCTGAACCCGGTTTAAAGCTAGAGTCTTCCCCAGCACAGGACCCATTCTTACCATCTTAGAGCAAGCCTTTAGAAAGCATGTGCCTCACCTGCCCCACATCCCCCGGGGTTTTCACCTACTCATGGGAGTCTCTGCAATATCCATTTCTTTGGGTGATGGAATCTTTTGATCTGGACCCAGGGGCAGCCAGCTCTGAGATCAATAATGTTGTAGTCATTTTTTTTTTTTTACCATTTCTTCCAGTTCAGTGATGCAACAAAATGTTTTTTAATCTTCTGTCCCTAATTAATTAGCTCCTCTTGACTAAATAGATCAGCAAATCTCTGCCTTATTGTCACCATTATTTACTTTCCTGGGCCCAAATCTTGCTTCCTGGTCTTGCTCACAAGAATTTTGCCTCCTGGCACTCTGCGTCTAGCTCACACTTTGTTGTGGTTATTATAATTTCCCCCTTCTAGAACTTCACACTGTTAAGCACTTGCTGGATTTTAAGATATGTGTTTTTGGTCAGAGCTGTGGGAAATGAATTAATAAAGCTTCTACTTTTATTTTAAAGACCCCTGAGAGATACTTAACCAGTTGCCTGCTGTGTAAATGTTATTGAGAACGAAAAACATAAAGTAGATTTACAGCTTCACTTGTGTCCAAACTTTATACACAATAAAAAAAAAATGTCACTTAGCCCTTGAATCTTTATATCTATGCAAAGGCTTGAGTGTGATGTATGAAATTAGAAATTACAAACTTAATCAAATATTATTGTTTTAAAATTAGAAAACAAAGGGAATCGGGGTAAATATAACTTGAAAGATGGCATTTTCCCCAAAATAAAACTTTGATTTTCAAGAAAGTGCTCTTTTTTTGATAATTTTTTACTCAATGGATAAATTTTTGCTCTTATAAAAATACATATTTGTGAAGACTTTGAATATCATTGCAACTTTTCCAAATAAACTTGTTTTGGGTGGTGTTATTCTTTTCCTTTTATCCACAAGTAAGCTTTTATCCATCAAATAGATATGTATTTTTTGATCAAAATCCCATGTGGTAATCATGTCACCCTTAAATTCCTTCTAAGAAGAATATTCTTATTGCGTGCTCATTTAATAGACATGGCTAAATCATAGTTCATTGTAACATGGTTTACCAATGTTGGGAGAGTTGTAGTTTTGGTGTGTGCAGGATTTATGACAGCTATTTTAATAAATATAAAGGGTGGGTAATGAATATTAATATCAGTCAGTTTAGGGTAATAACCTTAACACAAAAAATACCTCCACCACCCAAAAAAGCAGTCATGTTTTATTCATCTCAGTGAGATTTCCCTTCTAATAGTCTTATAAAGCAATAAGAGTTTTTTGAATGATGTTGCTCTTCCTGGGCAGGGGTCACCTTAAGCTCTCACCTCTGAAAACTCAGGGTACCCCTGCTCACAGGTGTGCAGAAGGTCTGATTTGTAACCACCCATTTATTTGATTGATAATGTTGGACTTAGAATTCACAGTGGTTTGCAGAGTATTCTGTCTGGGCAGCACAGTCTGTTTTAAAGGCATCTCACTCATGGTGTCGTCCCTTACCTCACCGGGTCACATTCACACAACTGGCCACCTCCCACACTCCTGGCTAATGAGCATCTCACTCAAAACCAAGCTCTTGATCTTTCTTCATAATCTATTTCAGTCTTTCATGCCATTGCAAATAGCAACTTGCTGCCCCCCGCAGCTAGACTGTAACCCTCGGAGTTCTCCTGGACTCCCTGTTCCTCTCCAGCCCCCGTCACCCTCTGGCCAGCATCACCTTCTCCACCAGAAGCCAGGTCACCTCAGGTCCTCCTCACCACCTTTCGAGGCCTCCCATTTTACCTCTGGAGAAGTCACGTCCTGAATCATGCTTACAGCCCTACATATTAGGTCCTTGGTCCCTCTCTGCCCACCCTCCTCTCCCCTCCTAGTCTCTGCCTCAGCCACAGGCTTCTCCCAGTCCTACAGGGACAGTGCTGCCCTCTGCCTGCAGTGTTCCTCTTGTTCACCCAGTTACCTGTCTTCTTGAAGAGTTTGCACAAATGTCACCTTCCTGATGACGCCTTCCCTGACTGCCCTAGGTCCAGTGGAAAAAGCTCCTCCCACTGACCCTTCTACTTCCTGTGCCCATCCCCTGACTCATACTTTTGTTATCTTTTCAGATAACTGCTCCCTCTCCTAATTTAAAATGGTCTTGATCTGTTTATTGTCTGACTGATGCAATGGAATGAAAACCTTGAAATCTGGAGAATTTGGTCTCCTTTGCTATCTTTCATATTTTCGGATCCTAAATGAGTGCTTGGCACACAAGATATATTACTGTATTGTTTAAAAAAATTGCGGGGGGGGGG